>NW_019104366.1:191027-735992 GCF_001856785.1 Myzus persicae
CCCCCGTCGTTTCGTGACAGTAGTCTGAGGAAATCTCTGCCGCCCGCCCACCCGCCGGCCAGCCAGCTTGCCCGTGCACCGAGCCCAGTAAACAGTATAATTGCGAGTGCCGTTATACGCGTTTTGAATTATTTAAACGCACGTCAAACATAATACACACACACAACAACAACACCAACAACAATAACAATACTTACGCCCGTGTCAAGTACACAATACGTATGGGTACAACACACACGTTTTCGTATAAAATGTGTAACACGAATGTACAATAATATAAATATATAATATTATTTTTGTTATATTACTATATTTATAGCTGTACACTTCGATTGGGTTAAAATTAATCCATCTTTCTATCGTTTCCCGTTTTGCTTCAGTTGAAACGGATAATGCAAACAGGAGTACAACGATTAATTTCATGATTTTCCATTTCTCGATATTATATTCTGCACATCATATATTTTTTAACGTGCCTACCTATAAACGTCAAAAACTGGAGCCAGAATTGAAGAATGCTCAGAAGCCCAGGTAGGCAATCCAATATCGTTATGAGACTGTTATTTCTGTGTTAACATCAAAAAATATATGCTCAGAATAATAAGCAGGCAAATCATAATAGTTTAGCATTGTTATCATATTAATTGTATTCATAATAATAAGTGTTTATTGTCAAGATATGTCGTAAACATGTTTTTATTCCATATTTCTTCTAGGTATTTATTATTTATGATCTAATCTGTAATCAATGGGCAACCATTTAAGTGATCAAATAAAAATATTTGATTTTCATGAGCTACATAAGGACACCACCCAGTCTCTCGAGGAATCATAGTGGAATATTTTTACATATTATTATAATATCGTAGAAGATAGATTTTACACAATTTTGCATATTATTATGGTTTAGCGATTCTATACAGGACCTACATCGTCACGACTACATCGGCCCAAAGAAACATTATCAGACGTCGTTTTGTATAATAATTTATTTAGTATTTTTTTTTCCACGCACTTTATAGCTGTACATTATCGTATATGCACTTGCGGTGCAGGTTGGTGTTCGCTTTTATCGTTGCTGTGGTTGTGGTTATTGTTATTAAATTTCATAAACCGGCGGTGAACAATAATCTCCGACCATTTTCGCCCGACCGGATTGTCGAAGTGTGCTCGAATTATATGTAGAACTATGTACAAATTTAACGTTATGGGTTTGCCGTCCAGGTATTATTATTATTACTATTATTATTATTATTATTATTATTATTATTATTATTATTATTATTATTATTAGTAGTAGTAGTAGTAGTAGTAGTAGTAGTAGTAGTAGTAGTGCATGGGGTTAGCTGCTCGAAAACCGATATTGCTTCCGCCATCCACCTGGAACGAAATCGTCGTTTATTGCTCGCGTCTAATTTGGCCGCATAATCTCCGTAGTAGGTATACTCGGTTTTAATTAAATCTTAAGTATCACCACGGTTTAAATACACTGTTCGTCAATACCTATGCGATGCATATTATTAATTATACATATATATTATACTGCGGTGGTAAATACCACGATCGACATCCGTTCGCTTAAACGTAGAATAATAAACAGAAACGGAAATCGAGTTGCCGTCTCAACCGCGGTCATTAATATGAAATGTATAATGTATTATACTGAATACTGAAATACCAAAATTAATGAAACTTGCATTTACTTTCTTGTTAAATTTCATTCGATGAGGACAATTTTTCTTTTAATGATAATTCGTTACAAGTTTTATTTTTAAAGGTTTCTACTAACTCTGATATTTACTACTATAGAAATTCGATATTATTTAAGTCATACAAATGGGATTTTAAAATTGAACATGATTTTCTTGAGTCAAATTTATGGGCTTAAATGGCCGTAGGTTTCAAGTGTCTATTATCATATCTGGTTAAAATCGATTTTGTAGTAAATTTACTCTTATATTTTGAATTAGAGTATTAGACGATCTGGCAACCCAGGCGCACCTGAACCATAGTACTGGGTAGGTACTAATGTACTAAAATACTACTATAATGTCCATAATATAATTGGAAGAATGAAAAGTGGCCTCTGGCAAATGAGATATGAACATTTGTTTTTTCGATAAACATGGGTTCTTAAATTGGTATAGGTACAATATCATTCTAATACATTTTTATTGGATAATTATATAAATATTTAATATATTTCAAAATTCGAGAGCTTTATTTTGCAAAACCATCGCAAAATCCACCACAATAAACATATGCTCATCAGCGGCCACTTTTCATTCTCCAGACTGTATATATTCTGCTTTGCATTCCAAAAATAAATAATCACGCCCAAATACAAAGTATTCAAGCAACGATTTCGCTCTATAAATCACTGCCCCCTCCCCCCCCCCCCCCAAAAAAAAAAAGTCACTCAAGTCTATCGACCAAGGACTAAATAGACGATAAAGTCGTTTTGTTTATCTTTATCCATCAAGTCGCTTAATATTGAGCCCAGACAAACATTTCTATAAAAAAAAAAGTGTCATGGTTGATAAATATTAAAAATATTGTTGGGTGAAAATCAAAAGAACAAATGTCAGACGAGATACTGCAGCAGACACTGAGATCATTACGCATTTGTGCTTGCTTGAACCTGACACAAAGCATACTGGTGGAGTGTTATATTATTAATTTACCATTTAAATTCAACGATGATGAAAATGATAATACCCGCGTGTTTAAGAAAACGTTTGTGATGAGTGGAACTCGGTTTACCGGCGTATTTAGTACGACTGTATAGCCGTCCAATCAAAAAAATAATTAATAATTTATGATTGCGAACATCCATGAAGTACTACAAACGAACAATGAACGTATGAATGCGACATCTCATTAAAATATCAAGTTTTAATTACTTCAAAACCTACAGTCAATAAAAATAATTAAATAAAACTGAAATTCAATACAATAATATATCGTAATATTTTACTACGATGTTGAAAATACTACGATTTGACATTTTAATATTATTCATGATTTACCCTTTTAGAAAGCCATTGTTTGTCATTGAAACTAAAATATCGAATATCATAATATGACCAAATAATATTATAGTTTATAGTTTTATACCCCCTCATTAGTATTCACAAATCTGGTCAGCAAAGACCTGCTTACAACCTGGCAACTAAAATTCACATCAGCTCTTTTACATTTTTAATTCGGCAATATACTTAAATGTATAACTACGTTTAGAGTTCAAATAAAACATGGTGAACCCAAAGAGTGTAATATACAACGCATTTTAAGTATAAAATAAAATAATAAATAAATACCCGGAAATATTGGAATTTATTAAAATGTAAAAATGTATATCCATGGACAATTACGGTTTTCCTAAAATATAGATTCTTGAATTTAATTTTCCTTGGAATTATTTTCTAAATAATATATTATGCTCCATCTACGCATCGCCTAAAATATCTTGTTGTTACTAGAAAGTAGAAAAATTAGAAACTTTGTAAACCTGAAAGCCTGACACAATATTAGGCTCACTCAGAAAGATCAGATTTTAATTGTTAACAAATATTTAAACTGTTATTATGGAAACCGATTTTCAATTAACTTATTGGAAATAACAACAGCAGTTAACACTCAACATTTGAAAAATTCGATGAATCGAAATCGGATATGGACGAAATTGAAGTTAATCAATTGCCGCGGTATCCTTGAAAAGAGGCAGAGAAACTCAAATCTTTTTACAGCATTGAAATGCGATTATTTTATAAGTTGGTGTAATGCGGTCGGGCCTAAATAGGTCTGGATCGCATGAACTAAACACGGTGCTGTAACTTTGAACCAAATTTTACGACGAACTAAATACACAGTCATCATATTTTATTTCCGGATCCTGACTTTTAAACTGTAGCCTTTTCGTGAACGGTAAAACTGAAATGTTATTATTTCTTGCCACATCACTCGCAATAACGACGTTTATTACCTACAATAAAGGTTTGAATTAATGTGTCGGTCAATCGCTGTATCGTAAAATAGTATACACTCATATTATTTACTGGCTGATTGATTGACGGCGCAATTGTAGCTGTACACAACACGCACTGCACCCACATACCACAGTGCGATCATAATAATAATATTCGTCTCGTAAATCGTTAATTATCTCAATACACAGTGAATTATATCAGAAAATTGCCACGGATTATGTTACGCGCGTCCCACACGTCGGACACGCGATGACGGGTTATGCCTACCGGTTGAGTCTATGTCGACTATAACCGTTGGCAAATACCTGCCTGTCAAATAAATTAACCGATTTTTTTTTTTTTTACTCTGAAAAAAAACTCAATTTTTTTCGTTGCGTTATCCAAAAACGCAGCCGCCGATCGCGTTAAATATATTATAACAATAATAATACATATACCATGCGCAGAGTACAATAATTATATTATTGCACAGCTCAATGTCTGTAGATCACGTATCCCCCCGAGGATTATGAGGGAATTTTCAGAGGGGAGGAACTCGTGGCGGCGGCGGCGGCGACAACCGCAACGGATTCTGTTCGCACGCGACCCGCACGTCATACTTTTCTATAATGTTATTATAATATTATTATATCATGTTCGTATTAACATCATCGCCGTCTCCTGTAATTTGATTAAATAATTTATGATTGTTGTTGCGGGTGTCTGTCCAATTCCCCTCCCCCGCCCCGGACTTGTACCCGACCACGACTGTATCAACCGGCGAGTATGCCAGACTCGTAGCTGGTACCTACCAATTATTTCGAAATTATTATTAAGTTGTTGGCGATTAAAACGGGATAAATCATTAATCATGCATCTGTGTGTGTGTGTGTGTGTGTGTATTATACATTATATATAATATAATAATATTGTGTACGAAACGAGCGCACGTAGAACTATTTTAGGTTTCTATACGGATGTTTAATAATTATATTATATATTCATACAGAACAGGGTCTAGCAACATGAATATGTTCGCCAGCCATACAATAGTGGCGAAAAGTTTCAAGTCCCTACATATAATATTTTTGAGTTATAAAAATATAGCTAATACAGTAATATCGTTATTTATCGAATAAATGTATCCAAAATCTTAAAAATATGAACTTAACATGTCTGTAAGAAAAAATGTTGAGTATATATTTTGATATTTTTAACTTGCTGTAAGATCAACTTATAAGGAACCCAAACTATTTAAATTTTTAAAGTAAAATAAAATTGTTGTCATTTTGACAACAATTTTCTATTAGAAAATTATAATAATTTAAGTAACAGTCCAAGTTTCAAAATCCCGTAGTTAAAATAATTAACATCGTTTATTAAAAAATGGTTTTTTATTTTCGTAATTTATTGAACAGAAATAAATAAGCATCGGAAACACAGGCCATTATAGTTACATTGTAGTTATATACTATAATTAAGTATACAATTAGGGTACAACATTTTTTTTTTAAAGACTACAAAATTTTGTTTGTTTGAGAAAAGTAATCACGTCTAAGTTTTGTTCGTCCAAGTTCGGTGTCAAGGTTGTGCTCAATTCGGTTTTGATTATATTTTAAACAATTAAATGGTTATTTTTTATATTTATATATACACCAATTATTATATCAATAGTTTATTTTCATGTTCTTAAACCAATTTAATGCGGTCAACCCAATTTTTTTTTTCTTTAATTTTCGAGAGAAAACTTTATAAACTTCATACATTTTAATTTACTTTATTTTAACTTTATAAATTTTGTATACATTTTCATTTTCGTTAAGTATAAATTGTCCATTTTATATCGAATAGTCAATTTTTTAGTTTTTACTCATTAACAAAAATTGAATATTTCAACTGTCTATATAAATAATACAAAAGAGCTAAAACATTAAAAAAAAAATAATATCACGTCTATATTGCATAAATATAAGTGGAAATGTCAAGTATCTACAGTTTTAATTTTTCAACATAGAATGCATAAAGTTTTTGAAAATTGTAAAATACAAAAACAGATGAATTTGGCATTAAAGTATTGAATGTTGTATTAAGCGAAAAAAATAATTAATACCTATATAGTTTGGCTTTTATATAATAATATAATAATGTCCTCGTAACCTCGTGCGATGGGAATGCACCGTCAGTCTGTCGGATTGTGATGGCGCGTCTGTCTAGTTACTATAAACTCTAGTATAATAATTATATTATAATATCTCATCTCATCCACAAAATGTTATCGAAATATGAATTTTACAGAAATGGTTTTCCAATAGACATTGGCCGTTTTGTTTAATTAGAAAACCCGAATCTATCTGTCAAGTGGTCGAAGCTCTTGCGATATGCAGCACTTCCTCAAGGGATACTTCAGCCCGGAAGACACCGAAAATATTAAATATCTCTACAGGTTGCATCTCGCATAAACAATATGGCGATTTAACACGTCTCGTCTCGACTCAAATGTCAGTTTAACTACCGAAAACTCAGTTCTCGCAGTACAATATTTAAGCTCGGAATATAATATTATTGTATCCATCTGGTGTTTGGGCGCACCACAATATGTATGCATAGATATATTTTACAATAGTCTTTTAAGCGATTGAATAAATGAAAATAATATGTTAATTCGAGCGTGAGTATGGGGCATATTCACCCTATATAATATAATATAATATAGAAATGTATACAATAATTGAATAATATATAATGGGTACACGCACATGATTGCGCTGGGACCGTATATAAGATGTCAATTGCGAAATTCCGAAAGTGTCAGTTACTCGTTTATCTAACAAATGCTTGTAAAATGGACCTGGCATGCTAACATTATTATAGCATCAGCTCATGTATGAAATCGTTGCACCGCAGTATTTTGTCTTCACCGTACAAATCGCAGTCTCGTAGAATCTATGTTAACATTTTTGCGATTTTGCATTTTTGCATTTTTAAATCATGTTATTCCGATACTAAAATTTAAAAAATATATTTTTCTAGGACTCCTAAACAGAATTAATTTAGTAAATACTATATATTTAGTGTAATCAAAGTATAGGTCAAGTAAGAAAAATATTAAGAAATTGTGGTTTTAAGAAATTTACAACCGAATTTTACTAAAACTAAAAAGTATCTCTACCCTCAACGAACTAATTAATAAAAAAGAACCCCAATAGATTGCTTAGTTTCGATATTGTTTTCATTTGTAGTATTCTGTATGTGAATAATTGAATGACATTAGTCATAGTGAAATTATTAAGTTCCTGAAGTCTTACTTAAAATGAGTCCTGCAAATATAAAAATCAAAATTTAAAAAAAACTAATCTAACCAACAAGTGTGTATATTATATTTTAACGAATTAAAAAAAATCCCCCAATTAATTACATGCTTTGAAATATTGATTGAAATTTCGAAAACCAAATAATTTAGGAGGATTAAAAATTATACCTAAATTATATATATAATATTATAATACTATTATGAAGACGGTGCAATGCACTTTTTATAAGGGGTTTGTATAGGCAATTTCAATGAAATATTAAGAAAAAAGAATATCGAATATATCAATTCACAGTAACTTATAAAATGGGTCTCACGTAAAACAATTATTTTTTAAAATCATTTTGATACTTGCCAAAGACTATAACTGATAAATTAACAAATCAATATTTTTTTTATTCAATTATTTTGTATACCTATACAAAATATGTGTAATATTGTTTAAGCTACTACGGAAAGTGTGTAAAAATATAATAGTAGATAGATAGCACACGTGATGATGCATTTTTGACAAAATATTTAAAAATAAAAATAAAAACACTGAATGTTACTAATTAAGTAATGATTTCATAAAAAAAATTTATTTATTTATTTTTAAAATGGGTTAATATTTTTACCATGTTAACTCATTTTTTGAATTAAATATATTGCTTATAAATTATTACCTTATAATAAAACAACGTATAACGTTCATAATGTTGACTTTACTTAACAAACTCAAGTTAATTACTTTCACTTACATGTGCACATTTGATTAGTACAGTGTAGGTTTAATTAATTATTTTACAGATTCCAACTATGAATATCAAACATAGAAATTATTAAATAAATTATTAATGTATAATTAAATTCCTTGTACTTTATATTTTATAGAATTGTTGATGTATCGTAAACATTCAGCTAGATGTATATGCACGTGTTACTACATTTACGATTTTATTTTATGAATTAATAACCATAAAATAGGAAATGAGAACACATAACAGAGTCTTAACACTGAAGTGTCTTTGGATATAGAAATTTAATAACGTAAAAATGCTATTTAAAAAATATGTACAGAAAAAGAGGGATTGAAAATGGTCGCGATCATTTGCATTCTGCGATCATCCATATTAATATATTATTAAAATTAGGTATAATATATTATTTCAATTGATTTTGTTCTTATTTTATATACTCCAACTCCAACTATCAAAATTTTTTTTTCATCAGACATCAATGGTAATCAAACAGGTATTTATAAACATTGTTTGACAATTTAAAAAATAAATATTATTTACTGCAATAATATTATTGTATACGATTAATTCAACTAATTCAATCTAAAAGCATTCACATGTCAAAGTGTCATCATCATATTTGAAAAAAAAACCAAAAAAAAATTCAGTAAAAATAAAATTGCAATAATAAAAAACGTCACAGCTATATCATATAGTTATATTTTTCGCAATTGTCATAGTTAAAATTGAATTAATTGTATTGATTATTAGACGAAAACTAATTAGTTTTTATTAAAATAGAAAACGAATCATCCAAGACGGAAATATGCCCCAATCTAAGGAGCATTCAATAGGCAATTTTCATAACAACTCGTGTCATGACGTCATGCACTGCTGTTGTGTGAGTAATAAAAGATAATTTGTATAAATGCCTAACATGTAATGTTGCATCCAATGAAATAAAATATTTTTTTCTAACAAGAAACCAAATTTAAAAAAAAAAAATAGAATTTAAAGCTTCACAAAATTACGCCTAATTAAAACTGTGGAATTGAAATACTGTAAATATTTTTAGAACTTTTCTTGCTATTATTGCTTGAAAGTGGATTTTTGATATTGAAAATCCTATACCTACAGTATCTTTCACTTTCTAAAATGTTAAATATTAACTTCGGTATTTCGGTTATTTTAAAGAAAATTAGACGGTGCTGTTTCCAGCCACCTATACCGGCTATACCTAGTGGTGCGTCTCGAGCAAAATTAAATTCGCTCACCCACATAAAATCTTGTTATGTTAACTTCAAATAGATGACTTGTTCAGCTATCTGATCTCAACACTGTAACGATGTAACAATAACATGTGAACGAAGGCGTCTAGTCTTGTGCAACACTGATCTACTCTTATTTCTTGCGGAATAGGTATCGCTCGGATTGTCTCAGTTTTGTGAACTCGGATTATTATAACTGGTAACTACACGCTCGGTTATAACCTTTAATGACGCGCGCAGTGTCGGGCTATAATTATACCTATGTATACAGTTATATTGCATCCGTCAAGTGAACATTCGTCTAATAAATAACAATTCATTTAAATCTCACAAATCCTTTTAAATAATTACCATTTCGATAAAACTCCACGTATCAAACTTTTTTCTGTTACCGTTGAGTTTCAACATAACGGGTCTTTTCTGAACTTACATCTCTGTATAACTGCAGTAAAATCAACACTGATAACGCTTTTGTACAGCACAATAATCTACGACAGTGTGTTTGTGTAGTGAAAATTGTCAGTGAGACTCCCCTGGAAATACATACTATAAAATATTTTGTCTTTTTAAATTTGAAGATTTTTTTCAAATGTTTAATTAATTTAAATTGAAGTTTATTATTTATAAATGCACGTGCTTATTGTCACGACCAAAATCAAATTAATTAAAATACTTGTGAAAAATTGTTATTTTTCGTTGCATCATCTCATAAAAAAATGAAATATAATAATTTTAACGTAGCGTTTAAATCCCTAAATGTGAAAACACATATTTTGTTCCGTTAGGTAGTTTAAACTGCGTCGTCATAACAAGTTATTTTAATAACGATAGTCATTTAAAATTTTAAAATTTTAATTAATTTTTCAATAGTTTTCCGATTATACTTCAGTAGATTTTTTCGGAGAAATTATTTGATTAAAATGTACGTTAAAAGTTTAATAGAAAGTTTTTTGAATACTTTTAAAATATAAACCAATTTATATAACAATAATGAACTCAAGAATGTTCATGAATAACGTTTCCATTGCTTACAATTAAAGTTTTTTTTCTGAATCTTTTATTAGATTTTAAAAAAAAACCTCTTAAATATGGTCATTGGCAGAAAAACAAAAGAATAACAGGTAAATGAAAACAATTCCACATTTATCGAGAGTAAAAAAAACAAAGGAGTTGTAATAAAAATGACAGTAAATCAAATTAGTTTATCACGCATACATAGTATAATATACCTGTTTTCTATAATACTACGTCACTACAACTAAACATTGAGTATGAGATTACAATTTAATTCAAATATCTTTTATTTATATCATGTTTAAGTACACAATGTGCAAAATTAAACTCTCGAGTATGGATTTTCATTTAAAATTTGTTTTAAGGTTGTTTATAGGTGTTTTTTAGTCATAAGAGAATTCTTCTCTTTTGCCGTATAATTTAGGTAAAGATAATCCAATTGTTTCATAATTGATTTAATATATTTAATGTCAGATGTGCTAAACAATCTTAATATCCTGTACACTCAAATTATTATATTAATTATTTATTAAAAACTTTTATTGATGAAAATGTGTCAAACAATATACGTATGCATGTTGTGTCAAATACTATCTATATAATCATTTTATTTGGACTATAATAACAGTTATTTAAATCACGAACAAGACCTGCAATAAGTAAGTATTGTATTTTAAAATGTTTAATTAAAAATGTTTAGACAGATACTTCCATTGAAATAGTAAATATACTATATACCTAGTGCTAATTTAAATATTCCAAAAAATAAATTCACTTTATTAAAATGTGCCTACTTAACATATAAGGCTAAATGATTTAAAAAATATATAAATATCAAATAACTCGTAAAAATATGTTAAATAAACAGACAACATTTTATTTATTAGGCATAATGATCTTTTTTGTTCGTCTTATTTAAATTATTATAACCTATATTTTTTAACAACAAACACTGAAGCATAAACTATGTAAAGTTTTTTTTATTAAAAACATATTAATTCAAATATTCAACAAAATATTAAAATAATAACGTTTGTTTTTAAAAACTCAACATACTACATATTATTATATAAACAACTTACTATTCTGATGATTAATATACATTAAAATGGAAAATGTCTTCCAAAAATATGGAATATAGGGATAATAATTTGACCATAGTTACTAGCAAGTACTGAAGTACCTATATATTAGTCAAAATAATTTGAGACCTTATTTATTATAGGTGAAAACAGTAGTTACTCATTTTACATTTTGACGGAAATTGTTCATGTATTATACTAAGAAGAATGCATTTACAGTTGATACATTTTTCCCAGTTTAAAGTTTTGAGCTTTTTTATATTTTATTTGTATGATATGATCCAAAATTATTTTGAAAAGTATTAAATAGGTGGTTAAGTTTAGAATAGTCGTCGACGGGTAAATTGTAGAAACCAATCACAATATTATAATGGGTTGGTAAAACTATTTCAACTTGTGTACGATTTATATCTTAAACACCAAAACATTTCTGTCTAACGTATTATTAATCTAAAAATTAAAAACTATACAAATTAGATTTTTAAAAATATATACGTTTTTAGTATTGACACTAGACAGTGTTCTAGTACTGCAGTGTTTAGAGAGACTGTAAAAAAAGACTTACAACTACAAATACAAAAACTGTACACGCCTACTACATTTAAACAACGTAAACACAACGTGGATTTAATTTTAACGTGTCTGTAAATTAATCACGGTTCGGTACATATCATTTTATAAATTATTATGGAGATGGTATAATAACTGAGTACGTACACGTGCGCGTACTCATTTTGCGTAACGTTTTCCGTGTAAATTAAAATCAATGACGTTCCGGGGGTACCTACGTTTACTCGGGATATCAGCCATGGGTATTAATTTCGCAAAAATACATTTCACTTACAGAACAGTGTGATAATAATAATATCTAATAATACAGATGTATTTCGTAGTTAATTTTTCAGAGAAGGCGCTGCATCGCATTTTGTGCAAATCTCGAGTAAAATAAGTATTACCTTAACTGGCGCATAATATTATTGTATAGGAATCGAACAATTTTGACTTATGCTCTATATTATATTAATATAATTAATGTAGCATTGGTAAAATACAATACACGTACCTATATAGGTGACATTCAATAAAGTAAAATTATACATAGTTAAAATCAAAATTAATCAAAATGTTTATACTATTATAATATGCATTTATACTGAACAGAAAAAAATTGAGTTAGTACAAATGAACCAGCAATTCGAAATAAATCACAAAAACGATACACGCGTTTAAATATAGAACATCGGTCAACCAGGAGGTAATAAACATGATGGGATTATGTAATAAAACAATTTTAAGTGATAAAAAATAAACCTATGCGCGACATCTATTATTATAGCATCAACTTTTTCGCTCGTGTGTTTCCGCGTACCCAGAGTGCACGATCAAAATATATCCCCTCAAATTAATATTATTTTTAACTTGGTGGCTCTGGTACTGTACTTGATTATCAAAAAATCAATTTCAAATGATATCCTGCAAGGTTGGTTGTACCGTAGTGGACTTACTTATGCAATATAATTCAAATATTATAAACCTATATTATCATCATGGTTTATGGGTGATTTAACAAGCAAAATTATACTGATTAATATTAATCTATTTAAATATGATAGTTTATAAAAATTGTCTGAGTATAAAAAATAATAGATTGATTATTATTGCATGTAATGTTTTATGTTTTTGTAAGCCAATTTTTAGGACTAATATTTTATATTATAATTAATAACAAAATTATTTATTTTTTCATGGTTTTTTTTTATTGAGGCTCCTACATTTTAAAAACTCAAAAATTACTTGTTCCAATTTTGGTTTGAATAGATCGATATTTAATAATGTAGGTAAGTACAGTAAAAAGGGTTGGTTATCAGTTGAAAAAAAAGACTTTGTATTGCTACTGGTCACTTTCTAAAGGGTATGAAAATCCAAGTGCTTAAAAATATATGGTCTTACCTTCAAGTTAGTTCTTGAGAATATTTAAAAATTCCATAGATCAGAGTTTTAATAAATTCATTATCAACCAGACCGTTTTAGATGTCTCATTTATGAGGTAAATATTTACCCCTAGGAAACAGTTATCAGTTTATGGTTAGTTTATATTCTTATTCTGTAATAATGACTCGTTGTTATGGTAAAATATGGTTGTACATTTCTTTGTATTATGTATAGATAATAGTTTGGTGATACCTAATACAAATGGCTTACATTATACAGATAGAGTATAACATTTTTTTATTTTAAATGCAATATTTGTATTTCTATGTGTACGATTTGATGCTATTGATGAGGACTAACTTCCACTTCAATAATTTTATTTTATTTGCACAATATTGATATACCTGGAGTAATTATTTACCCCGTATACCTTATATCAGCTAAAGACTTAAATTAAAATGTTAGTGAGCATGCTCGGTGAATCACTCTGTATAATTGTATCACCATGCAGGCACGCCGTAATGTTATTTAAGTACGATTAATGTATTTCTATAATCTTACTGGCCTTGATAAGCATTTTGGAATCAATCCCAAAGATGTCATTAGCTTTTGAGGTATTTTGTTTTCACCCACCTCAGTACGTTTAAATATTAAAATAAAAAGGCCATACATTTTTCACGATAAATAATAATATATAGAAATATTATTAGAGAATATAATATTATGTCCACTCATGTGTTCGTACACTTAGATGAGTATTCTATAATATTCGTCCAAAATGTGCAAATTCTTAGTAAAACATATAATATCATAATATTATTTTACACACAATGGCAATTTTTGAGCGTGGACTTATAATGTCCAGAACAATAATCTACAAACGTGTGGGAAACGGTTTTCATTTCACAAGCAATTTAACATACTAATAATGCACTGCATATTATTTTATAAGCTTATTATGTTTTACATATTGTACTGTATGGTATTTTGCCGGAGCAACACACGCCCGAAGGTTCAACGTCGACGAAAGCGATCAGATTTTTTGCCAAAAAAAAAAAGATTCAACTCTATATATATTATAATGTACCTATAAGTACAGCCGAATACAGCACACAATACATATAATTATAGGTAACATTATCTAGTGTACCTACTTGTGTACCATCATAGTATTAACTCAAAAAAATGTGTTGTGAGATAAACGAGTTTAAAGATTTTGCACAATGCCAACAATGATCATAATACAAAAAACGTGCTTTACGTCCAAGCTTACAATTTGAATGAATTTGAATCCAAAAATATTACTTGTTGTATTAAAAAATAAAAATATTCAAGTGCCACGTCCAGGCGAGTAGTCAGGATTTTTTTTTAAAGGTTAACGGTTTGTTTTAATGTAATAAATAAATACAACTCGTGAGGGGGGCTGTTTACACATCAGTTATGGAGTTATACGGTCACTTTAATAAATTATAAAATGCTTTCATTTTGAATATTTGTTTAAACAAAATATTTTATTTCTACGTATAGGTAAAATAAAATATTAATACAATTAAGCATATTATATTAAATGTTTAGACTCAGAAGAGGAGAGGGGTGTTTAGCACCAAAAACACCCTCATTGGTGTCTTAAGGTCTTAATAATAAATCCACGTGAAACTCAAAATAAAACCAATTTTTGAGTTATTATTACACGTCCTATAAAATATCCGGATGGCCAAGATAGTATTGTTGTGCGACGCGAAAGGCGTGAAAAAAGGGGAAAATATGAGATCAGAGAGGCAAAATTTAACTATTGGTATTAAAGTACTTAATGTATTATGATATCGACTGAACCTCAGCATGTTCAAAAACCTTGACTCATCTCTTAGACCAAATCCTTACTAAAATGTTTTAATCGATCACTTTTTAAATAAAAAAATGTATAGCTATTAAGCTATTTATATAGTTGCTTATAATTTTATACATATAAGTACCTAATAGAGTTTAAAAATGTAACATTCAAATCAAATTTAAATTGTTTACTGTATTTACTGTATGTCCATGTTATAAAATAAGTACCTAACGGCTGGTACCAAATTGGTTCCCGAGCCCCAACCCCTATTTAGTTCCCGTTTAAAAATGTATTTTATTAAGTTGAGCCAAAATGGTTACCATTTAATTACCTACGCACATTTTTCTTCTCAATTTTACAAGCTTAGAACTGTCGACTATAAAGTAGACTTGTTTAAAAACGTGAGGTTGTGTATCTTAAAAAATAAAATAAAATATATAAAATTTAAAATCATTGATTTGGAAGTAAACCAGTTATCACTTAGATATAATAATACAACTAATGAAATATAATATAAACAATTTAAAATTGTTCATTTGAAAATTTGAAACAAACTTTCTTAAAATATTTCATTCGTGTAAGTTTCTCACTAATGTTCTCAGTCATGCAATTTTCCAAAACGTATTGGTTATTTCTTTCCTGTTTGCAGGTAACTGGCAAGTCATATCCTTGTATTATTACTTCGAAATTTAATATAACGCCAGTACAACTATTTGTTGTGATTTTATTGTATGTGTTATGGGGTGTAGGCCCACAAACGGTAACCAATTTTGTCACTCCCCCCATGACAATGTGTGGTATAACAATATATTGCAAAACATGCTACCTAACAATCACTGTAATAATCATCTTCTAATGTAACTATGTACTAACTATTTTTTTATTAATTAACCAATAATATTATTTAGTATCCTATTTCCTGAGTACATTTATTTTTTTAAATGTCAAACTCAACATAACCAAAAAAAAATCCATAGCACGTAACTCGGTATATTTCCTCTACAAAGAAAAACTATGAATCATAAACATGTTTTTGTTAATAGTAACCATGGGAAATAAACATTACGAAAAATTGATCAAAAACGAAAAATCTTGTATACAGCCCAAAAACATATTTATGTTAAAATATTTTATTTGATAACAATTAGTTTCAGAACATTGGTTTTTTATAAAGTAAAAATTATATTAAAAAAATTATCAAAATATGTTTTTTTTTGCAGTAAGATTACCTAGGTTCATATTTTAATATGTATAATAACTTAACTAATATGAATGACGGATATACTTCAACACATCGATGAAACTATTTTTGAAAATATAAATATTCATCAAGAGTGTAGGAGGGGTATATATCCTGTGCCTGAATACAGCGGAGAGAGGCGAAATTTTACAAGCAAGAGTTCTTATCCATTTCTGGTACATTGACCTCTTTAAAATACTCAGTCTAGGCTTATAACCACGGACGGACCCCGTCCCTTCCCACAAAACAAAAACAAACAATTTAAATACTAAAAATCTGAACCCATATTAAATAGCAGCGATTAGAATCAAAAATGACATTGCCTTATAGGAATGTATAGTCAATTTAACATTTTTGATTACAAATCTTTGTGTGAAATTTTTTATGATATTAAATTAATATTGTTGGAGTTCACAAGAAAGCGATGGAAATATGCATCTGTTGAAATTTGAGTACACAGAATATAAATTAATAATGTATAATACTTATAAGTTAAAAAGAAACTAAAGAAAAAATAGAATTTATTAAGAAGTTACATTTATACTGAGTCATCAAATAGGTTGTACGAATAACTTTAAAGAAAATGTTTTTGGGTAGATAATATAAAAACTCGTTATTCGAGATTCAGTATTAATAAGCTTTCCCCATCACATTTATAAGTATGAATCGTATTTTAATTGAAAAACAAAATTGAATCGTTTGAACAATAACCAGTGGAAAGGGCATTTTTTCATTCACCGTTTAAAAGATGTCTTCGGAATGTAGTAGATGAGCGTTTGAGTCTTCCTTGCGTTATATGGTAGATATAATATTAGGATAAATTTCTACTGTAGTCTGGTTTCGAGTAAGCTCTCCCTATTTAAGGGGTTCGACACTGTCCAATTGTAAGAAGTTAATTAGATTAGGTTAGGTTCGTTTTTTATAGACTATTTTCTTAGTCCATGTGGGTGGACGGGTTGTTTCAATGTCTAATTCTCGATGAATTAAAATAATATATGATCTCAAAAGTCTTATCCGATTACTTGGATAGTTGGATAGTGGGTATAAGATAGGTCTATTTTGGTAGAATACAAGGTATCAATTGATAGGGCTTAAGCCTTCTTAACGAGCATTGAACACGACGGAAGTGAAAATATTATGTATAGCCAATGCCCAATAGGTATGTGCCCGTTTTCAATCGACCGTTTTTATTAATAAAATTAAAGTATTAAACGCTTGCTGCTGATATTATTATATTAATAAAATATTGATGTTACCCGGCCATACTTGAATCGGGTCAAATACTTAATATAATAGCTCTTCGGTAAAAATGCATTAGAGTGGAAATACACTTTCTTAGGCAGTACGGTTTTATTATTCCATGTCAAACCACTGATATATTATGTATATATTTTTTTTTTTTTTTGATTCTAAGACGCGGTTAAAAGAAGAATTAAAAAAAAAATAGAAATGAAAAAAATATTTTAACACGTTTCCGTGTATAAACGTGACTGCAGCGTACTATTTTTTGTTATATACATTATATTCTGAAATTATTTTGCAATTATTTATCATTAGGTACTTTATTATAGTCATTGATATATGATATACCTATAATATATCAATAATTAACAATGGGGACATGTGGTTAACACTACAGTTTTGTTAATATTATTGTTGTGAATCCTCAAGGCTTACCGGAGGATAATATTGCAGATAAAATTAAAATATCACCTGCATCTAATATAATTAAGTAGATATCTACCTACCACTTCGTTTTCAGTCAACAGTAATAATTACAGAATTAATATTATAATTAGGAGGAGGGGGATCCAGCATTTCCCTACATTAAGTTTGCATTATTATATACCATTGTTAAACAGCATGTTCTGCGTAAGCCAGAATCTTAATTTTCGGGATATAAGGGATATATATTCTCACATATTAACTCTCGATGTTTCAAAAATTTGTTGTTGAAATTGATAAACGCTCTTCTTACACAAATAATACAATTTTAATAAGTATTCAAATTTTAAATAATAAAAGTGAAAAAATTTCAACTATAAATTCTGCTTAGTGACAGATAATAATTGATTGAACATTTTAAGTAGGTTTAATTTAATATTAACTTCCCATAATATTATATTAGATTATCTTCTGAATTTCCTTTTGCCTAATTATTTTTAGTTGAAAAAAATGTTGATAATCATTTTGCATTATGTACCAACTCGTTTTCATATTTTGTATTAAAGTAAAAATAATAAACTAATCAAATTTATAAAATGTTATATTGAATAACAATATTTTAAAATCTGAAATTACATATTTAGTGAGTGAGAAAATATGGGTATAATATAGTAGTTGTATTATTATGGTAAAACTTTTTGAATTAAAAGCAAATTTTTGAAATAACGTTTCTGAATAAGACATTTCATTCACTGGTCTTTTTTAGGGGGCTCAATGTTGACAATCTTAGCAAAATTGTAATTTAAAATACATTTATATATATATCAGTTCTGAGTATTTTACAAATAGCGGCTTGTCACTACCGTTATTGACTGTTTCATATTATGGGAGTTGTTTAAAAAATGCATTAAAATGCGCTAACGAAAATTGGAAATTACTGGTTCTATAGTGAATTTAAAGGTGAAATATTTACATTCAAAATAATAATATTTGTTATATTATTATTATTATATATTATATTTTATAATAATATTTCGGAGAATCCGTTTTTGGATATAATATATTATTTGGTTTACAAAAATTCAATGTGAATACAAATAAATGTTTTATTGTTTTAACTTATAAACAGCTATAACTTTTTTGTTATGGAACATTTTGCAAAACTGGTATAAAATTATCTCCAAACTAATGTTTACTTGTGTTTTGTTTTATGTATGATACTCATGAAACTGTTAAGTATCATTGTTTTAAATCTTATACAGTTATACAAGATAATATTGGTTAGTAAAAAAAAAAATATTAATGATCATAATAATATGCTTTTATGAAATGCTTGTATAGGTAATGCTATTATAATGCTATCAAATACAAAATTATGTAAATTAAACAAAATAATATGTTACGTGCATTTCAGAACCTCTGTTTCACTTGCTTGATGAATCCGCCACTGATGGATAAGTCCTACTAAATTATTTTAAACCTTTAAAGCCTGGTACTCGTGCTTGCTTCTATGTCCGAATAGGAGTCAACAGAAATTAAAACGTTTTATTGTGTATAAAAGCAATAAGTCATAATTATCTATAGTATAGTAATATACCTAATAAATATCACTACTTCATATAATAATATAATAAACTAACAGATCTGCGAAGAGTTGTCCTTGGCTAAGTAAATGTCCGTGGATTTGCCCTTTTTTAAACTCCGTTAAATACAAACTGCACAGATTTCATCGCAGTTATTTTTGTTGTTTGACCAAATTTAAAACATGGGCACTGCAAAATGATGTCCAATTGTAATAATTATTTTATTTTTGTAACCAATATCAACAATATGTACATTAAAAAAATTGATAGTTTTTAGTGAAACTACCGTACATTTTCAACATGATTATCGTGTTTAAAAGCAAACAGTAAGCTATGACACTCTGCTTATCTTATTAAATCTATTGACGAAAATGTTATGATAATCGGTCGAAAACAGTGGATTTGCATAATGGTCATCCGTTTATGGCCTTTAACTTTTTATTGTAGATATATTTGTTCATTAAAGATGTAGGTATACCCGAATGTACCCGAATTAAAATTAATATATTTTTTTATGGCTTTTTGTTTTGTTACAGTTGAAATGCATAATACTAGCGCAATGACAATGATTTTCCACTTTTAGTTTATTCTGGACATATTTTTGATATTAACACAAGACACCGGAGATAACAGATTCAAAGAATGCTTATAGAAGCCTACGTAAATCCAATACCATTAAAATTGGTAATTTTTTTTATGTGTTAACATAAAAATTCATTAATCATAAGTAATTGATTTAAACATTTTTTTTGGAGTTAAAGGTATTTATAAATATTGATAAAAAGGCAACCATATAAATAAACAAAAAAAAATTGATTTTTGAGAGCCAAAAAATGTCTGAGAACCTTTCTTTAAAATGCAACATTTAATCATTTGGCTTCGATGTGCATAACTCTATCGTAGAATATCAATAATTCCCTTCTGCCAATTAAGAGTATGATAATTGAGCGCGATACACTAAGCTGTGAATCACTTAAAAACACACAAACATTGTCTTTTATTGATATGGATGATATACGCTGTTTTCTCGGGATCCAAAAAATATAATTGTCGAGTGACGACATATTATACAGGCTCAGTTTACCACGGATATGATATTATAAAGGTGTGTATAGAATTTTTTTATATTTTGAACAGGAATCGTGAAATAATATATTTTAGGTGCACAGTTTTTTTATTTATTTTTCCGAACAGGTATAGTGGAATAATATGAATGGATGTATTGTCTTTTTTTTTATTTTCCTGATATATATAATATATATATATATATAAATATTATAAATATATATTATACACTGCAGACGGATCGCGGTATCGATGACGGTAATAATAATGGTTGAAGGAGTTCAACGAACATCCAGCGTGTACAATATACAGGTATAATGTGTTGGCAGGTACATATATATATATATATATTATACGATATTATACGATCCACGGTAGCGGTGGGTTATACTATATTTCTGATATACATATTAAATAGGTAGGTGTACACGGCGTGTGTTGGTATATAGGTGTAATATGCGTAGTGAAATCAATAAATCCGACTACGCTATGCTTATCGATTGTGACAGCTGTAACGGGACATGCAGCCGCTGTGTAAAAATGATAGTATTTACAGGCAAATTAATCGGCGCAGAGGAAGTAGTCATTCAGGAACCAGGACGATGACATAAAACGTGACAGTCTATATAGATAAACGAAACTCCGCAGAAGGCGGGCGATAATAAGGAATGAAAAAAAAAAACAGGAAAATATATAGCACGCCCAAATAACTGTGTGGAATTGAACTGAATAATATAATAATATATAATGCGTTCTCGTGCTTCGGACGCGCCTGAAACGTTCTCATAATGCAATCAATTAATGTTATTCAACATAGATGGTGTCGAAAACTGCTGCAATGATGCACGATTAATATTCCACAGATCCGGCAATTAACGTAGGTACCTAATAATATTTTTTGTAACGTCGTAATAGGTCGGATATAATATAATATTATAATTTATAATACCTTTTTCGCAGGTAAAAAAAATATATTATTATGGTGTTTTATTAATCGGATATTTATAGAAAAGTATACTACTACTAATATTATCATATAATGAAGATTTTCGATGAAAAAAAAAACCTAAAACGCGAAAACATTTTGATTATTTTTCTTCATTCAAAAAACCAAACTATTGACCCAGAAAATGAATCACTCCGTATGTGAATTATATTACCCAAAAACGTTCTGTAAACGTATATATAGGTCGTAGTTAACGAGAAAAAACACAGTATTATAGTTACACAATTTTTTTAGAGCAATCGAGATAATGTCCTATATTAGTTTTCCAGCTCATTATGAAATTTGCCTAGATTAAGTCCGTTGAAAAACGGCAACGTAGTAGTCCTCTTACAACAAGTGTTTAAAATATGCACTCGATCAATACACATAGATATATTATGTAGGTACATATTATTATGATTGTGTGTGCTTCTTGAAATATTATTTGGTCAGCCTTATCTTCTCTGTCAATGGAAAACCAATGGATATTTCACGGCATTGCAATAATAGGTACCTTGGTACATGATACAAAATACCATACATATACAACGGGGTAACGATGTTTGCCCCGTAACTTGTACAAATAATTGCAGATAATGCGTAGATAAATATTTAACTTGATGAAAATGTTTTTAACAACAATAATTTTGAAACATTTACAAATTTCGAAAAATGTCTAAAGGCTATAAATTGAACTCGAAAAAATTCGAAATATTTCGAAAATTTCACCATAAATGAAAAACGCCAGTATAAATATTTATTGAAAATTTCAAGTATCTACGGTTATTATGGTTTTTAGATAACACAAAAAATATCAAATTGATTTTGTCACAAATTGAACGGAGGTTTTTACACAACCAAGTTTTGGACAAAATCAAGTATGTACCTGAAAAACTAATAACCGTAGATACTTTTAAGTTTCACAGTATATTTATTTAACTATTTAGTATTTCATGTACACCATTAAATTTTCAAAATATTTTGACTCTTCTTGAATTGTTTATATTGGTATAGGAAAATTTTGATTTTTATTAGTTTTTTTAAAAAGTTATATTGATTACAATACTTTAAAAAGTAATAGGTATAACGCTAAGTTTTAGTATATAGAAATCAGAAAAAAGTTTAGGGTAAAGCTACAAAATGTATTTAGGCAAGTGCGTCTGAAGTTTGAATGTTGACAAAATTTGTTTAAATCAAAACTTTTGAAACATTGAGTTAGAAATACATTTTTATGAATGTTTGGATATTATTCTTTAATTTAAATTAAAATTTTTTACTAAATGTTTATTTTATAATTTTCAAAATATTTTCTTTAGTTTTGAGCCATTACGAACCTTTAAAATTTTCAATTTTTCAGTTTTTATTTTCTTTAAATTTCGATAAAATTGTTGTTGTTAGGTAAAAAAGATTGGAAAATTGACTTACAGCGTACATTTAAAATCTGTGTTTAGATGCAAATATACAAATAATTATCTATTGTACTTTCTTATCAATAAATATTACTTTTCTATGAAACTTATCAAAAGATAGTCCCAGTTAAAAACTATTCCATTTATTGTAAATTTTATATCGGTTTTCCACATTCACAGTTACAACTTAAATTGCAGGTAGTATAGGAGCCGAGAGATATTCCTACCATGTTTGATTTTTTTAATTAATTAGCTATTAGATTGCTTATCTTACGTTTTGATAAACAGTTGTTGCTTCTACACCGAAAACAAAAAAAAAACAATTCATTTCTTGAAGTTGTTTTTGAAATGTCTACAGTACAGTAGTACACAGCGTTAAAGCGAGTAATCAAGACATAGAGCATTCAATAAACGGTTTGCAATTTTACTTGAATAAAAATATGTATTATCTTCCCTATGCTTGTTCGACCACATTATGATTATAAACATTAGACTTTGAAATTCATTGACTTACGACTTCAGCATCTTTTCTGATAGGAAATTGAAATATATCTAGTTGTTACTTTTATAATAGAAAATGTTCAATAGTGTTGAAAGCATCGGAAAATGGGTGTAACTCAATACATAATATCATTAGATACTTTAAATTTGTATCATATGTTAATATAACCATTCCCTATTCATAATTTATTCGAAATATTTCATTTTTTTGGAATTTTTATGGCCATAGAAATTTTTTATTTATTTTTCAATTATAGCTGATAAGAAATAATTGATTCATTTAACAGCTTGGTAATTTAATGTAAGGATTATTATACGTTGTTTTAATAGTACTTCAAATATATTAAAGATCTATAGGCATGGTTATTTTTATATACGTTTGATGTTCAAATTTAAATGATTTCTACCTTTATGAAAAAAAGTTAATCGGGTGATCCTCTAACCCTGGAGTAGCTGTCTCTAAGTATTTGGATAAAGATAGTGTTTGAATTTTGAGGTATTATAGAAAAGCATACATTTAAAGACGCCAACAGAGGGGACTGGTGGTGCATTTGCACTACCTGAGAATTTAAATAATTTGGATTTTTCAAATAAATAATAAAATATAAAAATTCCTCCTCCTTTCATTTATAATTTATGTCTATGATTATTTAGTAAATATTAAATAACTATTGTGTTCTGATAAACCGTCGTCTGTCGCACTTAAGTACTGATTACTGACTTGGGTACAATTACGAAAGAACTCCAAGAACGGTAATATCACTCATCTAATGATATTATTATTATTTATACATTATTATGGGTATGTTCAAGTAACTTTATATGATTACAATAAGTTACTCGAACATAACGGTGTATAACCTAAATAAAATATTATGAAAAGTATAACTATTATTGTACACTTGGGTTTTGAATTTGAATTAAATAATTTTTTTAACTTCAGAGATGTCATTAATTTAAGGTAAGGGGGTTTGGGGGGGCAAAGCTCGTCACGTCTTATATATTGACACTAAAAGTATTTTTCACCTAGTGTGCTACTCCTCTGCGGGCGTCCTTGAGCGCAATATGAATAATAAATTATTGTAGATGTTGTTGCCGTCGACGTTGTACCTACTAACTGCAATACACTTCTGAAATAATAATGAACTAATGAATTATGTATGCGTCAACAGGTTCATTTTTAATCATATGTACCTATAAGTAAAAGCTTCTTCTGAGACTTTGTTAAAAGGGCGTCCAAGGACCAGGTACAATAACCATTATACCACCTACCTGTAAAGTGATCTCCAAACATTTATGTATCCTAGGAAGATTTTAATTATTGTCCAATAACCAACACAACAAATTTATAATGTAAATACCTAAACACATAACATTATTACTAGCGTCATGCGTAGATAATTTGTATCTCTATAATATAAAAATACATACTTGTACGATTTCACGTGATATTATTGTCGTCATTGGATTTCATGTAACCCTTTGTTGTTGCTTTTAATATAAAACGTGACATAATAAGTAGGAAGGTATAGCATCGAAATAACGCAGCAAAATGAACTTTTGCAATGCAAAATCTGCAGCCACTGTATTATTTTATTGTTACTATTAGGATTTACAGTGGTATTTCTTTTGTATTTATTCTACACTGTTATATGCCCAGTGTATTTTTTTGAGTACAGGTTCACACTAAATTTAAGACGATACGTGATCCGTATGACTGTACCTATACCTATAATAGAATTTTCAGATGGTACTAATAGTAGATAATATCATATTAACTACCAAAAAAATATTTTGAGAACCAAAAACCAAACAACCAACAAAAATTACCCAACATTTGATATTCAAGTACTTTGAACTTGTTATTCTTGTGGTTTACCTAACAATGATAAATACTTATATTTCTTATTAAATAAAAACCCAAAACAGCATTGGTAATTGGGACTCAAATTGTATAACAGAAAATGTCTTTCTTTTTTTCCTGATAATTATATAATAATTATATTATATACATATATTTGTATTATTAAATTATTGTCTACTGTAATTCAAAATGCATTAGGTATTTCACTACTATATTAGTTTATCTAGTTTTAAGATTCGCTTTTTTGAGGAAACCGATGGTAACTGCAAGTGGGAATAGGAGGTTAGGGAGATTCTAATTAATATTCAAAAAGTGTTGAGCTAATTCCTTAATTTACATAATTTGTACTGTATGTCGGCATTCTGTCATTATGTGCAGTTAGATCATAACATTGCCTATCTGATCATAGGACAACGGGATGGGCTGAATTAGGGAATCGTTTATATTCATTAGGTGCTTGTGAATCCTCGTATGCCCAATAGGTATGGAGTGTTATTGGTATAACTTCGAACTTACTTGGTAGGTCTGTATAGAAAATTAGCATATAGATAGAAATCTACATCTTAAATAATGGATCACGACAATTCACTTATCTATTTTGATAGTGATCAAAAACTTTTTGCCATCTTTCAGCTCAGTCAATATATCTTCTTTTTGCACCTGCAAAACATGGATTTTGTTCAACGATTCTTCTTTTTTAAACGCGTTGATACATTTCCGAATAATAGGATGTATTACAATTAACGTAGATCAAAAACTAATATGCATTTACGCCACCCTTCAAACAGATCTTTCTTTCTTATCTATAGATATTCAAAAACTTAGATTTAAAATATCAATATAATGTGTGAAAACATATGTTCATATAAAATAACCGCGGTCAATTATACTTAGACAAATTATTGTAGAATTAGAACAATTAATTCAGTACATGTGGTGATTAGTGTCCAAGTAGAATTGTTTATATTATATTGTATGCATAACTCTTCCAAACAATAATGTGAACAAATGTCAATTAATTTTTTTATCAGATAATTCAAATTTACTTTGCGAGGTTCTCAATATGATGTTCTTACAGAAGTTCAAGGTTAGGATTACAAAAATATGCAATATATATATTTATTTATTTAATATTTGTTTGTTTCATAACATTTTTAATTTTCACATGACTAAGGCTAGACGATTTGGTACAGAATTTTCAAAGGTTATTTGAAGTTGAAACCTAATCAAACAACTTTAGGATAGAGTTACATGCAATTTTATGAGCGATTCAATTTCAAATTTTTATGACATTGGATATACACGCATAAAATAAACATTTCTCCTCAAACGATTTTATTTTATTTTGTTTTATCAAGAACTTCAAAAACTCTACAATTATGATTATATAATAATTTTCGTTACAAAGTGCAATTTTAGGTAGTTTAGTAAATTATATACATAATAGAGGAAAAGTTCCCTACGAATAAAATTTTTTAAATTACAATATAATAACTAAAATAGTTATTTCAAAAAAACTTTGACTTTGGATGGCTAAGTAAAAAAAACTGAACCAATAATGTATATTTCATAATTTTATATCACTGTTAGAGTTATCTGGAATAAGGCATAAGCTTGTATTTATTTTTAAATCTTTTGACAGAGAAAAAACATTTTGTTTCCTCCTCCCCCTATTCTTACTCTTGGCTAAGACACTGGATATTATTATATATTATTTTATAATTATATATATATATACAAATATTATATATTTTACTTTTTCTAGACTTATATATTTATTTATAATATTATTATTATCGTGATAAATATTTGTACTGTGCGTGTCAAATAAAATGCTAAGAGTATATTATTTGTTTGTGTTCTGTGTTGGTATATCATTTTTTATTATACCTACTCCACGATTTGTCGGTGACGACGTGGACGAATTACAAACATAAATTAAGGACACCCGACAACGTCCCTTCTCCTATGAATTAATAGAATCAAATTGCATACACAATCATCATGACTGTAATGCGGACACAACAACAATATTACTTCAATCTAAAACACACACACACACACTACGACGAATATTGCTTGTTGTCGTAATAATATGACGACCACTCGTCATCAGTTTTACCGTAGTCATCTCGTACCCGTCGTACTAAGTTTGTCGTCTAATCCGCTACGAACACGTTCGAGCACAACGGCTTAACCACGGTTATTGTATTCGGTTCGGTTCGGTTCGTCATATTATCATCGATCTACATTTGTTTTGACGGGATGTAGAGTTTTCGAAAAACGGCGGGCAGACGTAATATTATAACATTATATCCGGTAAAAATAATTTAGGTGAATAATCACCGTATTAGATAAGATACATGACGTCTCCCCGATTTTTTTCAGTTATTCTTAATACCTACTGTTTAATATTAAGGAAATATTGTAATTTAAATGATAATATTTAAATACAAATGATTGGCATTATAAATATTTTTAAATAATCTCACTAATCGCACACCACCGTTATTTATTATTGAAGGGTAACGAAATATCATCCAAAATTAATTTTAACATATAATATTACGTCATATTGATTTTTCATCGATAATTAATTTTCTAAATTCGTGATTTTTCTTCTTTTCAACATTTTTGAAAATAATATTCTAAATATCAAAGGTAATATGAAATGCGTACAATCCTAGTGCGAACCGACGAGTATCGGTGAGACGTCTCATCCATTAATGTTATGTTTTTTATGCGCATACATAAGGCACTACACAACACTTATCGTGTTATAAATTGCATAAGATCACTGCAGCGGTACTTTTTAATTATGTTACTCTCGGTTCGGCATCTTTTCATACATTTTCACTGTAAAAATAAGATCAATAAAAGTTAAATGCCACTTGCAAGCACTGCTGAATTGGAAACTGAGCGATTGTGCCTCGGACAAGATATCGCGCGTTAGTGCATTCCGATCACGTCATATAGATTCGTAAATAGTAAAATAATCAAAAAATAATTATATAATAATAGCTCTAGCCTCTGTTGAAAATCAAATAGTGTCCGACAGAAGCCAGGGGTAATGCATATAATTAGGGTGGCTCTAGGCTTATTCTTGTAATTTTCAAGTTTGCGGCACCCATCAATTTTTTGTTAATGCGTAAGAAAATATTAACTGCAAGGTTTGTAATCAAAACTTCAATTTTAAGCCACGCCAGCTCCTAGAAACTTGAGCATATGTATAAAATACTAGTTCGTTTGACGGGAAACCCAAAACTAATGAATATAATTAAATATTGTTATTATTTTTTTTTGATTGTGACCTTTACGAAAAAAAAAACATCTAATGAAACAAGATTGCAGTTTCCCCGAAAAACAGTTTAACACTTGTCTGTTTTTTTAACTAATTAGGTATATATTAAGCAGACATTACACTGGCATTTTTTAATTTACACACATTAAAATCATCATAACTTACTTAAAAATAATAATATCAAGGTCATATGATTGCCTTTAAAATTTAAAGATGTTAATTCACTATAATTTTAGAAATTAAAGAGCAAGATGTATTATTGTGATCGCAAAATTTGCCATGTTGTATGTTTGTAAGGCAGTACAACAAATGCCCGTGTGGCATCCTCTTAATATAATAGTATTGGGTTACTAATTTAAGTAACTATAAATAAACATACTAATCAAAAATAATTTTTAAAAAAATTCTCGTATAAGTGGATGGTAGTTTGGAAAATTAGATTTTATAGGAAATAAGTGTACTTGATAATTTCTAAATTAGAGTTGTAAATTATTGATAATCAGTGGCAAAATATTGGTAAGGGTTCGAGGTTGATACGACAGTGCCCACCACATTATACACCCCCCCCCCCCTTTATACACCTCCAATCAAAATACATTTTTATCGGGAACGGTATGAGGTTCCTAATTCGGAAAACTAGGTTCCAATTAGTTCCAAATAAGTTCAAATGCTAAAATAGTAAAGGTTTGAAGTCAAAATGGCAATGTGGGAGGTAACCAACTTCACGCAACTTTTTTGTATGCAAAGATTTATGATGATTAAGTTAAAATATATTACATCCATCAAAGTATGGCATGCTCGAAATTGATAACTACTGTATAATAGAGCGGTACCAACTCCATTTCATTTTTTTACATTTTTTAATGAACAGTTTGTTTTTGGAATAGATAAAATAGTTTTGAGTACAAAACAGTTAACTTATAATTGAATCAAAATCCCAAATTTGAATTTCATCCTACAGATTGACAGATTTTTATTGTTGTCATGTGATATAGTATTTTATACTGTTTAAGCGGCCCATAAAATCCAATGATTCGAACCTCCACACATGGAGGTGCATTGATTAAAATAAAACTCTTATAGGTGTTATAGGTGATAAACTGATAACATTTGCAGATTAATCTCATGTCCCATTCCAATAATGTCAATTTATATGTCACACAGTGTCTTTCATGACACCAAAATACTATCATACCAAATACCAATTTGACTATAATTTATACAGTTTATAGGCAGCTGATGATAACAATACTAGTGACAATTATTTATTATATCGGATAAACGTTGTTAGAGTAAAAATAAAAAATATTCATCACTTTCAAACAACTTTTAAGAACTGTCTAATTCACAGAACAGAAGTTTGAATATTTGAATATTTGAATATTCACATATCCCAATCATTATTTCATTTTCTTTTAATTATAGCTTTAATTGTAGCAAAACAAATACCAGTTCAAAACCTTAACGACGACAGTAAGTTCTAATCGACCAAAAAAAAATCGTCTTGTAACTATGTAATTTTATAGTGATTCTCTGTTAAGAGAAGTTATATTACTCAGTTATATACAAAATCGATAATGCCAGAATTTATAAACATTTAATCAGTGAACGGCAACAACGGCGACATTTCCAATTAATGAAAAAAAACATTTACGTGAACGATCTTACTAATAGCCGGAGAACGCAGATGGGAAATATGCAATACTCATGTGGCGTGTGCGACAGGTCTTTTAAATAGGTATACCCAGCTGACGTCACACCAGCGGACGCTGCATGCGGGAGAGAAACCTTTCCTCTGAGATGTATGCGACAATTCATTCAGCGAAAGTGGCAGTTTGACAAAGCATCGGTGGAGACACATAAGGAGAGAAACCTTATCCATGTGACATATACGACAAGTCCCTCAATGAAATTGGCAACCTGACTGCACACCAGAAGACGCATACTGGAGAGAAACGATACCCTTGAGACATAGGTAACAAGTTGTTAAGTCAAAGCTACTCAATGGCATTACACCAGCTGAAACACAAGGACCGGATCTTAAAAATATGATCTATTCTCTCGCTCTATATTCACAGATATTAATTTTGATTGTCATAATCATCATAGTTGTTTCACATGTACATTTTGGTGTCATAACAGTCGTCAGTGTGTAACATATAGATAAGATATTAGAATTAGACATGAGTCTAATCTGCAAATGTTATTGCACATAATACAAACGATTTTTAAAAAGCTAAAATAAATAGAAAATGAAATAAGAATTTGGAAGAATTCAGATGTCTGAATATTCAAAATACTATTTTGTGAACCAAACAATTCCGAAAAACTGTTCTAAAGTGGTGCATTGTTTTCAATTTTACACAGACAAAAGAAAATAAGTAATACATTTTTTCTTACATTTTTTTTCTTTATTTCATTCAAATTTGTTTATTTTTATTTTTTATTGAATTTATTAGTGCTATCACTTATTTATAATAATTATAGATGTATTATTACAATTACTGATAAGTTCCGTTAAGTTATTTATACATTTTATTATTCTAGTGTAGTCAGATCAGTAGTTAGTGACACTAGATGCACTATAGAATTCAGCTACAGCCTACTGGTCTACTTACCGATACCGATTTCCCATCTTTTAGGTTTCTAAAAACATAATTGTAGAACAATAAACCTCTAATATCTCTGTATATCTATTAGTTTCCAGCACATAGTTATAGTAGTTGATATTAAGGTATTCATGTACAAACTCCCTAGCTCCTGCTCAGTTTTTACAGCAAATTCAATTGCCACAATAAAAGCTCTAGAGCTAATAATAAATCACCACTTCCAAGACGCCATCATCTTCACTGACTCCCCTAGCGATATAATATTTGTTATATGTATAACTCATCAGATATTGGACTATATATTCAAAATAAAATCTACACTCTACAAAACAAAAATAAATACAAAATCAAACTCTTCTGGATTCCCGGATACTCTACATCATCGAAAATTAGCTCACTGATCTCGTAGCCGAAACCGCAATCACCTCTCCACTATCATAGTTCACACAAATAACTTCATTTAGGGACATACAAATGCTTACAATAAATAAATGCCAACTATGATGGCACTAGAAATAGACATCAACCCCACTTAACTGAATCATATCAAAGATAACAACCGACGATTGGACATTCCCTATCGAAACACCCAGACAATTTGAAGTTATAATTTCAAGACTCAGTATCGGACATACTCAAACTACAGTTTCTTAATGGCCAAAGAAGAACCCCCAATATGCCCAGTCTGTGGTGTCCAAGTCACCATCAACCACATTCTTACTGAATGCCGAATACACCATAGCATCATGATTAGTCACAACCTGCCGAAATACTCCAAACTATATACTCCTTGCCCTTTCCAAAGTCAACACTATCCAATTTATCACCAAATCTTCAAACCAAAATTAAAAATTAATATTTAGTCCATTATTTGTAAGTCCAAGCCCCATTTCTCATTATAACGATTTTCTTATTTAGCTGTAATCAAAAAACGAATAGTTTTAGATACTTGAAATGTACACCATATATGATTATATGATTAATTTATATACTTGATCAAATTTTCAAAATATTTTGATTCGTTTTGAGCTGTTTACGGACATTTTCAATTTTCAATTTTTTTGGTATTTTTTCTACAATTGTTAGTAAAATTTTATTGGTTGGGTCAAAAAGTTTGAAAATTTAATACAAGACTCCTGATATATATATTTTACTATATAAATTGAAAAATATTAAAGTATTAATAGTAAAATATTAGTAAAATATTAGGTACAATTTATTTTTAAGCCATTTAAAATTCAAATTTTGGTAAAATTCATATCATTCATAATTTACAAATAATTTTATACTAAAAAATTTATAAAATTTTAAAATTGTAAAAATTGTATAGCTAAGGGTTGAAAATTTAAAACAAAGTTCCATGTAGCTACGTTATTCTGTAACCAAAAACTATAAAAATAAAGAATCCTAGTTTTTTTTTTTTAGATTTTTTTATGTTCGAATACAGACGAAATAACATAGTAAATAACAAAGAATAATGATTTATGTTATTTTGTTGTAAATATTATTAAAAATATTGTTAAATATATTATTCATGGGTAGGTACTTGAACCTTTTAAAATATATTATTATACTGTATACACACAATGACTTTTCAAATGTATTTTTTTGGCAAAATCTATGCTTACTAGAAAAATAAATTACTTTAATCACAATAATATCATCAAATAATATACTAAATTATACTAAGTAATATTATAGGCTGTCGGACCGTCTTCGCTCAGAATCGTTTTCCGTATACAATGACTTTATATCACTCAATTCACATTACAATGACCCACTTGTAACCTACTGGAGAGAAGAGCGACATTCATTTACCCACTTTGTATGTGTTGTATTCTTGTACATAATAGTAAAATACAATATAAAAATATTGCACTAATAATATTATTTATTTGTGAATAGAAATAATAGGATGATAACTATAATAAGAATAGTTTCGCGCGTTCAATGAACGTTTTTAATACATAAAAGTACATTTTTTCCTTTTTTCATTTTATTTTTGTATATTATTTGGTGATTTTGTAATATATTTTACTCTGCTATTAGTTATTTAAAATGAAAACTAAAAGAAAGAGTGGTGAAGATCAAATCAGAGAAAGAAAAAGGAAACTACAAAAAACATTAAGTTTACTTGACTCAAGCAGTTTAAACATCGACCTATGTTTTTCATCCTCTGTGATTCAGTTATAGAGTAATAGAAAATAAGCAATACATTATTCATTATACTGTGTACCTAAGATAAATTATTAAACACATTATGGAATCTTAAGTTGTTTTGATGAGAATGTTAAAGATTGGAAAAGGATGCAACATTCATTTATTAAAACTTAGGTAAATACGTTTAATTTTTGCACATTTTGACATTTTGTGATACCGAAATAGCAAGGGTCGGTCAAAACATAAATTTCCCGGGCTGAATATAGTTGCTCCAATCCATCCCAGGAGTATAGTGGTATACAGGGGTAAACCGTAAAATGTTATCCACTACTCCGCTCTTCTAAATTTCATATGTTTATACAGTTATAAGTTTATAGCTAATAAACTAATTATTCAAAATATGGTCTTTATAGATTAAAATACTTCAAACAATATTCTTCTTCGGAATATGAAATCAAAAATCTATGGTGTAGTTCAAAAGTAAAATTTAAAAATTATAAAGATATGAAATAATAATATTAACTTTTTTTCAGAAACGTTTTTTTGAAATGGCTAAACTTATATTCAAAGAATATATTTTCAAAAAAATTTTAAATGTCTAAAATCTACAGATAAAATATAATTGTCTTCATAAATAAACCACATAACTGAGCACTGGTACAGTGGTGGATTTAAGGAGAAGGCCAGGGGTACGTGGGTCCCCCGACCCATAAGATGTGTAAGGAGTAAAAGATTTGTTTCCAAAACAACGACGTTTACAATTTCGTTTATAAAATATTACTTTTAATTATATTTTTTTTATATACAAATATTTTTAATTTTAATACTTTTTTATGTATTTACACCTATATAATACATTATAATTAATAATATATTTTAAAATACCATTATATAATATAAGTGTTTCTATAAAAATATGTAATAATGTAAAAAAATGTTGCTTTCCCCAACTCCCCATCCCCTCAAAAAAAACCGAATCCTAGATCCGCCACTACGCTGGTAGACGTTAGTAAGTATAATATTTAAATATTATACAAGCATCTCAATACCTGAGGAAAATAATAAAACAGTACTAAATATTTATGTTTTTATGCACTTAAAAAAAGTACAAATAAGCATAAATATGCACTTATTATTTTTACATAAATAGTTCATAAAACTATAAACAGTAAAGCTCAGGGTATTCTTAGACTTATTAAATATTTAATTATACAAGGTTTTATAGTTTTACTTTTAAAATTAAATAATTTATAGAATAAATACACCGGTACATACATAAATTTTTATTTTTAAATTTATAAAACATAGGATTTATAAAATAACTACAACAATAAATAGCTGTAAAAATTCTACTTATTAAAATTATTTCAAATTTCTCTATTCAATTACATATTGGCCAATCGAATAAAAGACACCATACAATTAGATAAACCACTAAATAACTAATAAAAAATCATTTTAATTAAATTATGTTAGGTATAATTTTGTCTATTTTGGGTCGAAATAATGCGAAAGTAGTTCCATCCAGAATTCTCGATTCATTAAAAAACAAAAATATATACTTACTTTCAACATGCAATATTTCATTGAATCATTAAAACATTTTTAACATTATCAAGATTAAATGATCACCAAACTTTTTATTTGCAAACCCTAGTTAAACAAATCTAGTTTAACTCCTGCAAGTCTTGGATAATGCAAAATTATACAACATCATCAAAATTCGAACAATCTAAAATATTACAATAAGAAAATTAATAACTGTCCAATTCCGCGTATCTAACCACTTAATACATTCGTATCTGGATTTACTCTATAGTCACTCATTTATTTATAATAGCTACATAATTTAAAAATTAAATTCAAAGTTGTTAAATTATTTTCTTGGATTTAAATTGTTGACACACTTTAATTTAAATTAATATGAAAAGGTAAATAAGTAAATAAAAAATATTGAGTAAATAATTTTTATGCTTAGATATTTTGCCGTACAGTAGTGATTTGTTTTTAGAATAGGCAAATTGTTAAATTCTCCCTTGAATATCAGGCATAGTATTCTACGGTGCTATACATATCATATGATACACTATGGCTTCACATACCTGCATGTTTTAAACCTTAATTAAAACATTTGCATGTTTCTGCATAGTGCGAAAAAGATAAAGAGGGGATTGAACCCCCCCCCCCAATGCTGTATACTACTGCTTCGTGGTCTTTATTATCGATTAACAACTTATATCCTAACAACGGATATCATTGCAGGGTGGTTCTCATTAAAAAAAAAAGTTTGCCTTGCCATAGATCTCACCTAAAGGTGCACAATAGACTTTTAAAATATGATTCTTAAGTGCCTAACTACACTAAAAAAAAATCCAAAAACCAGAATTTGAATAAATTCACTATTTAAGGAAAAAATGGGGGATGGTCGTGATTGGCGAATCACCCTGTATATTATATAACACGCACACACTCTCGCACACACACACAAGCACGCACGAATACATTGAAGGATAAGAGTGGGATGGTTTTGGCACGAGGAGCATACAGGTCCACGCACCAGCGGATCTCTGTGGCTTTTGTGTGTACTTAGGATGCGATTATCCTTTTTACAGCCGGACCCGTCGAAGAAGGGGCGTCATCCTGCCTCCACCGCCAACACCGCCACCAACGCCACCGCCTTCCAACACCGTCTACTCGCCGCAGCATTACTCCCGAGCGGAAAATGCGGTGGACAATTGCAGGTAAGAAACCTCTCGACTACGTTAAAATAATTACTTACCTTTAACCCGACGCCTAATTTAGTACATATTAAATTCGCATGCACAATATTATACTATTATTATTATTAATATTATGCTATACCTATAATGATATTACGATAACGTGGATTTAGTTCAGCGACTTTAATATCATTTAGGTGTGTGTTGCAGACTGCAGATCGTATAATATCATAATATTATTAAATTACATAACCTCGTCAACACTCTCGAATCGTTCCCACTTTATCGTGCGCCGTAAATCGGATTAAGTTCATACAATATTATGTATTACGTAAAATGTTCGTTTTAACTCAATAGGCATAAGTGAAGCAAATTATTATAATATACAATATAATAAATACAATATGTATTTTAATACTTCGATATTAGACAGATGTTCGTGTCTTGTATGATACACAGTTATAGTTCTTTTATCGAATTTTCGGAACCTAACTGTAACAACAAAGAGAAAATTATATGATGTAAGTACTTATTAACAAGGTGAAAGTTTGACAAATCTGCAGTTGGTACCCATGTTTTTTTTTAATTACGATTAATACCTATATATAAAAGTTCAGATGATGATTTAAAAACCCCTCTTTTTAAATTAATTTCGGTTTTAAAAACAAATGATTAAATCGTATTTTGTAACAAATTATAAAGAAATGTTATGGGCGCCGTATCGAGCATTTTTTGTGGGCTTTATTACGCACTTTGTGCGGTAATGGACGGCGCTGAATGTATACATACGCGTATATTTATAATAATGTAACTGGTTATAACTGTTAAATATCACTGTTGCATAGTGGGCACGAGGCGTGGGTAAGGCGTTCGGTGTAATGGTGTATCGTCGTGGTCGGAGAGGAGGGAAAGGGGTTGGCAACCGTTTGTCCGTTAATAGATCGCGCATCAAAATCGGCACACGCGTTTCTAAGGCAGTATTCGCATCATGACTTTGAAAATAATAATATTAATCCGCAGTTTACAGCCAATTTCGAGACGACGCGAAAACAAAAAATTTCGTTCGCCTCGCAATCCCCCTTCCTGTCGGGTGTACCCTTCTTCTCCACCCCACACTCCACTCCACACCCCCCTGGATCACCCCGACCCGCGACCGTGACGCTCGGCAACCACGCACGGGGAGAGACGATTAATATTATAATATATATATATACATTGTATTATAAAAAAGACTTATCGCCAGAGATTGAGGTTCGCGGCGGCTTGGCGCCCGGTCAAAAAAAAAAAAAACAGTCTCCGGGCGTGCGTCTATTTTTGGCCCGGCGGGCGAACGGATACACGACGGGCTTATGTGCGCGATACGGTTACACACACCGCCGTGGTGGAGGGACGACGACGTTCAGTGTATATTTTAAATGTTTATATTGTATCCGACGACGACGACGACGACGACGACGACGTGGTAAACATTTCGCAGTGACTTGCCCGAGCCAGCAGCGACGAGTGTCCGTCTGTCCCCGCAAACGACAATAATATTATAACATCATATCATAGCACAGAGAGCGTTACCGTGACGCCGCCGGGCGGGTTTCGAAAGTTTGACACTTACAAACAATCGTATCGGTATTAGAGTATACTGCGATAACGATGCGAAAGTCCTCCGAAATGTATACTGATAACGCCGGCCAGTAGGTACGTGCGAAACAATTCCAATTACGAATTATAATAATTTATAATATAGTTTGCAATAATATTTTTTAACTACACACTTCGCCTTCAAACAAGGTGATTTTTTAAGCATGCTCGCCATAATTTTGTGCTCAAATTATGCGTACATTCAAATTCTGATTTTTGGAATTTTAAAATACGAACACTCGAAGAACGTATTATTATTTTTGAATCGCTGCGATTTTTTGTAACACTTAAGAATGATCCTTTGACAATGCAAGCTTCTGTTTTCTTTCATATAGAAACTCCGCTTTTTCATTTTCAATCATCAAGAAGATATTTTTTTGAGAATTTTTTGTGTACTTAGATACACTCGATGTCAAAATTCAAGAGAGTAGTTTTGAGTTATATGACTGTGTACTGAGGATAATTCCTATGCTTATGGTAATGGGTCAAGTCGATATGAGGGCTTTGACGATTTGAAAAAGTTAGCAATTGCTATTGATTTATCAATACAAATAATTTGCAAAAATTATCCAATAGTATAAATAGTATAATAAATATTAAATACTACACCTAATATCACAAATTAGCAGCATAAGCAGACTTAATACTTCTAGTACAACGTCCGTTTATAATAATGATAATAATGTTATTTTATATTATTTTATTAATTACAATTTACACATATTATGTGCGAATAAGGGAGTGGTCGAGGGTGCTAGGAAATTGGTAGTTAAATTTCTCCGAATAGTTAACTTAACAAATTTCTTGTAAACTATGACCTTTGTTTGGATTTTAAATTTTTTTTTGTTTAATCACTTTAAAAAACAAATGTTTAGAGGTACGACACATTTTTGATTTCAAATCAATAGCTTAATCTCGAATAATTCATGTACGTATATAACGGTAGACAAATATCTGCATTAATTTTAATAATTTTAATCAACTTTTTTTTATCGATTTAATAAAATGTGAAAATAAATAAGCATATGGGCTAATCACTCTCTTATTCTTAATGAACGCATAATATTATATACATATTATTTATAATATTATAATATAAATCTATAATATATGTTAAGGGCAATGCACACAGTGCCCGATCAATTTGATCCTGTCCATACAATTTGAAAAATGAATACATACAAATTGTTTTTTATGAAATATTTTCTATTACATTTATTATTATTATACCCAATAATAATTGTGTAATATTGATAAAAAAAACAAACAACAATTGATTATTTCAGTGTTAATTATAACTGTATTATTACCAACCTATTTATTTTATTCTAAATATCTTAAAAACCATGATAATAATGGTAATAATTATTATACCTATTATTGATAACACAACACTATGAAAGTAAATACTAAAAGTCAATTTTGAGGTTCTTTAGAATTGTATTATTGCCTATCATTATTTCAACATGATTTATTAGAATGGCATTTAGAATTGCAAAGACAGTCTGCTTTCCTACACTTGCATTTAATTATTTTGCGTACAAGTACATCGATCATCCTTCAATATTAAATATAATACCCAATATCATACTAATATCCCAAGTCCCAATCATTGTTATTCAGAATAAAATAAATATTTTAAAATATATAATATAAAATTAATTATTTTTTTCGTTTTTTCGTCAATATTATATTATAATAAAATAATTAGTAATGAAAGATAGAAAATATACTGCACAAAAAATAATTTTGTAACTTCGCTTAAAATATTGTCCAGGCCAGACCAAATCGACATGGCAATATGTATCTACATTGTCCGGTATTCCACATTACCGATTACATAATATATATATATATATATTATATATGCATAATATAAAAGCATACTCACGAAAATGATTTAATTAATATTATAACAAACGATAGAAGTTAAAAAATATTTTCTGTTTCAGCGCTTAAATATTAACAATATTAAAACATGAAATAATCTCAGTGGCACACCAAGAATTTTACTTTGGGGAGGACTGATTATTTTTTATTTAAGGAACCTTTAGCCCCTTTAATCCCAATCCACCATAAATTCTCCTGTAATGATGTGGGTAGGTATATTATTTTTAATTTTGGTGTCTGCACATTTTTTTTCTTGTACTAAACTGCACTATTAATTAAGCTATTAGTAACTCTTTAACCGCTGATTTTATATGCAGGGGCGGGATCGCGAGTGATGAGGGTATCATCTCCTCCCCACATTTGGCTTTTTTTTGTCGTATAAAAAATATGATATTTGATAAAACAATGAAAGTATATTTACGCTATATTACGTGGAGTAGTATGAATTTGTTGGTTCTGGCTCCATTTTTACAGGGAGATGAAAAAAGCTGAGGAATAATGATTTGCTAACAGTGATTCCAATCTCCCTGAAAAAATTAAGCCAGAACTAACAAATGCATACTACTAACGTGGTATGAGAGCACTGCATCTATGTTTATCGATCCTCTTAATTGTATAAGAAAGAGTGAAAGAAAATATGAATTTCCTTTAGTATTAATGAAAATTCGACATTTCTAAATTATTTCAATAATAAACTCTATTTCAAAAAAAAATAAATATAACAAAAAGCAATAGCAAGCCACCTAATTAGAATTTCCACAATTTCATTAATGCTTAACATTATTTTTAAACAAAAGTATTAAATAAATAATAGTCTACAGTAGTACAGTCAGAATATTTTTTTCATAATAATGTTGTTTGGCATTTTTGCTTTCCACCGTCACAATGCTCGTCCAAAATTGTTTCATCTGAAATGTTAATATCTCTATGAATATTTATTAGATAACAAAGCCAGATCAACAAGTCAACAGGACGTACTCAACTCCGATACCACAACCGATGCGTAACGGTACACACTCGAAACTTGAATGTGGAATATTCAAATACTATAGAATTTATTGAAAAGCAAAAAGATAAGAAAATAGAAAAGAAATTAAAATCTATAAAATTAATCTATAAATTACAATCTTGAAACATGGTTACACATTTCATAGAAGTTATAGAAATATAGAACCCAGAATAAGTCTGAATTATTAAATGTTCTTGAAATTTCATTAAAGGGTAGCTTATTCCTAGGCTGCTGACTATGACATCACTGATAGAATATATTTTTCAGTTGATTAATTACATAGGAACCTACGTGGTATGTTAATATAATATATTAATATGTTTTACAATGTCAGTTCTAATTCACAATTTCAGATGTTTATTTATTATTATTCAATAATTTACATTGGGTAAAGGGTAAATATATTCATCATATTCGACTAATTATTATTGGAAGTATCTTCTCATATATATATATATATATATAAACATATCATCATATTAAATTAAAAATTGAACATATTATTAATAAATAATAGTATAGGGTACCTACATTAATACCGGTACAATATAATATTGTAAGATGAATCAGAACAGTTGGTGTAGGTAGAATTAATTGAATAAAAATAACAATGTAATCACATAAATATATTATATTAGCTGTTTTTATGTGAGTTTGTAATTCATGGACAATATTAAAAATGTTTACATATACCAACGCGGTTGACGATTAAACTCGATTTCTTCTAATAAAACGTGACGAATGGTGATTATGTCGTAGTACCTTCGACGTTTTCCGAACACGCTATAATAGTATTAACGATGTTAACCCCAAGGCCCATCATATGCATCATGTATGTATCCTATTTTTCTAAAACGATTTTCGCAAGTTTAAAATAAATATTAATGTTTAACAATATTTTGAAATTTTTAATATTATATTAAATGTGTTTGTATATAATTCAGTGGTTCCCAACCTTTTTGGTACTATGGACCACTATGAGAACTTTTGATACGTCACGGACCACCTCAATTGTGTACCTTATTTTTCTTACAAATAAGAATCAATTTTTTTTCACATATTTTAGAATTTTGATTATTATTACATGAATATGAAGCTTTTAATAACATGGATTTCACTATATAATATAAATTTATAAAGAAACGACGTACTATACACGAATGTCAGTAATTAGTGTTATGCCTCAAAGGAAAATTAAATTATTAAAATATTTTTACATTTTGTAAGTATGGCTCGAGGACCACTTGACAATGTCTCGAGGACCACTAGTGGTCCACGGACCATAGGTTGGGAACCTATGGTATAAATAGACAAACGATAAAAATATATTGTATCCAATCGTATCCAAAGTAATACTTTAAAATAAAAATGATAAGCTTCGTTAAACATAAAAAATTACCATCTCGATGTTTACAGAAACATGACGCAATTTGTTTGCAGCCTGAGAAATTGTATCAATTCTAAACAAACTTCATTAAATTAAAAACAATATTATGTAAGAAACGTGAATCTTTGTGATTTTTTGACAATGCTTCCTCCGAAAGCTCGTCGATTTCTCCATTTTTTTATGTACGCACAATACCTAAATACATTTATATGTAGCTGGTGGATAAACTCAAGGGATAAAAACTTTCCACAGTATAAAATAATAAATAAGAGGTCGAGTGACCTATGGCGCATACAGTATACTATTCAATCAACGACCATGTTACGGTTACTAGACGATGCGATGATAAAATATAATACGTAATTAATTAAAAAACCATAAAAATGCATGTACACGAATGTTTAGAACAATGTTTTTTTTTAAATTCGGTCTCGAGGTCAAAATACGTGTAGTTACGTTACGGATAAAATATGTGTTAACGGAAAATGTATGAAGTTCATGACAATATCCTTCGAAGATGTGCTGTACGCGCTTACTAAAGATTAATGCACATATACTACACACCCACAAATGTAGTCTAAAAATATTTGTGCAATCGCGACGTATTAAAGACATGTTTCCATGGTTATACTATGGAGAGTCATTTAAAATGTAGGAATAAAAAATGTTTAAATTACTCGTAATCCGCGAAGTAGGCCACGGTGATGAAATCGGTTTGCATCCCGTGCACAGTAAATATTTTTGTACGAGGGAACGAAATTCGATTAGGTTATCGTGGGGAAAAGTAAATATAAATACTGACTAGTATGGTTTGAGGTATAAATATGTATAGGTAGCTTAAAATGTATTTAAATAAAAATTTCAATGTGTGCAGTAAATAATATTTTAATAATATGGTGAAAAGTCTAATCTATATTTAAGTATTGAAACACGCATGATAAATACCCAAATCAAACTCAAACATATTATTTCTACACATGGTAATTTATTAAATCTTGTGGGTTTTTACTCAGGGTTAAATATTCACAAGTGAAAATATCCCTGGTTAAATGTTTAACTTGAGGTAAGTAATCGCTAGTGAAATGTTACCGGAAGTAAATCATTGTTTGTAAAATTTTACCTCAATAGGGTAAAATATAACTGAGGTAAAATTTCACGGTTACAACTACTTATAGTAAGTCGTGAATATATAACTATATTATAAGTACAGATAAACTCCTCTTCGCTCTCAATTTGTGGCAACTACCAACAATCACTTGGTAAAAATTAAAGTACCCTTCGAGATTTTTTTTAAAAAAAATATTTAAAGCAGGATTGTTATTTCTATAACATAAACATTTATTGTAATATAATACAGACGTACCTACTACGATTTAAGAGTTCTGAGTAAATTTACCATAGTAGTTTTACTATAGTTCATGAATTTCTAGAAAAAAATGCTTCGAATAGAACACGTGTAAGTATATTACACTATTATTACTTATTAACAAAATTATTATTCCATCATCAAATTACTAAAACTTTTTAAGAAACTTAGGAAGTCCTGTGACAATGTAAACTCTTTTTGTCAAAACTATTGATTTATATGATAATATTATGACGTACCTATAAATAATTCGAATTTCAAACAAAAAGTTTCTGTCTCTCCTAAATTAACTTTATGTGTTAAGGATAGTCAGTAACAATAACGAAATATAGTTATTGACTAGGTACATATAAGTCATTAAAAGGATGCGCCACACACCTGCTTGTGTTGTCTCCATCCTACGAACTTATGGAGTACAACATATCAAATTTGAATAAAGCTGTTCCAATTTTTGTGTATTGAGCTTTAATGATATAACTAAATTAAACTTAAAGGTAAGGATATTATCTGAGCTTTCAAGTGCGTTTTTGACGATATTATGAATTTGTAGAAAGTTATGAGAGCCTACTATGCAAAATATTACAATTTAAAAATTCTCATAAATCGCTTACACATTTTAATATTGTAAAAATCCCATGTAAAAGTACAGATGATGTTAATTTCTTCTAAGTTTGGTTTAATGTGTTAATTCTGTCTACTATTAACGGTTGAGAAGGTATTGCACAAGATTGGAGCTGCTGAATAACACAACTTTTGCTAAGTCTTACGTTCGTAATATGGAGACCACACAATATGTGGGCGTTCTCGTAACGTTAATTCTTTAATTTACGTCTTTGACGATAATATTATATACGATATAATGTACGTTTAGTGAGATTTATTGTATATGTGGGTATGCCACAGTGCCACAGACCCATCTTCTTTATCTTTGGCTTAATGGCATCAATTTAGGCAGTGAATATAGGCGTCATTACGTAAATCATTCATTATCGATATTTACAGAAAAAACCGATGACTCTAGTCTCTAAGGTTTTGCAAAATATTATAAATATATTATGAGTAGAACGAATTTAAAAAAAAAATCATTATGATTTATAGTATTACAATATTCGCATAAATGAAAAATCAATTAAGGTCGATAAATAATAATAAAATGGTTAATTACATACCTATAATAGTTGTGATTTGAGAAATTTCAAATTATTCGCTCAAACGCTATAATATTATAGTCTATAAGTGCATGATACATCTGGTGGTAGTTGATACATTATTTATTTCTTTAACTCAATTAAGTCAACATTTGTGTTCGTGTTAATTTTAAACTTTTATAGATAATTTATTATTTGTTAACTATAACAACGCTGACTTGCTCCACTGTATAATATATTATAGCATAGTTATACAGGTACTTTGATAGAAAGTGGGTAGTTATATAAATGGCGACTGACTTTAAGAATCATATTATAAATATTATGCGACAGTGGAGGAACCTGCAGGTTCGTCCTAGGTGTAGATCATTCTACTATTTCATTCATATATTGGTAATATATTATTAATGTATACTTACATATCAAAAAATCAATTTACTTCGATATTTATACGATTGAAATACTATATTTAACAATAATATTAACCATTGGTATAATAAGTACGAAACTAAAATACATATATACGCATTATATGTATAGTCCAACAACCTCGTAGTGAGAAATTGTCAGTCCTAAGACGAGAACTTTAATGCCCCTCTTCTTTACCAATATTTATTACATTTTGCACTTTCGATTCTTTTAAAATTATATTTCTACCTAAAACAATTCATGACTTGCTTGTGCTCTAGCGACGGGAATGCAGTATCCCCCCTCCCCCCTCATGTAATTTCTAGTCACCGTACTGTTAGGTGATATTCGATATAAATAACATTAAAATAATTATACATGACATAAATATTGTACACATATTTATATATTATTATTAATTTCGAAAATTTCATGAAATTTAATTTTTTTTGAAATATTTAATTTTGATGATATTGCTTTCATCGTACATTTTATAAATTGCATAATAATTATCAATCTTATATATTATGTATAATATCTCCTCTATCTACGCATCGTGATTGGGAATCAAATATTGATAATCAGGCGTAAAATAAGTTTGATCATCTAGTGATAATTTAATGAAACATGCCAAAAGACACAAAATTTAAATAAAAATTTAAAAAATATATATTCCAAAAAGGGTGGAAGTTTGAATTTTGAAATATCTCTAAGTTAAAATTTCACGTGAAATATTTCATAACCATAACCCACTAATCGTTCTATATCGTATCGTTGTACTCTGCCGTTTGCGCGAATGGAAGGGCATTTTGGATACGACCCGAGACTGCGCTTTTGCGACGGAATCAATGCTTTCTGTGACGAATGCTTTTTCGAAAAGAACAATAGGTACTGTGACTATTTTATATACTGTTACCTACATACAGAGGTATCCATCAATTATGATAATAGACATTGTACACATAGACCGCGAGCGAAATCACGTCATTAATTTTAAATCAACGTGTATACACATTTATGTATATAGGACACACACACACTTAAGCTCATGTATACAGAGTGATTGACAATGCATGCTCACCACCTTTTTTTCCTTCGATGCAGTGATTCAAAATCTGATTTTTGGAATTTTCTATTTCTTGTGATAATTTCAACTACCTAATTATGAAGTTTCCCACATTGTAAGTGTGTAACAAACTCCTGTTTTTTAAATGATAACTATTCTATAGTAGCCAATTATTTAGAGGATAATTTTTCCGAACATTTTAGGGGTATCGAAATCAAAGGGAGCTATGTGAACTATAGTGATTTGAACATTTTAGTAATTAATATTAATCCATCATTATTTATTTATTTATAAATTGTAAAAATGGTCTAACCTTCTAAGCATAATAAATACTAGATCCAATATTATATATTGTTGTATTTTTGCGAAGCCGTGTTTAAGGATTATTATCTCAGGATTAGACATCTTAATAATAACTGATAAATTACTCCTTCCAATTTTGAACTAGGTGCTTACATCAAAATATTATCCACTAAATAACTGTAAAAAAAAAGGTGAGGGTTCTCATTTGGCAAAAACAGAAGTTTTTATTTCAGGAAGCGCATCCTTAAGCGGTACGAAAAAGTCTCAAGAATTTACAAATATTGTCCATAAGTAGGTATAGTTAAAAATTCCAAAAATCAGAATTTGAACAAATTCACTGTTCAAAGAAAACATGTGGGTGAAGGGTGAGCTCGATATGCTTGGTGAATCGCCCTGTACACGATATTATAATATAATATTATTATATATTATACCTATACCTATGTATGACGTTGTGCGCGCGTGTTGTGTTCTAAGGGCACACTGTGTACAATATTATGCTCGCAGACACACACACACACACACACACCACATGCTTGGAAATACGGTAGCAAAGAACAGGCGAAACACGCGACGACGTTATAATAATAATATGGTAATCGATTCCGTACCTAATTCAAACTTATATAACTGTGAACGGTGAAAAACCGATGTAGAGCCCGTGCGCGCGGCGCATTTGGCCGTTTCGAGTTTCGTGTCGCGTCGTGTCGGGTTTTTTTTTTCGTTTTTTTACGAACAAAATAATATTATATATTATTATCATCTAAATATATATATATATATATATGTATATAAACAATACTAGTAATAATAATAATAATAATAATAATAATAATAATAATAACAATCATGATATCATGTACCTACGTTCGTAGTATACGTCGACGTACCTCTATTATACCCTGTACCCACTTTTGTTATTATTATAATATTATGTATTGTTTGCGCAGAAATCCGCGTACCTAAATGTACTTAAAGTTGTGTGTTTCTTTTGTATTTCAGTTGTCGTGTTGGTTAATATATCGCTGTCCCGCGAGGAATGTTTTCCCCGTGAGTAACAAAACAAAACATATTATTATATTTTAATATATTATATCAAAATGATTTAATACACTGTATTATTTAATATTATTATACGTCTGTTAAAAAACGTGTCCGTACCGATACGACGGACAACGGTATCACGTTGTTACATACTGCTAAATACTATATCGATATTCGTCGGTTACGGGCGGACTTTTTTAGTTTTTTTTTTTTTTTAACAAACGGTTTTTTGCATATTGTTTTATATCTTACCTTTTTAAACGCTGTACCATAATATATTATAGTATTATTATTTACCGTTTTACTTGATTTCTGTTTACAATATAATATTATTATAATACAATATATACGCAATCGTTTTCATAATAGAACTCCGGTCATATTATATTATTGTTTTGTCTTTCTTTTATATAATTTTATCTTCACACCCTTTTTTTAACTACCTATATACTATGGCTCATGTACAATGTAATGCAAATACGTAAAAATATAATACTACATACACCCGTCGTAATACTACAATATCGACCCGAATGAAGGACCTTAGAATATTTACTGTTTTACTCGTTATTATCACACCCGGAGTCGTCGGTACTAGTACGGAATGCTCAGCATATCAAGGTAGGTGTGTGACGTAGTGCAACCGAATTATATAATAATGTATTATAATAATAATAATAATAATAATAATAATAATAATAATAATAATAATAATAATAATATAATAACAATAACCGTATAATAATAGTGTGAAAAAATAAAATCGTATGCCGTGCTGAGTGCCGCTGACCTTTAGGTGGTATATTATAATATTATGTTTATAGTATATACGACGGAGTAGAAGTAATAATGTTCAATGAATAATAATAATTACCGTGATATAGTATACGCACTTGCACAAGTACCTATAAAATATTTTAACTAGTACGAAATGGGTACCTTATATATAGGTAAATATAGCACAGGGTTATGCTACCTTCTCGCTGGTGCACTATATAAACACTATACGGTATATGATTTAACAATAATTATTACATCATACAAATTTGCAATAATAATAAGAATGGTCATAATATTATACATTTAGGGCTCGAACTTTATAATGCTTTAAAAACTAAATATTATGCGTGCAGTGTATGCAGGCTAGGATTAGGATACGTGTTTGGGCCCTGGGACAAACAATTGTAGGGACCTGTATGCCTAACCATCACAATCAAAATATTGGTACTCTCCATCATATGAAATATTAGTAATATTATATTGTACTTCGGAGACAAAAAAAAATTTGTTTCGTATAGGTACCTGCAATATTATCATAAGTTTTAATATTTTCATGATTTTATTAAGTGGGTACTTACAAGTTTATAACCTTTCATTTGTACAAACAATATTTTCTTGTTTTTTTTGGAAGCATCCTTAAATTATTATGATCACAATTGCAGGTATTAAACGCATTGAAAATATCACTTTCTGGAGAAAACAAAACCGTTAAATTAGTTACCTAATCTTTATTCTCCAAGAATTTTTAGTTTTTTTTTTTACGAGTTAGTTCAAGGAAAGCTATGTTAAAAACAATATTTGTAGTTCGGTGTATTTTAATTGCAATGTACAAATTAGTAATACATTTTGGATTCTGAACGGAGCAAAATGTATTTGTACTTATATGTGTTTTTATTTTTTTGTCCTGTCTGTTATTACCTTTTGGGGCAGTGAAAATGTTTCAATTTTCAACTTTCAACTTTCAGGGTAGTTTTTTGTATCAAATTGGATCTAGTTGGTAATTTGAGGGGTCAAAAGTTAAAAATTAAATTTAAATATTCATATTTCTGGTAATAATTAATTCAACTTCCCTCATTACTAATAGTAAAATAAATACCTTAATTAGCACCTTACATAAAATATACTTAGTTATATTGTATAGGCTGACTCGCTCAGAATCGTTTTTCGTATGCAATGACTTATTGCTGAATTAAAATTGAATAAATTGCAGTGTCTTACTCAATAATGAGGTACACTCGATACCTATTTTACCTACTTTCCCTTTGTTTTTATTCAAAATCTTCTAAATATCTAGAGCGTTATCTTTCGTGTCATTGTATGTACGTTTATTCAATGTTCACAGCTGCATAATATTAAATATTAAATTGTATAATTCATTTTTTCAATGCATTTTTGTATTTGGTCACAATGTGATGATCTTAAGGTTTTCCTTGCACACTTAATATAAATATGTAGATAGTAGGTAGGTATTCTAAACTGAATACGAATTTTGATATTCATACATTATTAGCCATGAATTCATGACATGACAACAAGATTAAAAGCTTCAATAATCGTCTTTATTTTTAATTTACGAAGTGGGTATTTAATCCTATTACTTCCTACTAAAATTTGCATTAAGAGGATGTCAGAGCGCCGTTTGTTTTCTTTCTCTCTCTGGCTCAAGTGCAAACATAGATACAACGCATTTAAGCAAAATCTTTTTTTTTTTTTTATATTTTTGAACAATTTTAGAGAAAAATCACAAAGTACAAAATCGATAGAGAATAATATTTTTTAGGGAACCGATTTGTCTGAATATTGTCTCAAAACATTTTAAACATCATTTAAATTTAAATTAGAGTCGAATTAAATGCAAATAATAATAAAATATGAAACTTATAGGTCATACCTTCAAAAATATTCTCCTCTATGTTTCTTGTGATAGGCGATTTACACTAAGATCACTCAAAATCATAAAAAATTATTTTAGGTGAAAGCGTTTTGTCTATGTTACGCATGAGTCTAAACAAATATTGAACTGACATCCTCTTAATCCTCAAAATATACGGACTAGCAATTTTTTTATATTAATTTCCTTAAGTCTTTAATTCATCCAACTTAACTATAGCGATAAACGTATAAAGCAAAAACAAACAAATTTAAATTGAATAAAGTTCGAGCTCTAACATTGTTATAATTATTAATTTTACAGTTACGTACATAGGTACTAATTATATATTTTTAAAAGCTAAACGTTGATTGAGTTTGCTTGATTAATTTTTTTTCTGCTCGGATATATTATAATACTATCTTATATCACTTGTGGGTAGCTTGGGTGGAGGGGGTCGAACAAAATTTACATTTTGGTCTCAACTCCCTCTCCATCTGTAGATTTTTACAAATTTCTGTATACACACTACACAGAGTGATTCACCAAGCATTCTCGCCCTCTTTTTTTTTAATAATGTTTTAATAATGGAGCCTATCAAAATCTGATTTTTGGAATTTTTAATTAATTTTGAAGACCGCATTTTTAAATTATTGGGATTTTTTTGCTACGCTTAACGAGTGTCTTGCAATGACAAACTTCTGTTTTTCAAATTAACTTCCCCCCTCCCTCTTTCCCTCTTTTTACTGTAAATTATTTAGTGGATAAGTTAATGGGTATACTTAATACAATTTTACGTACCTAATTGTAAAATTGAACGAGTAATTTCTCGATTATTAAAATACTTATACTAAATATACTATCTTTTCAAACCCATTACCTAACATATTATGTCCCTTCGTACACAAAGTTAAATAAATCAAAAACTACTAGTTGGAATTTTGATTCTGATGAGCCAAATATTTCAGAAAAATGATTTACTAAATAATTTATGGTAGAAAAGGGAGGTATCATTTGAAAAGTACTTTTTAAATAATACGACAAATCTTAAGAACGTAAAAATGTAATCTTTAAGTATACTTAAAGATTCCAAAAGTCAGATTATGAATAACTTTATTATTGAAGATGAAAAGTGATAAGCATGCTTGGCGGATCACACAGTGTAATATGCGTATATTTAATACACATATAATATATACGTACAACTCACTTGTCACTGCTATAAAATGAAATAAATTAATATATTATTCAAAATATTTTTTTAAAATATAAAATATTAATATTATTAATAAGTTTGACTATTTGACGTCTATTAAACCTCTGCAGACCAGCGAATATTTTTTTGGAACATTTTTAGTTTGAGTACCTAGGTTTATATTTTTTTTGTTTCACTTTTAAAGAGTAGAAAGAATTATTTAGAAATAATAATAGTAAATTACCATATATACTCGTACATTTAAATGTTCCACAATTAAATTGAATAAAAATTGAGGCAAAATATAGTTTATTTTTTTAGGTCTCAATCTTTTATTGCTATACGAGTAGAATTTGAGATTTACACTGATCTCACAAATATCTTCAGATAATTTAACTTTATAATACTCAATGTATATTTTTTCACTTTAAATTAATTAATAAGAGTTTAATTTTTGATGCGTATGTAAAATATATGAACCAATTTCACAACAATTTGTACTACATTGAAACCCATAATTCACGTGGTTAAGCCGAAAACAGGACCCCCATGCAGCGAAATAATTGAACTAATATTACATTGTATCACTTTAATGTTCGTTTTAATTAAATATTCAAATATTTCATGCATCTTACATGATTAAAAATATATATTTTTAGATGTAAATTTGAAATACACCAAATAAACCATTTCACAACATTAACCTCGACCAACTGTCATTAAAAATAGGCGGCTGAACTTTAAACGACATTTTAAACGATCGTGATACTTAAATAAATCATTAAAACGCAATTTGCGATTTGTGACTAAAATAATAATCTTGTGGTGGGTAAAATGGTTGATCGTCTTTCGCATAATATTTCTATAATTATATTCGCTGGTAACTGATGAATGTCACAATAATAATAATAATACTGAGTGCGGTGATATATTGAAGTAAAACTCTAAAAAAAACAAAAATATTAAAATCCATCATCTTGCCACCTCGTTTAAATCGTTTATATTGATATTGATTTTGTTTTGTCATGCGATCTCCTGCGACGCCTTCAGCTCGGTCCATTTACTGTTACGAATGCGACAGCGCCAAAGATCCGCGTTGCAAAGATCCGTTCAACTACACAGCCATGCCTCAAGACCAACCGCCTCTGGTCAGCTGCAACGGCTGTTGCGTTAAAATGGTCCGGTACGTGCGAACGTGTAAGTACAAACAATTTTTTTAAATCATTTTTTTTTGAATTCTACCATTTTGTTTTCCAAAAACTGCTGCACTAGAGTGTCTACCGAAACATTTTTTGTCCTTATAATATTATAGTCTTAGGGAAGGTAAATGTCTGTACGTCTTTCAATCGTTCCTTTATAAATAATACATATTTTCCCCGATATCCCACAAACATAGTTGAATTTGAATTTATTTATGCATCTTCTTGGTGTGTTACTCTTAAAAAATTATAAATATTGTCGTCTGGAGAGGGGTTGCAAAGCGTCAAGAGCACCGGCTTCACTATTTTCATAGAGCAATCTATATACCTGCAGTAGCTTTTTCGACAAAACTTGCAGTCCAATCCTACTCGATTACCACTTACCATTTAGTTCATCAATAATTCATGAATCACTTCACCTCTTCATAAAAAAAATACCATTTAAAGCAATACAAATTGACCACCCCTATAATAGATAAATAAATTAAAATACCGCCTCCAAAAAACTCTAAACAATAAATATATAATAATATTTTATTAGTACTATTGGTACTATTATATCCATAAAGCATCTAGGTACTTTCTAGTTAATCTGTAAAATACGGGTACACACCACACAGTACACAATCTCTCAAACACAGACAGGACAAATGAAAAATAATAAAATAATAACTATCTACTTAATGACTACCTATACCCATATGGCCATATGGTCATAGTTTAAATTCAAGGCACTCTTTGCACACTGTAATTTGATCTGACGGTGTGGTGTGTGGCGATATTTTCAATGTGGCAGCAACGTGGGCTCTGGGCCGACTGCTCAAGCTGAGTTCAAAGTGTTAACTTTAGTATTATCATAAACTGTTTTCTGTACGATGCACATACGACTCGTAGATTATGTTTACGAACTTATTAAGACTTTAAATTATAAAATAGATATAGGATACCATAAACATTAAAATAATCACCACTATCACTATCACTATAGGTAGTAGATACATAGCATAAAACAAACTCGCTTCCCGCTGTCTGTCTGTCCCTATGACTATTGTATGCTCAGACCTTTAAAACTATGCAACAGATTTTGATGAAGGTTTTTGTGATTGATAGAGTGATTCAATATGAAGGTTTATATAGGTTTATAACATGCATAATATAGTAGAGAAACACTGATAATATTTTAAAGGTTTGTAATATGTGATGTCGCGAATAAACACATTTTTTGAGCCTACGTTGCAAACGCTGGCTGAACCCTACGAGATAAAAAAATTATACCCCCCCAAAAAAAAATGTGAGCTTTGTATACAAAGACATTCTATAGTATATTTTAATATCAGTATTGCATTAGTGAGGAGCCAGAGTGGGTGTCTAGTACATTATATACAAAAATAGCCGTTTATACATTATTATATAAAATTATACATTTTCCATTTTTTTTTTTATAAGTATGATGTATTTAAATAAAGCACTACAGAATTTACTGTAGTAACTTACTTTAGCACTCTCTAAATTTAGCCGCCCTAGGCAACTTCCTACACTGCATACCTAATGGGTATTCCACCTCCGAATCTCTGATCATACATTTCAAAATGTTTTTTTGCCTACATCACTGTTCAAGTAATCACAGTAGAATGTGAATAGTCGCCTTAAGTCCCTCGATTGATAAATAATGATTTATAATATTTATATATGTACCTAGGTACATTAGTATACGCATTGAAATCTAAGTATTTTAAATTTTAATAGAACTACGATCGAGTACAAACGATTATTTTTTTCTTAGATGTGTTTTCGTGTAGTCAAACACTAAATTGTATTAGTAACTATAAAATTGTCATTTATTATAATTTATTATTATACACGTTGTCACCATACGACCACATTAGTCATGCACATATACAGGAAATGGACCAAATGATGGCTAGTTAAATTGATACCCCTTTTTCATAGATACGGTCTAAACGTCGGACAACAATTTATAGGTTCTTCCTGTAGTTGAGGTATAGTTTGATTTTAAAAATTCAAACACGTCAGAACACATAAACAAGCTTAGGTACAAGCTAATTCTGCGGTTAACAAAGAATAAAAATATGTATTTGGTTTATTATGCTTTGAGAAATTCCACAGCGAGTTTTCACATGATTAGGAATTTTTATTAACTATCATATATTTATATAATAATAATATAAAAACATAAGCTTTCGATTTGCTATGCATGTACTTATCAACAGTATAAACATAAATGTACAATATACGAACCCGAACAGAATAATAGATATAAATGAAAATAGCCAACATCAAACGCGGACAAAGTGACAACCTAAAACCAGTACTTATCTACAGTTGTATAAAAAAGTCCCGATAGCCGGACACCGGTAGGTATTCGTCGTCTTTTTTGTATAAACACGTGCACATGCACAACGCATAATTTGGCGAAATCAGTTTTCGTCACAACTTTCAAATTATTAAAATACTCGCATTATCAGCCATATATACCATCTATGCTAGTCCAGCGTGATGGGGTGATTCGCCAAACATGCTTATCCCCTGTTTTTTATCAATTACGCAGCTATTGAAAATCTGATATTAGACATTTTCAAATACACTTAAATACCATATTTTTAAATTTTTGTGGTATTTTGCACCTACTGCCTACAAGAAATACCCCGTGGAGTTAAAAACTTCTGTTTTTCGAAGGGAACACTCATTTTTTATTGTAAATTATTTAATTTTTCTGAAAATGTTGACGTATCAGTCGTATCGAAATCAAAATTCAAAACGAGTTCTTGTAGTTTTTGAGTTACTTGGCTTTGTGACTTGTGTAGGTACGTATTAAAGCTTAAAGATAATCTTTCAAATCGTTCCACGATAATGGTTTTGAAAGATTAAGAAACTCAACACTCTGTTTTGTCCTATTCACTGCTCGTTAGGTATACCTAAATCATCTCAATTTGTTATTTTATTAATTTATAGTACCTATATAGAGATTTTTGACAGTAAATTCGTATGAACTTAATACAAACAAAATCATAAAAATGAATAAAATATCAGATCCCTTTTACAGTCTAAGCGGCTGGTATACCAGGTATACCTATTTGATCAGCATAATAGGTACCAGGTACCTACCTATAGGTATATGCTTGGGAGTACACAATCTCTAGTGTATAATATGTATAATATGTGCATTGTGCATTTATGCTCACAGTTCACATACCTACTTATAGTTTATACTAGCTAAATATAGTTATATACCTACAACTAATTAAGTCAACAATAAATAACGATATAGTGTCGTAGTTATTATTATATATAGGTATTATTTAGTTGAAAACAATTATGTTGGATGGGCTCAGAACTAAAAGGTATTAAATTCATTTTTTATAAATCCCCTTTTTATAGGTGTTTCCCGCATTAATGTTAATACGATATAACATATTTTATCAACGTCAAGTAACCAGTGCTCAGTCATAATTTAGTAAATCTCACGAATAACCATGTCGGCTGATTTTTTGAAGAGTTGTCCAAAACTAAAATGTACCTAAATAATGCAATTTACAAATTTGTTAAGGTTTAACTAATGCATGTTAATCAAATAAATATCCAGGGCCCAACCCTTCGGATACTTCAAAAACCAACCAAAATTATTCATTAGTTACATTTAGAGCTGTAAGCTGAAAATGTTGATTGAAATTTTCATGCATTTTTCAGCAACATGAACAATTTTCAACATTGAAATTTTTCAAGTTTTTTCATTTTATTCTTTTTTTTGTTCAAGAGTTAGGCAAGTGAATGTACCCAACTTTGGTGTATGTAGGTAATAACTAATTATAGTATTGAAAATTTGTAATATTACGTATTTAGTAAAAATAGCAAAAACTATGATACCTAGGTAATTATTATAGTAACGATAAAGATAATATACAGACTATAATGTAGTTGTAATACTATACTGTCAGTAAGTGTTTAATTATCAAGTGGCCGATACACTTTAAAAAAAAAAATCAATAATTACAAAATCTATAAAAAAATTTCAACATTTTTCAGTTTTTGAAAATGTTCGTAAAAATGTACTGTTTTAAGTAAACTATTACAGTTACCTATTTCATATTTTAAGATATTGTTGGAACCGTCGTACCATTTTTTAAAACTTGATTAATTGAGAACGAATTTTTGAAAAATCACTGGCTACTTCAAGCCAAGTCAGCTGCCAACTTTGGAATGTTGAAACATTTTGGATGGTTTTTAAAATGTTTCAAAATAAACCAAAAAGTAAGAACCAACAATTGAAAACCATTATTCGAAAAATGGCATATTTTAGCATAGGTAGGTACTATAATATTTTTAATGAAATAATTTAAAAAAAATAATGATTCTTCATCATTTCCATTATGTTTAAATGTATTATTATTATTATTTACCTGTATTTTACGATACCACTGATACAACCTATGACCCAAATAATATTGGCAAGGTAAGAATTTTTATAGCTGGAAACAGATTCTTCTATTTCAATATCAGAAAAATAGAAAGGGTTTTTTTTGGACTTGGCCTTTCTTATGCCAACCCTGTTATAAATAGCTCAAAAAGAGTCAAAATATATTAAAATATTATGGTGTCTAGACAATGTTAATATAAACATTTGGTGAAAATTCCACGAATCTACGATTATTTATTTTTTTTTAGTTACAAAAAAAAAACAAAATTGATTTTGTCAACTTGTTTTGCATAAAATGTCCGTTTTTTAAAAATTGTCATTGTTTCTCTCGAACGCCTCGAAAACTCCAAGAATTTTCAATTCGTATCCCACAAATGCACCACCTTATTATCCACCTACACTCACTTTCCCACCAAAAAAGTAACTAGTAAATTTAAGCATTATTTCAACTAAATACTTACTTGCGGGTAAACACGTCTCATAAAAAGTGTTCAGTACAAAAATGAAAAGTTATATAATATTATAGCTTGTGATTCGGCCATTCTAGACACTTTTAAAAAAGCACCAAAATATTGATAGGTGGTCACTCAATTTTACTACAGCAGTGTTGATTCCAAATTTATAAGCCATTTAACAGTCAATAATATTATACAACTCTATACCTGGTCTTATACTTTGCACTGATAATAACCATTACATAATAATAACCGATTGTGTTGTTTCATGGCACGCGCGCAGCATACGAAAGCATCAAGAGAACATGCACGTCTCAACTGCAAATCAACCTGTTCATGGTGGACCACGTGTGCATGATGGAGGGAACGGGCACAGGACACATGTGCTTCTGTGAAGAAGACAACTGTAACGCGGCCACCGGACCAGCACGGTCATCGGCGATAGTGTCCGGTGCTGTAGCCCTAGCAATGTACACCCTGAAACTGCTATTGCACCGGTAGATATGGTCGAAAGGGCCAACAGTGTTTCATCATACATTTATTTACAACTTTTATTTCCCCTAAGTGTATATTATTATTTTTTTATCATCATTACACATAATTCTATACGTAAGAACTAAGAAGTAATAACTAATAATAATAACAATCATGTCATTAATGTCGAAGTGTGTTAACACTACAAGAGCTCTAGTTGACGTAATAAAAACTATGCCACATTGTTATAAATGTTCAGTTTTTTTTTTTTATCATAAATACTATTTACCACCATTAAAATGACCAATCATTAAGTACAATAAAACATATGTCACAACATGACATAAATGCCACGAGGCAAGTACATTAATTACATCAGTATACCACTTTTTGGTACAAAAACAATATTTATTAACACAGTATGTCAGTATAGTTTTTTAATAATCATAATAATAATGATACAATGAAATCAATACATTTATCGTTATTGTGCATATAAATTATGTGTTTCACCTAGCATTAACAATATTATAATAATTATGATCTTTATTATGCTTAAATTCTCTAATCATTGAGAATATGTTATAATAATGAATTCGTTCTTCGGTAAACATTAAGCTTCTGTTTTAAGTTAAATGAAAATACATACATTTATTTTTATATGATATATTATTATACACATATATATGTATAATAAATAACTAATAAGTAATAACAATGTTAATATTCACAATGAAAAAATTATAATTGTAATAATTAATAGTAAATAAATAAGTATATAAATATAATTACACTCCTTTATGTAAAATTTTAATTAGTAAGGTGAGTACTATAAAAGTTAATGTTAACAAATATGACAGTTAGCTAGTAATTGAAAAAATAAACATATTATAAACACTTTAGGTATAAAAATGTTTATATATTATTATGCCGTTATAATGAATAATGCTAAAAAAAAACTATAAGTTTACTTCATTACGGCACAATTAAATGGCAAAATGTGTGACATGACAATGAAACATTAATGTGACAATTTGATTATAACATTATTACTTAACATAAAGTTTAATACAAGATCAAATTGTCTTTATAACATTTAATTGAAATCTTGCCATACATAAGTAACAGATTTATAAAGCAGTCGACATTTTAATTTTTAATAGTAAGTATATATTAAATTCACTATTACGTTAAAACAAAATATAAAAATAAATATAATTCATATTTGGTATGAAAAAAATAATAAAATAGTTCAAACTAAATTTACATTTAAAAAAAACGAACAATAATTTATAGTTTTAACAGTATTGAGACGCCTAGTCTCTACTAACAAAATCCCATAATCAATGTTTTCATACAATTTTAGTATAACTACTCATTTTGTGGTGTTTCGACATAAAAGTGTTCGAGGGCACATATTTTTCTTCATATTATAAAGAGTTAAAAATAAACTAAAAATTCATAACTAAGCGATTTCATTGTTTTCAATATAAAAGTGAATAGCTACCATAAGTAATCTTTCAATGCATATTATTAAAATATTACAGAATATATAGATTAGACATCACATTTACTTAAAGACCAAACATTTGTTCAAAATAATTATCTATTAAATTCACTATATATATGAAACAAAATCATATTATTTCAAACTTTTAATTACATTGTAACATTAAAGAATGTTAAGAATGTTTTTTTTTAACATATAAACTAAACAGTCTATATGTTTATTTAAAAAAATTTAATTAATAAAAATCATAACTGGAGTAATTTTATTTTTTTCATGAAGTATTGTGGTTGATTTTATAAAAAATTTTGTTAGTAGAGACAGCCTTTAATTAACAAAAAAATATATATATATTATTATCTTTTATAAATTTATCATAATGCAAAATTAATAATTATGTCTACAGAGCGTTACAATTCGATGTTTTTGTTGTTTTAAATACTTATTGGATAATATTTACAATGCCAAAATGCTGTTGGGCTATTAAAAATAGAGTATTAATTTATAGACTATTTATATAAAAAGTTAGCAAAAACACCTCTTTCCATGTTATCAATTATGTAAAGGTACAATAAGCATGGTTAGTCATTGTTTACATAGTCTGGTTTTGAAAGACAAACTATTTTGAATCTCAGAAATACAACGATATGTTTATGTTGAGATAAGATTGTAAAACTTAAAACAATTACTAATTGAATGAGTTAATTGACTAGAATTTTTGAAAGTGAGATTGTTCTTACTGTGATATACATATATTATATATATATTAAGTAATGATTTTTATTATTATTATTGTTGGTTCACTATTACAGATACTTTGTGAGTGAATAAAAATTTCAAATACAAACATGTCTAATAATATACTCATGTTAGGAACTAATATGTTAAAAACAAGATACTGATATGAATAATGTCACTGAATACAATTGAAAACCAAACAAGTTGTTGAGTGCATATTCTGATGTACAAAACAAAATTGTACAGACAATAATAAATTGAATCAAATACAATCAAGGTTGTTAGTGCTTTATATAAATAATAATCAAACATGCATTATTGGCTCTGGATAAGTCTTTTGTGTGTTTGTGTAAATTAATAAGTGCAAATGTGAGGAGATGGAGGAGAGCAATATAATTTTAAAAGGAAAAGTTTATGTACGGGTAAATGTAACTTCACAGATAGTAACAAGAACTCTAACGCTCTCATTCGTTGACTGTGTATGATTTGGTCGTGGTTGTCGTGTTGTTGCTGATTGTAGATGAGCAAATATACTTTACAGTGTTGTTCTTGGTGGACATCGAGGAGGATTTGTTAAACACATTTTTGGGGCTCGAGCCTGAAAAATAAACATTCATACCTATTAGTTTCATTAATAATCAATCAAATGTATTATTATACTTTAATATTAAAACTATCAGGCATGCACTTGGATAGTTTTTAAAAGTGGCTTAAAAGCAGTCTCCTAGGTTTCTGAAATTGACATAATATGTAACCAAATTATATCAAGTTAAGGGAAAAGTCATAATATTTATATTTATAATTGAATTAACTTTTTAAATTAATATTTTCTAACTTTGCGAAAGCAGTGACTGGACCTTGTTAACTTGGCTGCTATATACCAATCGGTTATGTTTAATAAATCCATTCATTAGATTTCTAAGAATTTAATACTCTCTTCTCATCTTAAATTGTATATAAAAATAATGTGGATACATTAATATAATACATATACAACTAATATAATAGTGTGATTCAAAAGTAGCTTCATAATGTAGCCATATTATTAAGTATGAACTCAATTGTCTATACATAACCAATGTATAACTCAGAACATAACTAAAACAATATTGAAAATTGCCGCAATTAAAACCATGAAGATCAAAACTAGAATCATTATGATCAAACTATAACAAAAATTGTAAGCTAGTGCAAGGCATTACGTCTAACTAAACCATTTTTGTACAGCAACTGCAATTAATGGGATTGTCATAAAGAATAATGCTATTTTTTTCAATTATATTTAATTGCAAGTTGTACTTGTTTATTTTTAATTATTACTAAACTTAACTAAGTAAATTGTAGTAGAAATAACTAATAGTGATTTCATGAATTCATCATATTTGTGAAAGCCAGTTAATCTTATTAAAGTGTGTAACACACTAGAACGGTAGAACAATTAAATACATATTACTGTTATCTCTTCAGCTACTACTGAAACTAGAGATATATATAAAGGATTTTAGAAGCGGAGAAAGCCGTACTGCATAAAAGCAATTTAAGGTTTATTCCTATTGGCAGCCTACTATAAAAGATATTATTGTTGGTACTACATAGAATCTCAAAACCGTCATAAAATAAACCAGTGGATAATTACACAACGGTAGTAATAAAAACCCAGTCATTTCTACCTGTCCATTTCTATTTTATATACGTTAAATAAATGTAGAATACCTAATAGAAATATACAACATATTATATTTTATTTTATAATATAAGTTTAAAATATAAGTTAAAAAAGTTAATATAAGTTTAAAATTAATTCTAATTTTTTGGACACTTGCTATATTCAAATTTGTATATTCACAACACTAAATTCAGTAATTTATATATAATACAGTAGACAATAGTAAATAAAGAGCTAAATGTGTACATTTATGTCACAATAAATTCTCTCTAAGCAGACATTATTGGTTACTATATTATTGGTACTGTAAACATCTATTAACTGGGGAGATAGCATCTTGGGTCTGTGCGGTCGGGTAGCCCAATTTCCCTGGCAAGCGAGAGATCTAGGTTCAATCTTCACTCCAGCGGCTTGATTTTTAACGTTATCTTCCCAGGAGAAGTTACAGTACTTAGATTTAAATATAAATTAATACCTCAGTATTTTATTGTATTACACAGTATATTTTTTGTCGATTTTTATCATACACGATTACATGTAAAATTTCAGTTTTGTTGTATATTGTAAGAAATCAGTGGTTATAGATCATTAAGAGGATGCTACACCCTCATGTGTTATTTTTGTCTTACAAACGTACAACATATCAAAAACTATTTTGAGCGAAATAGAACCACTCAAGCTGTAGTCCAAGCTAAGCAATCAAATTTTTACACTATAAACAAGAGAAAATTTACTGTGCAATATCATTTTCATTTTTCGACATCACAAATACAAGAAAAGTTATTCAAGTTTGAAATAATTAATTTATAAGCAATAAGAAGTTTTCTTGTATTTGTGAAATCGAAAAAATAAAAAGGATATTCAACAGTAAATGTTCTCTTGTTTATACTGTGAAAATTTGGTTGCTCTGCTTGGATAACATCTTGAGTGGTTCTATTTCAAGCAAAATAGTTTTTGATAAGTTGTACATTTGTAAGACGGAGACAACACATGCGAGTGTAGCGTCTTCTTAAAGGTAAGTAGATAGCAACAGCACAATAGGGTAAAGCAAGCAAAAGCAAACAGCATTTCAGCTTTCAAAGCTTTTAAAAACGCTCTCTCGACAGAAAGCAGTGTCCACCACTGCATTGTTCTCGTCCACCAAATTAAGTGTATTTATAGGTAGGCAGTATACCTGCTGAATTGTACGTGTACAATTTATTTGTGCCTGAGTGAAACGTTTCATTAAAAGTGTTCAGACTAGTTTGATCATTTGAGTTGTTGAGGAGCTTGTACACGTTGTAGGCGTTAGCCTGAATGTTGTCTCCGTTTTCATCCATACTACTGTTGATGTAGTTGTCAGTGGAAGTTCTATAAAATATAGCACCGATGTTTTACCAATAAAATATTAATCGAGCTCAAATGGTTTGCGATGAAGACCCGCCTTTTCAACATGTTTATTCTCTTTGGAACACAGGAAATGTGGTAAAATATAATATACACATTGTAAGTAAAACTTTGCCAATATGTCGTGGGCACCCTAGCTATTATCATGAACAAAAATGATGCCATAATATTATGACTGAATCAAATATTAGTCATGTAGTTCACACACAACGCAGTCTAAATATTTCCAAACAACAAACTACAGCATTTAAAGACAACAATAATAATAATAATAATCAATATAAGACAGCTAACATTGACAAAAAAGAATAAAGAAATACAATGAAAGCTTTTCCAACAGATTTTTATTCAAATTTACCTGCTGCCATTTAACTGATGTTCGAAAGACGAATCATTTTCCATCAGTTCCGTAGGACTCGAATCATCACCTTTGGCCTTGTATTTGGCTTGCCTGATAACAACCAACCGTTGACGGGCCTCTTCTAATTCACGTTCGATCCTCAATACTTCTGATCTGTTCAAATACAGAAAACATATACATTATTAAATAGATACTAAATTACTAAATTATTTTTTGTGCAATTGTGCTAGTTAAAATAGATGATGAAATTCACAGTCAATTAAATACCTGGCATTAATTTCTTGTGCAATTCCTCCAACCATCCGTTTGCTAAGAACCAGACTTCGTTCTTCATCATTCTGAATGGCCTGTTGGGCAGCTTTAACCAGGTTGTCTGTTGCACGTTTCACAGCATTTCCAGCCGCCTAAGTAAAAATAACAAAATATAAGTTTAAACATAGTCACACAAACACGTCATGTCATTAGCCAAGATGAAACAATAATAATATTCTAAAGAAAACGTTTTACAGCTATATTCAAAGAGATTTAATAAAAAATTCAATTTAAAATATTTTGTAAGTAGTATATTTAGTATAGTATAGTTTAGATTATTATTTTTATTTATATTAATATTTTATATTTATCCTATCCTTAGTATATTTTGGTAGTCATATAATTGAAGTTGTTGGATGTTACGAAATTACAAAACTAAATAGAAAATGCATTAAATTATTTAGTCACGGATACTGTTTATCACTGCTTCTTATAAAATTTTAGAGTTGCAGTATTAGCTATAAAATAATATAAGAATAATTAATGTTAAAACAAATTATATTCGAATACATTTAGTATTTACTTAAAAATTTAAGGTATACAAACATGGCAACAGCTATAACTTAACAGTTGATTTGTATGGACTATTTTAAAAAACAAATTCATTGTTATTCTCAAAATATTGTTTACTTCAAACTATATAAAATGTGTTATTTTTAGTAACCACTGTGCTCTGTAGAGCGCTAAAAAATTATAGTTAAAACAGATTATGAACAAAATATCAGTTTTATTATCTACCAATAATCTCTTTGTGGATGCACTGTCGGGGTCGGCTTTAACCTTGCACGACACTAGCAACTGGGCAGTTGACGAAGCCACTTGTTTTGCCGATGATATCAGCTTTTCTTCACTTGATATCCCTTGCACTAAAGCATTTGCTGATTCCACTAAACTGTGAGTGGCAGCAGCCACTAAACGGGAAGCTGATATTAGGCCTTCTGACCATTGACCATCATCAGAACTGGTTAAAGGTCTGCGACTGACCTGTTTGGATTAAGTACGGTTGTTTTAATTGTTTGTTGTATATACATGTAAACATATACATTAATTATTTAATTTTCTTTACTCTTTCTAGCTATACAACAAAAGTATCTTACTTTTCCAGAATCGATTAGTTCACGTTGTGCAGCGGAAGCTGCTTTCACTAGTGCTGAAGTGGCCGCAGCAATGGATTTAGCTGCTTCCAAAATCACTTCATCAAAATTCCATGACGCATCAGCAGCTTCCTGAACAAACATATTGTTATAAAATATTAATTATTACTTAAGTTCAAAATAGTAGTATGTATACTGTTATTGTACACAGTTGGTGCTTTTTAAATAAAATACATTCTCATTAATATTACCACATTGACTGATTTCCTGGGACGTAGACTGGCAAGTTTTTTTGCAGCAGCATCAATAGATTCTGCAGCACCCAACAATTCGTTCTCCGCAATTATAGTAGGATCTTCAGGACTGACCCAATCATTACCTAAACAATTTCACTTATACAGTATACTTATAACATTATATTAAATATTAAAATAATGCAGTTTATTACCTTTGATAGTTTCAGTTACAGATATCAATTCCGTAACATACTGTGCGATCATACGGGAAATTGTTTGTAACATATGCTTGGAATCAGAACTTGAATTTGGTTTAGATATTATAAACAAAACGGTTTGCAATAGCTTTCTGTATTCTTGGGAGATATTGTACCCAGCTTGCAATGTTCTTTCTCTCAAATCAGCATTTTCAATAGTATTACTGCATCCCTGAATAACACATAATATATCAAAATATATACACTAATAATGGTTCTAAAAATCGTAACAGCAATTTTATTACCCTGCAGACAGTCAATAAATCTGATATAGCTTTACGCCCCATGTTTGCTGCAACAATAACATCTTCTTGTTTGCCACTGTTACCGGCTGAGACAGCTTTTGCGGTAGCCATTGTAATCGGTTTTGTACAGCGTATCAACTCTTCTACAGTAGCTGTTGACTTGAATGTTTCGGTTGAACTTAAGGCCTAAAATTTTATTATAATCAATAGTAATGGTAAACAGACAAAGTTAATGCACAGTAAATCATTTTTAAGGATCTAAACTTAATTTAAAAAAATGAATGTTTATAGTTTAATGGTTTGTAAAAAAATTGTCTGCAGTCGGCAAGTATAAAAATTTGATGTTGCACCAAGTTTTACTGTAAGCTAATATCACAATTTATTTTATATGAAAATGGTGATAACAATATGATTAACAAATCTTGTTAAAACATGATATTTGAGGAATTGTGGATATAGGACTTTTTAAATAACTTAAAACATATCATTTTTTGATTAGTCACAAAGATTATGAACATTATTTATTTGTAATCTTTTTTAATAAAAAATTATTAATTTTTACCCGAATTTCTTGGCCAATAACTTCAATAGTTGATTCAAGAGCTCTTGTTCCACGCGTGTGTTCGTCTTCGACTGCCTTAACAGTTTTTAAAAGCGAAGTAACATTTGTAACCATTACCTGAAAATACATAAATTTATAAATCATTTTATTAGGTTAAGTATTCTCAATTGGTATTAGTATTGTAAATTTACTTTAGCACTTTCTTTGAGTTCATTCATGGATGGATCGTTGATATTTTTTCCAGAAGCAGCTTTTGTTGCTTGAATTAAATCTCCTAATGCAGTGGCCACGTCTTTCACGGCATTGATTAACATAACCTATTAATGTTAATATTTTGACAAATACAATTTAATTTTTATAATTATACTTCAATATAAGTATATATAGGCCCCCTTTAAAAATGGGTAACAATGTATGTATTTGAAGTTAATCCCTGATTCACTGATCAGTTGGAGTAACTAAAAATATTGGCTCAATAACATCCTCCAAAATTAATGTTTTATGTAGTTATCAAAACTTGTGTATAACTACTATGATATAATAATTTGAAAGTTGACATTCTAGACAATGATTATATTTTAAATAATGACAATAATAAGTCATTACTCATTATTAATGATTTATTAGATGTGAATTTTATATATTATAAATTTTTATTAATTGTACAGTTTTTTTTTTTATATACTATTACTCTATACATGAAATATAATATTTTTAATAACCAAGCTAAATCTAGATATAAGAGAATGTTAGTACAGTATTTGCTATTTCTCTCTGACGCATGAGCAATATACCAAATTTTCAACAGCAGAGCCTCCCTTGCATTGTTAGCTTTTACTAAGGTGAATTGACCTATTATCAAATTCAAAGTTCAGAACATAATCTGTTTGTTTTTTACAATATTTAAATATTTTAAAGCCAGATATAAGTATTTTTAAGTTGTAATATCTCACATACTCATAACCTGCATTATAACTAAAACATAATAAAAAAATCCAATGTATGAACATAGATAATGTTCTTAATTTAAGTTGTACAATAGTGAATTATTCACTAAAATATTAAAAATAACAACACAAAATTAATTCAACTGAACAGAAATTTGATTGTTATACATGAGTCAGAGTGAGAAAAAAAATACCTTGTGCATTAACATCCTCATAAATATTATTTGTAATTAACTTTATAATTCGATAAAAATTTCGAAAAACTGATCAAAATTATTAGGATATTTTTATTTAACTTATTATCAATCATCATAAATGACAATAACATAGTCATATAGGATTATATAATATTATAAAAACCCACCTGAGCTTCTGGATTATTAGCTCCCAAAGAAGCTGCACCAAACTTCACAACATCAGCCAATTGTATTATAGTAGAAACAGCATTTTGAGCGGCAACTGCTAGCTGTTCCTGTGAGGAAGCCGCACCTAAGACACATTTATAATTATAACTACATACAATTATACATAGTACATAAATTGGCTAGAATGTGAAAATGCTATACAAAAACAGTGTCTATAAAAATATTTTAGGCGTTAATGCTTAATAAATGTAAAATAAGGCATTTTTACTTGGTACGAATTTTTTTTTTGCTCACTAAAACATTTTCAAAAAACATTAATTGTGTTTCTATCCTATATTAGGTAATAAATTAAGATGTATTTTTTCAAAAAAAAATGTGTACAATTAGTAAACCCATCAGATGCCTTATCTAACTATTAAATTTTTTTTGTAGTTACACAACTTTTACTTAACAAGGCAGGATATTGTAAACAATACTCAGTAATATTAATATTAATAGGTATCTTTAAATATTAAATAAAATTAATACTAACCAGTAACCAAAGTTTTAGTGTCTTCTACTAATGCCTTAGCAGTTTTCAAAATATTTTCTCGGTGGTCAGAAAACGTTTCATTTTCATTTTCGGCATGGAGAGTTCCAGCTGTGGCAAAGAGTATTGTTGTATCTAAATCACCAATAATACCAGATACTGTACTAGCCGCATTTACACACGCTTGAGTACCGCGAGTTCCACTAGATGACAATTTTTGCAATATCTATTTGTACATATAAATAAAATTGGTCAAATGTGAATATAAACAAAACATGAGTAACATCATACTTGCTGCTTTTCAATTTCTGTCATGGTGTTTTGCAACTGGTAATCGTGTGTCGACTTGTGATAACCATAGTTTTGATTATTTATGTTTGTGTCATGATTATATTCATAACGTTTTGTCAACGTTGAAATATCTAACAAATTGTCACCTGTAATAATTCAAAAATATAAATATTTTGTTTTAATTATTACAACATTATAACCACTTGTAATGTATTAAATTAAGTATAGAAAAATATTTTTATTATTTATAATATATTTTGTAACTTACTAGAATTCATTGATGAATTAGTCTGATCTATGAAGCCAGTATCATTAGATGATTTTGAATACTCTTGAACTTGAAAAGTTTTCTCAGTGTTGAACCTCTTTTCTTTTGAAACAGGAGACGTGCATACATCTACCAAATTACTCAGACTTTCTCCAACAGCTCTATATAATTATTAGAAGTCAAATATTATATTCATGAGTAATTTGTATAACCAATGCCTATGACAATCAATATTTACCTAGACGCGCTTGTAAGTCTATTGAGTAATTGGTTTAATGTAGTGGTCACTTGATATGCTGCATCCGAAAGTTCTTGTAATAAATGTTCATTATTTTCATGCTGTGTTAAATTACACACAGAAACTAGGTCTTCTACTGCATTAACCACCTCTCTAGCGGCGGCCATTAACTGTTCTTTGCAACTTGGATTTTCCACAGTTCCAGCAACAACCTAAACAATTATCAAATCATTATGAAATATAAACTCAAAAAATAACATAAATAATGTAAAATGCAATTGAGGTATATACTTTTGTACAAGCTACTAGCTGTGAAGTTGTCAGTGCACATGTAGTTGCAGCACTAATAACATTTGACTGATGTTGTGGTTCAACAGTTGCTGCGACATTTTTAGCTTTAACAACAAGAGCAGCTGTTGTATTAGCTACTGCCTTAGCCAAACTCAATAAAATGTCACGAGATTCATCAGCTCCATCATCACCAATCTGTGTTAATACTTGTTGAGATGCTTCGCCGACTTTACTAGCAGCATTAAGTAAATTTTGACGTCCCTAAAATATTCATTAAAATATTAAACTTACAATGCTAATATAAACTTGGAATAAGCCTTAACATACAGTATTTGAATCAGGTTGAACAGCTTTCAACAAGTCAGTGAAAGCAGAGCACAATTTACGGGCTGCATCTAACAAATGATCACCAGTAGGGGTTAGAGCAGCCAAAACGCGTACACCCTGACTCATTTCTGGTAAATTTGTAGTTATAGATGTAATAGCTTGTTCAACACTAGAATAGTCAATATCTCCTGAAATTGTTTATAAAAAAAAAAACTGTTATTTTAGTAAAACTTTCAAAAAAATAGCAATAATTACCTGAAGTCAAAGTGACTACTTGAGCTGTAGCGGCATTCATGGCTGCAATCTGAGAGCTGATGTTTTGTTTATTTGAATCTATTGTAGTCTCTTTAAGTTTAGTTGAAGCCTTTGAACATCAGAAATTAATGTTTTATGATATCAAACAACTCAACAGAAGATTATTACTTACTGCATCGTTTCCAAACTCAGGAATAACAGCTTTTGATATCAACTCTTTTTCAATAGTAGTTATTATTTCTTGACTATTTGATATAGTCATACACAATGCTTTTTGTGGAGCACTCAATACCTTGATTTGTTTATTTTGTGGTCCCTATAAAAAACACACACATTGTCTTATAATTTATTAAATGTCAGCCTAACATTAATTAACAACACAAATTTAAACATACCACTGATGGTGTATGGTGTACATTTATTCGTCCACTGACTGTTGTATACTGAGCATTTCCCACATGTCCCAGTCCATATGGACGAGCACCTATACATACAATTAATTATTCAAAATAATAATTAAAAATTAATCACATAACTAAACTATTACACATTTATAATCAGTATACAACACATAATAATTCATAATAGAAAGCTAATAATAATATTTACTACTCTTCTTAAAAAGGAAAATATTTATAAAATCAACAATAGTAAAATTTGACAAAATTTAACCTGACATAAAAAAAATGTATTCAATAATTATAAATTAAATATATTAACTCTTCATTTATTAAATAAAATCTACACTTATGAACTGAACTATTAACAAATGATAATCAATATTTTTATTGCATGAATAAATATATTACTAAAATATTTTTAAATGCACACTAAAATGTTGAGTAACAAATTATGTGAAGAGACATTACAAATGTTTTACTTTAAGAGGATGTCAGCTACCATTTTTCATCTTTGTCTGACCTACGAGCAGCACAAACATAGCAAATTTAAGTTAAGCAAAACCAACCATGTTGTTAATTACGGTATTAGAGTGAATTCCCTAATTATCAAACTTTAAGTTAAGAATATAACTTTTATTACTACATTGGCTTTTTTATGATATTTTAATTTTTATGAAAGTTATGAGCATTTAAACTATAACAATTTTGAAAAGCTTATAAATTGCAAAGAAATTAAAACATCCTAAAAAAGCCAATGTAGCAACACAAGTTATGTTCTTAACTTAAAGTTTGATAATGGGCGAATTCACTCTAATAACAAAAGTAACGACATAGTGTTGGTTTTTCCGAATGCAAATTTGTGATGTTGTTCATAGGTCAAAGAGAAAACATATAGTGAGTTGACATCCTCTTAAGTCAAAAACTACTCAATCTAATTCCAATAGTATACCACAACATCCGTCCACCCCCATTCTTGAAAAAAAAAAATTATACTCTATACCATATTTTTACATGAGCCACAATTTGTATGTTGTTTCTTGGAATTGTAAAAATAAGTGGTCTCAAAATATGAACCTAAAATATATTTATCATATAAAAAAAAAAATTTATTTTATCTTGTTCATTTCCTTGATATTTTATGGGGGATACTAAGTTTTTTTTTGAATGAAAATGGGAATCAAAATTGTGACTTACTATTGAAATTACAATTGTCTATTTGAGTGAAAATTGAAACATTTTTTCATGGTCACAAAATAAATTATTGTACGTCTACTACAGCCATATTGAAGAGTAATAGGAATTTACAACTAATATAATTATAAGACCAACAGCCAAATGTATATGAAGTTGTTTCTTAAGTGTCACTCAGAATCTAGTAAACGCGAGGCCACAATTGAGGTTACACAATAAAATGCCTAATGAATTTGATTAAAAGCACTTTTATATTGAAATTTTTATTCCCAAATAGCTTATATTAAATACAATAATAAACAACTATCGAGGTTAAACTTACACAAAATCACAAAATCACAACACAAATACAAATATCAAATTGGTTACTAAACTATTAAGAACTAATCATGCACTAATTTGGTTTAATTTATTAAAAAATCATGCATTTGATAATACCTCAGGCATTGGCTACTATAATATTTATGTAAAAAAATGAACTTAGAATTCACTAAAAACTTCATTCAACTTGAGTATACAGTATGTTTCCTTAATCTCAATCTATATAATTTATATTTGAATGTAATTATAGTTACTTAACATTTTTTGAAATTGCTCACGCATTGAAAAATATTCAATAGTTCGATAGATCTTACATTCATGAAACATACTGTTTTGTTTAGCTAGTTTTATGTATTTGTGAATATTATTTATCATAATATTACAAATTTAAAATACATATTATTCACACAAAACTACAAATATATATATATGCAATGGATGATAAACAATCAACGAATTATAAAAAAATATAGTTCTGAAGAAACCTACAAGAGTATAATGATCACATAACAATGTACAACTGAAGAGGGCAAATGAATAACAATGAGGAAATGGTAAAATACATTCATTGATTGATGATCAATCAATATTACCTTTAAAGCTCCAGATTGTCTGCATCACAGTGTATTTTTTTTTAACACAATGCCATGAATTCTATATTCCTTACATTCCTGAATAAAACAGTTTTTTTTTCTAAATTGTATTTAATGTTTAATGAGAAAAAAGATTGATATGTATACTCCCATATAACACCAAAGTTTTGAACAATGTACCTACAATGTAAATTCCTTATCATTTTTCTTCTGTTGTACGATTTTTTGGCGGTTTTTTAGAGTTGCACCATTTAATAATCGTGCAAATAAACTAAACGCGCAATATTACTTTTGTGTTTATATAGACAGTATATTAAAAATAATTAAAGAGAAACATATTTGAAGATAAATTCTAATAATCTAATATCTCTTCAAAAAAAGGGGGGAAACTATAATAATAATTAAATACTTCAAACAAATAATAAAGATTTTTTACTTGAATATTATAATGAATATAATATAAAATATACAATCATAAATTTAAAAAAAAAATCTTTTTATTGATGCAATACATTTTAATATTTAATAGAAGAAAAATTTTGGGTAAAGTAGATATTAACTTATAAATTATAAAAATTGTATAAATCAATAATAGATCATTCTATGGAGCTAATCATTGTAAATTCTATGGTAGTACAGTTGATAAGGTTTGTGTAAATTATATATCTACTGTGATTATAATTAAATGCATTACTCAACTTTAATGATAAATATAAGAATATACATATTATATATACTCGTATTATTGCTGGGTTGCATGAAAAATGTATTAATTGTACAGTTCAATAAAATTTAATGAACCAACTGTTGGCCACTAAATCTTGTTTAAAGGACCATTAGCCACTATCGATTCATTCAATACTTAGTGGTTGTTCATCCAACCCGGCATATGTGTGTTAACTATTTAAAGTAATGGATTTTGGAATTTTTAAGTTGAAGTGGAAAAATTAAAATTAAATTGGAAGTGACATTACTTTTAAAAATATTATAAAAAAATATCAAGATTAAAATAGTTATTTAACTTTTTTATCATTAGCAAACCATTGAAAATGGTTATTTATATTTAATTAATTCTAAAAATTGGAAAACTCATTAATCTGTAATTACATGAAAAATATTATATAAAATATATAAAATTAATTAATTAAAATTGTTATTACAGCTAAATATAAAATTTAATATTTAAATCAAAACATTACATGTCAGCATATAGCTTCACAGAATCATATTACCTAACACATGAACATGTGAAAAATACAGTCTAAACCATTATAAAAGAATTTAATTCTTACCTAATTATACAGTTATTTACAATTAACATTATAGTCTCAATCAACAGACCAAAATATGTTGTAGCATATCAAATATCAGCATTTTAATAGCATCATAATTTATCATCAACAAAAGATCATATATAACAGAGAAAATATATTCACTTAGATCATTTTGTTTTATTATATACAACTATATTAATCATCAAATAATTATTTGTTATGATTTAAGATATTTAAAAAAATATATGTTTATCTATATAATTCTCCAATTTATCATAATATTCAATCATAAATTTCAATTATTTTCCCCATAGAAAATTTTTAAACTAAATCTAATCGTCTGTACATTTAACAATAATTATAACAGTATAACTCCTTAATTAAATCAAATTTAGGTAAATGGAAGTTGAATTATATCTTCTAGTATAAATGATTAAGAATAAAACAGAATTTAATTGAATTATAATCATTAAAATAGAAGTGAGCATGTTTAGTGTAAAACATCAGACATTTAACTAATGAAAAAATGTCATATATTAGGTGTTAGTTAAAAACTATAGGCATGAGTTAAAATATTATGTTTTACAATTCTTTGTTATAACACATTAATATTGTTTGCAAAATTTATGAAACTAGAAAAATTTTCATGAAAAGCATAATAAAAGCTTATATAAACTATTTATAAGCTTCTACAAAATGTTTGAATTGTGATTAACATTATTCCTGGTGCAAATGTAGTAATATTAATTTTATTTCTAAAATAGAATACCAAAATTAACTCACCTTCAGCTCCAGCTCTCATTACTGCAGGCTTTGCCACTGATTCAGTGTTTACTTTTCCAAATTGACTACTTTCATGTTGTAAAATTGTAGCCCTAGAACAATAAGGTTTTTAAAATTATTCAATTTAAAGGAAGAATTGAATATTTAAGTATAAATTTCAAAACTTCTTCATTTTAGTAAATCCAAAAATAATTTATTATTCTAATGTAAACATAGACTTACTTAAGCGGTGAAATACTATCCTCTACCATAGTTGAACCTTCATCTCCTTCAATACCAAAATGATCTTTAGACTTTTTCTGTAAATAAATATATAAATAAATAATGTTTTCATAATACAATAATAATGATGTATTCACTTTTTTCAAAATAATGTCGATATAACCAGAGATTAATTGAAGTATTTGTTCAGCTTCAGTAGTTTGTACTGAATAATATTGATCTGAATAATCCCCAAAGTCTAAAGTGAATGTATTTGGAGATGCTCCCCATCTTCTAACTGTTGTTAGAGGCCAAGTTTTTAATATCTCTTTGGTTCTTTCATCCAAGCGTAAAACTGAATCCTTTGTCACCCCCAAAAGACGAGGAACTAATTTATTTTTTCCTTTCATTTTTTCCTAGTAACAAAATGTAATATTTAGAAAATATAATCAATATTCTATTAAATTAAGAAGCAACATTTATTTAAAGATTATAACATACTTTAACCAAGAAAAATGTAACCCCATAAGTGGGTAATGATCTTGCAGTTTTTGTATAAAGAACTTTTGCGTCTAATTCAGATAGACCTACATGATTTTTGTGCTCGGAAAATATTTTTTTTTCAATACCTTTTATTTTCGTATATGATTGAGGTAAAAATTCCTTAAGACTAAAAAAATATACACGTTTATTTTTATTTTATTAAATAATGTAAATAATAAGCTATACTCTAAAAACGGGGGACGGTGTTTGGTTTCACAGTAATTTCCAAATTGAATATGTGTTTGAATACCAGCAAGCTGTAAAGCAAGTTCTTCTGTAACTGGGTGTGTTCCATCTAAAATTGCATCTCTTGCCTATAAATTAGAAAACAAAACAAGATCAATTTATGTATTAATATTTATTAGTAGATTTGAGTAACTAAAATAATATATATTGAAGTCAATTACCTGAACATATAATAAATTTAATTGTACTGGATCATGGGAATCTATGTTTCCATCAGAAAAGAAAAATTTCCTTCTTAATAATACAGGTTCACCCTCGTCAATACCTTGTTCTCTAAGAGTTTTAGATGGATCAACCCAGTTAACTGAAATAATAATAAAATACCTAATTAAATTTTTGAAAGTATTCAAATACATACTATGAACAGTATTTTAAATTATTTATACAAATAGAAATAATGCGATGTAATTTAAACAACTATATTATTATTACCTTCATCATCTGTTTTTAGTTTTTTTCTCAATTGTTCCATTTTAGCATCTTTTTCCCGTTCTCGATCTTCTTTTCGTCTTTTTAATGTCAATGTTCCAAAATTAGCTTTGTTTTCAACTTCCTCTTCTGGAGTTTCTCTCACAAGACTATATTCATCATGATTGGTGATTCCTTAATGTACATAAATTTCATCATAATATTATTTTTAAGTCAGTATAAAATAACATTAACTATTATTCATCACACAGAAAAAATTCTTTAGCTCGTACCAATTTTTGTGCAAATGACCACCATTAGATTTGCTACTGGTTGACTGTCATCGACAAGAAGGGTTTTCAATGTTCCATCAAGCATGTGCACTTTTAATGTTCTCATCTTTTTTCGATATTCCAACAAATCCTAAACCATTAAAAATAAAACCATAAATAACACAGAATTAGGTACATGAAATTATGTATAATTTATAAATCTACTTTACATAGTGTATAAGAAGTAAACTTAAATTCAATACGATACATACTGCATATACTGTAGTTGCTACGTGTTATTAATTTTTTTTTTATATATTTAAAATCCATTAAACATTTTATCCAATTCTTTTGAATCAGGAACTTTTTTAAAGATCTTTATCATGCATTAACAAGTCTCAAAAAATATTTAATTAAACATAAAAATGTGAAATTAAATTGTATCTACATATTCTTTGTTAAATTTATTAAATTATTGTAAGTCAAATGAGAGAAGAAAGAAGAGCTAGACTTGCCAGATGAAAATATGCATTAAGACTACCTCAAGTGGTGGTAACAAGTTAATGCAAGTGAAGCAAACAAATGGGAGGTATACATTATGACCAAATAATAAAAACTAACAACTTAAAAAATATAGGCAAAAAAAAAGGTCTAATTGATTTGATGGGTACTAAATTGTTAAATTACTAATTTTTTTAGGTATAATCAGTAAAGATCAAGATTAAGATGGAAATATTGTAATTTATATAAATATGTTTTTGGTTTATTAATATAAAAACAATTAAAACAATAAATAGAAATTCTGATACTATAAATATGAACATTAGATTGAATAGCATATGTTCAATATGAAATTATATTCATTATTAATATTAATTTAAAAAAAGTATAGTAATGATTTTGAATAAATCTTAGTGAGTTTTTTCATTAGTAGTTTGTAACGAGTTTTGTAACATTCTTTTAATATTATCTAGTGAGCTGTGGTGCCGTAACTGAACTAATTGAGACCAGAGTGCAAAATTTAAATTTGAAGCCCTTTCAAAATTATACATTCAACAATGCATGCTATACATAATATGATGATTGGGAATAATGGTTATAGAAAAAGTCCCAAAAAAAATTTCTCAAAAACATAGGTTTGTTGTTTTTTTAATAAAATCCTGCATAGTGCATTGATATAATTATAATAAAATATTATATAAATATTATATAGCATTTCATATAATATGCATAATAGTTAAAATGTACTTTTTTTATTATTATTTAAAGATATAACTTTTAAAGTTTTCTAAATTTCTTCGGTTTCTGTTGAACTTTATAGTCACATTTTTTTTAAATATGGTTCTGTCTATTTTTAAGGAGATTCATCTAATATTTTTTTTCATGACAAACAGAATGTATGACTACTCTAAAATCCACTAATTTTTTTATTAGATTTTACACCATAGTGTGATTGACAGATTTAAAAAATCTATGGTTTACAATAGGTAAACCTTCAGTTTGGTTGTTTATAGGATCATTGTCTTGTAATGTTACATAATTGACACTCCTGAAGGAGAGAATAAAGCAGTATTAGTATCATCTGGTGGTAATGATTTTCACTCCAACATATCAATCACAAGTTAAGGAGAATAATAATAAAGTATCATCAATATTCAAAATTACCCTTGGGAATTTAAAAAAAATTTAATTTTGTTCAAAGTTACATTGGGTAGACAATTTATTTCCACAAAAAAATAATAGTTACAGTCTTATTTATGTAGCCGGTTTTACTTTGGATTTTTTTCTGTTCAACTAGGTGATTTTCAGTGAATTATTTTCTTTGGCCATTTTTTTAAGGAGTTACTTTCCATTTTGTTACCAATGATACTATTAATATAGAATAGATTCTTAATGTAGGTATGAAGTATTCAAATATTCAAAATAGCATTGATTTGGTTGTTAGTAGGATCCTATGAAGATAAGTACTTGCATAATTTTTAATACACAAGCCTAACCTTTGAGACAATTTATACTGAATAAGTTGTCATAAATATAGAACTTATAAAACTATAGAGGAATAAAATTGATAGACTGTTACTAAAGGTGTATTTAACTAAAATATCTTTAATATGAAGTTTAAGAAAATCATATTTTTAATTTGACAATAACAAAGTATTAGAGAAAAATCTGAACTTACATTGTTTTTGTACATATTGTTATCAATAAGATCATAAATCATAAATAAGGACCAAATTTGTATGCACATGCATGTTCTTCAACAATTCATTTAGAATTATTGTATACATTAATAAATAGATTCTATAGTTGGTTACAATTATTTTTTGCATATTTTGGCATATTTGGGTAAAAATGACAATAAATTGAATAAAAGTTTCATTTTTTATAAATAGTTGAAGATTTTTCTCTGATACACAAAATGTAGTTTCAAAATATAAATTTATGCCAATCGAGAAATTTCTGATTTGAAAATATAAAATCACATTTTTTAAATTCATGTTGGTATTCGTTCTACAATTAATAATACATTTCCCTTATTAATTTTATATTTACTTAATTAAACAGGAGGTATAGTTTGTACATATTTTGTAAGCAAACATAATACATATATATTTAAATAGTATTTTTTTCACATGATTTACTTTGTAATTTTTTAAGATGTTCAGTTTTTTTTAACATACAATGAAGAATTATTTTGCATATTTTTAAATTTTTAAGTGTATAAATATGTGCATATTTATGAATAATTTTTCATAAGAATCTGGGCCTTAATCATAAAACAATTTAATTATATATCCTACTGAAATTATAGTCACGTTTCATTGTACATGGAATCAATTTACTGAAACTCTTATAAATTTATTGTTTGACAACAAATTTGTTTTTGAGCTTTAGTAATATGGCCCTTGTAATGTTGGATAATGTGGTATATATAGATTAGATATTATCTTTAGTTAATGCAGCTATCACAGAGCATTAACATCATCACAGAGTTTGCTAATAAATCAATAATAGTTTTGAAGAAATAACATTGTTATTGGCATATTTTACATAATATTATATAGATTTAGCATTATCCATAAATGTTAGATATATCTACACAACACACTTTCCATAATTTTTCAAATTTTGAATTACACTTTAAGGTATGAACCATCCCCCCTCCCCGTTGAAAATCCCTGAGAACACCACCGAACAGAAGAATAACTGATACCAATAAAGGAATTTTTTTTAAATACATTAACCAATGCATCTTAAGTATTTAAATTGTTAATGAAATATATAATAACTAATACAACCGTATACTTAACAATACTTTATTGAAAAATAAGAATTGACTCACTCCATTTCTCAGAATATAATATTCTAAATTACGCCCAGGTTCCAACCAAACTCCTTTCTTTATGTCTTCGTCAGCTAGAAATAATCCATAATCTTTTGCTGAAACAGTTAAAACAATTACACCTCACAATAATGCATTCAAATATTTTGAATTACCACATCAAGTTATATTTAAAAAATATATAAGAAACATTTACTCATTAATGCTGAACAAACCAATATTTTATTTAATACCTTATGTATACCTATTATACACTAAATACATTTCCCCATTAGCCATGTGTAATTGGGAAAATATTTAATGGTTTAATTTTATGATTCAATCTCAAAAATAAATGCCTTAATATGATATCATTGTAGCATTCATACTAGGTAGGTTTAAAGGTAGGTGCAACAATTAATGAATTCGACTGTAAGAAATTTGTTATTTATTAATGATATTAGTTTATGTGCATACTTTCAAGCTGCATTTTATAATTAAGGCTAGAACTCGAGAACTCATTAAAAAAAAATCTATTTTATATTTTATTTGTTATTCAGAGGTTAAATTGTATTCATACTGTCTTAAGCAAGTATTATACAGTAAACTTAAAGAAAAGTACCAAACCAATACATAAAACTCGTTGTCTCTATTTTGCATAAATTTGTAAGCATTTTTTATTTATTTTTGTTACTTATTAAAAATTATTCAACATACCTAAATGGTTGTTATTCCTATTGACAACACAAACAATAAGATATAGGTATCAACCGGGGTACCTACATAATTTACAGCAAAATAATGTTTGATGATTTTCTTAAGCATTAAAAATCTAGCCTTGGCTGTATAACCAACTACTACTAGTTGTATTACCTATCACTAATATAAAACAAATAAAATTAGTATCTACATACCTAATATAATAAATTAGTGTCAAATTATATAAACATAGCTATTATAAATAAAGCTGGCTCTAAAGTCAAATGTTCTGATATAGAAGAAAAAATAAGAGATTTAAGCAGATTTAGGTAATGAATTATTCAACATAATACTTTATTTCTAGCCTAAGTTATCCTCCAGAGTAGGGGTCTTCAACCTTTTTAATGGCCAGACAAATCAGAGATATGTTTCGACATTGAGCTCTATAGTTGTCTGAGGAGAAATAGTGATGTAATGAGATTGAATAAAATAAAGAACCATTTAATTTTTTTATTCCACCATAATTTTACAAAGGGGAAATAATAATAACATGATTCCCACACATGAACTCCAATACATAGGTAAATCATAAATAGCTAGTATCTTGAGTTCTTGAGTACAAGACTTAAAAATCAAAACACCAGTGAGATTGGAGGTCGTCACTTTGGAGGATAGAAACAATTGAGTTTTGACACATACAGCCAGATAACGAGCTAACGGGGCACTTAGATAGGTAGGTTTAAGATAGGTACTTACCAAACTCGTCGATGTGTAGGATAATACTTATTAGGTAAAAAGTTAACTTTTACAGTACTCACGTTGGTCTAGATTGGCTTCGGATATCTTTTCTCTGATCAGTCGGCACGCGTTGTACACAGATATGGTCGGATCGAATTGCATCGTTTTGGTGACATCTCGTTCGACGATGGATATCCTCAAAGATAGCGTCGCCATCTGAAAGCGTAAGACGAGCACGGACGTAATCAGCTAAGACCCAAATGGCCACCCCGTGAGCACCCGTAAACCACAGGTAGGTACCCACCGTGTAGTCGTTCCGGCGCAAAGGACTGCTACCCAATCGGGCAGGGTGTTCTGAGGGCGTTCGGGCGGCGGTGGCGGCGACGCGTTGGCAGACACTGCGTGCGGGTTTGCGCGATCGCGATCACGGACGGACGACGAAAATAATATAATATTAAAATACGTAATATTTAGAGGGCGAAAAAGCCAACGGCTGCGGCGATGACGAATTGATCAGGAATCCGTCGTCGTCGTAGTCGTCGTCCGAGCAGCGGTCTCGGTGGCAGTGGTGGCAGCAGCGACGATCGAACAGCGGCGGCGCATGATAACGAGTAACAACGACGAGCGAGAGCGATGACGACAGAGCAGATGGACGCGAGTGACGACTACGACGGTGGCGGCGGCCCCGTTACCCCTCCTGCCAACCCGACCGACGGACGACCGGATCTCGAACGCACCGAAACGGTCGTGCGGTGATTATGTGACGGCAAGAGCAACGCGACAACAGCGGCGGCAGCGGCGGAACTGAATATCAGCTCGCGCGCGTATTATCACCGAAGTCGGCACTCGGAGCACCGCGACCCGTTCCGCGCCGATCATAAGCAACACCGCCGTCCCGCACCGCTCACAACGTGTCCCGTCCCGCACCGAATCGCTGTACAGTCCAGAGGCGTCTATTATTATTGTTGTTGCGCCGCCGCCGAACGCGAGTGTTGTACCGACGACGACGCGGAAACGGAACATCTGTCGACGACGTCTTAGCGCGCCCAAAAATAGAACGCGTGGCCCCGGCCGGTGGAGGCCGTCTTTTCAATAACACACGTTGCCATCGTCGTATTATTATTATTATTATTATTATTATTTATTGGTTTGGCACGATTATTTGCACACGCAAGCTATTACCCAGTTGTGTGCTGTTGAATGCTGATGTCACTGCAATCGCGTACGTCGGCTATGATACTATCCTCTCTGTGAATGAATAACCTTATAGTAATAAAATGTGGGTAGGTACGTTACACCGTCTTAGATCACTATGGTTTATTATGTGAGCATTTGCATAATATTTTGTATTCATTGGATTCCAATGCAAAATATCATTTACACAATCCGGTAGTTGAAAGGTTGAAAAGTGAACAAGTTATTTAAAACATATAGGTAGATCGTAGCCCGTAGGCCGTAAGTAACCTATGTAAAAATTGCAAAAATTATCTCAAATTACGAATGTACTGGTTAGTGGTTACCTACCTCAAAATGTTTTTATCACAATCAAAGTGTTTGGTTAAATGTTCATTGTTTAATATAGGAAAAAACTATTCCTGTTTATACTCCTAGTGAGTTCAACAATTATTGAAATATTCACCGACTAGTTAGTTGTAGCTACTTGCCTACTTATCTTGACTTAAAAATTAAAGCTTGAGTATCAAAATGCTTGTATTTTTTTTTAAATAACCTTTTTAGGTATTGAATTATTAACGTAGGCAACTACATAATTCTTTATTAGAATCATAAGTTCTAAACTCGTAACCAATTGTGTCCTAACGAACTATTAATTATCTATTAGCACTGTAAACAACGAAATGTCAATTAAGAACAAATATTGTCCTTCGGTGGTTGTTAAGCTTAAAGAGCAAATTTCATTTCTAAAATATTGACATTGTATACCATCATATACGATTATACGAGTTACAACTTCACCAAATTAATTTTAACGAAACTAAACCATTTATCAATTTTGCAAATGTAATAAATATAATATTGAATGTAGGTATCGAATTCAAGGAGATAATACATTTTGAAAATTAGTGAATGTTCAAAACTACTAATTTGTGAGTAGATCTTTAAAAAAATCCTTTTACACTGTACATATCACATACAAGCATATCTAAGTGACTAAATACTGTTTTTACAATTTTATATGCATCATATAAATGATGTGAGACGAGTTAAATGAGGGGCCCATAAATATGTTGTCTGACTTAAACACAATAATAATAATAATTATTATAAAAAATTTAATTGTTAGAGTACTCTATGTTGAGACAAATTTCTCAGTACCTATATAGAGCTACTAACAAAATAATGTATGGATTATCAGAAGTAGCTATAGTGAAGTCCCTTTGTCCTAGATAGTCTAAGCCTACCTAGATCGGCCGACCTCGCCTTTGTACTACATACCAACCAGTTAGTTGTTTTTTATCTCAGCAGTCAACATAAGCACTATAATATTATTCCAAGTATATTAGGTATATACCTACTCAAAACAGGGGCTTAATTATATATCCCTCCAAGCTCCAGATTTTTTACATTCTGAGAGGAGATATGAATGCATTGTTTTAATGATATGTTTTAAAATTTTTTTTACATCAGTATACAGATTTTACTACTTTATACGATTTTCAACTTTGAAGATGGCTTCTGAAAGAAAATTGAATCTAGATTGTACTTTTTAAAGGTAAAAATTGAAAATTTTCAGATCTTTTTTTATCGCGAAAAAATAAAAATAAAGAATAATACGAGGATTTTTGACGAAAACCCAGTTTTTAACAAAGCCGATTTGATTTTTTGATGTAACTCAAAAACTAATAACTAATATAGATACTTTACATTTTCACCGATTGTTTATTTTATAATCGTCTATATTCTTTTGTCAGTTTTGAGATATTTATAGGCATTTGAAATTTTCAATATTTTTTATGTGCTGTTGAAAAGCTTAAAGATGTAATACAAAGTTCCTTGCAAGTTGTTATAATAGCAGTTATATAAATTTTAAAGATACTTCAAGAATTTTTTTGATAAGCATTAAAAGTTCAAATTTGACAATACTTTTCAAAATCTTGAAATCGTTGTAAATTATTTTGTAGTTGAACAATTTTTAAAACGTTCAATTTGTATAGCTATGGATTGAAAATTTAGAACAAGGTGTCTACAAGTAACTCACACTGTAACCAAAAAATATAGGTATTATAAAGTTTTAATTTCAATTTACAAGTTTATTTGTTTTGTCATTTTTGAGAAATAGCCATATATGACTTTTTTATATATTATAGATTAAAACAATGTGTTGTTAAATAATATAAGTAATTATTTCACTGTGTATAAAAAAGCTTTATGATATTGTAGGGGAAACTTTCTCCACTCGACGTTTATTTAAAAAAATGATCCATCCTCAACCCTCAGAACAAAATCATAACTACCAAACTGGCTCAAAATACACTGTATAAGCGTGTAGATATATGGATTCCGTGTGCAACACATTGAAAACAGTGGTCGATTCTTTGTTGGTCAAAATACTTAAAATGTACTAAAGGACCAGCCCAGAAGTCAATGATAGTATTGTGCCCTATAAGCAAGACTCATTTATTAATTACTAATCTATAGTATATATATGTGAAAACAAGAATTGTTGATACCAATGATTTTTGTAGAAAACCACTCATAGTCGTAGAGTTTTTTTTTTGTATGATAGTGTATATCACGGTGAATGTTATAAGCCTATTAAATTGACCATTGAACTACCTACTTAAAATATACAATTTAATCAATGAGACTATAAATAACTGTGTTAACATTGCGCACAGTGGCCAGTGACTATAAATACGTGTTACTATGATAGTGATTATTTATTATACCATTCGTGGCGATTAAAATTTAAATGTATGTGCCGACGTAGGTACAGTGGAATGGTGATAACAATGTATATTCTAGATTAGTGGTATTAATAGCTTTAAATAAGTTAAAATATTTTGAAAATTTCGGTGTGAAGTTTAATATAGAAAATAATAATATACGTATAGAAATGACGAAAAGTGACAAGTGTGACAAGTTGTTGTGACGGTTAATAACTATCAAATTACAACAAAATAATTGAATTGGTTTTAGGTTAATCAACATTTTTCGTTTCATAAGTTTTACAGCCTAATTTCGTCAACATTTGAAATTCAAATACTTACATAAAATGTTCTGGCTTAGAATTTTAGATATCATCGAACTGCTGTAAAAATAACTTAAGTATGTAACCTCTTACCTCTTACAACATTGCCATGCCTCTGGTACCTATGATTGTTGACATATGTATAATATGAATAGGTATATCGTATATTCTGCCACCGCAAAATAATTTACACAATTTCATGATAAACTATATCATATCTAAAAAAATACTCAAAATTCGAATACAATTATTTGATAAAAATGTCAGAATTACAATGGTCAACAGTGGCTTGATTTTGAATTGCAGTAACCACAACATTTTTAAAGGGTTAGGTGAATGGGTGCTGAGTGGGTGAGTACTCGATTTAGTGAGAAATTGTACTACATGAATAATATGATATTCAATAAGAATAATAACTAATTTTAATAATAAATATTATTTTAAGTAGTCAAGGAACGGTAGGTAATTCAAAAAATGAATGGCCTGATTAAATATTTCACTTCGCCACGCCACTGATGGTCAATATTAACAAACGACAATACTAAGAAGTAGAACCATTAGTTGGGAGTTGAAACTCATAAGTTATATGGAGTGATTGAAACATTTTGTGTAATGTGTAGTAGAATCATATACTTATACGTATTGAATTATCTATTTTTAATTGTATATATTTATTTGTATGTGTATACAAATATTGTATTATATTTTTGTTTCATCAGTAAAAGCTTTGTTTGAGTACTATTGTGAAGGTTTTCATTTTATTATTTCACAATAGATATAGCTATTAGCCATATATAGTAGTGTTGTAGTTAGATACCTGATATGCTAGAGAGTACGAAAAATCATGAAGATTTGAGTTATTATAATAAAATAAAATTTTGATGGACAATTTTCAAAATCTCTCAATTTACAGTATGAATATACACCTACTGCAGTATGTATTTGAGTATTCCTATAGGTAACTAATAAGTTATGGTAATATGCATAAAAGTATGATTACATACCCTGATATCCGGGTACAGAATTATCTAGACCCTGAAGCAAATTGCAATTATTCTCCCTCTCTCTTTTTAATAGGCAGTCGGTCCTCTTATCTACAAAATATATGTGCAAAGGCATGATTTAAAAATACATGATTTTGAATTGCCCTTTAATTTTTTAACTCGAACATTTTAATTTTAATTGTAGTAGCAATTATTCGGACGATCAATAGTTATTATAATATTAGTTAAGGTAATAAAATAATACATATAGTATATCTTTAATGACGACAATTATTTACTCGAAAACAACTATATTAAGATTTCGTTTACATATTTAGAACTGGAAAAAAATAATGTCTACCTATTTTAGACTTATGAAATATATGAACATGCAGTGTAAGGTTACTCCGGTGTTTTGGCAAGCTCACAAGCAAAAAATAAATAGCTTAATGCCGGAAACGGAACTTACAAATTTGCCTTTTAATAATATTTTGATTTTACATAAAAATATGATTATGATCTAATAATTTCGAATATTTGTTTTCTTTGAAGTTTAAATTGTAACAGAGTTGTAAACTAAAACCTTAGATGTATTAAAATGAAAACATTTGACTGGAAAACGGTTCTTGGTGGGATTGTTTTAGTAATAATATTTTACAAAAATAATTAAATTTAAAAAAAAACACTCGAATTGATCAAATTTTAAAGTGAAAATGTAATCGAATCGTTAAATCTCTAAAGACTTAAATTAGCACAACTGTTTATTTTAGTTAGAACTTAGAACATGGAAGATGTCTTATTATGATATATATATTATATATATATCTTATTATATCTTATGACATTTTCTTATTTGTAAGCTTTGGCGACGCATATACATAATATTAAACAAATTTATTTTGGTGAAATTTGAAATAAAATAATTTTGAACTTATAATTCCAATTAAATTAGGTATTTGACCTAAGGCTTAAGACCACCTTAACCCTTAAGTCCACACCATATACAGTTTATAAATATACATAGAATAAGCTTATAACAATTTTCCGCCAAAGAAACCTTCGACTGTTTTCCGTTTACCACCATGATCGCTTTCTAACAAAAGTTAAATTCTGACTTCAACTAAAAAATGAATGTGTGTTTTACTCCAGAAATTGTTTGAGAACTACTGAACCTAAATCTATAATGATATCGATATATATGCTCCACATATCACCTAGTCACCTCAAATCCTATAGTCTCTATGACTTTATTATCTATGCCATATCAATAAGATCACTATTTTAATGTCGAAATAATACATTAAATAAAAAATAATATAAGTAGTATAGGTAGGTATTATACCATTTTAAGTTATATACAGTATACGCATGGGAATATGGGATACATTCACATTTTTTGTAAATTAGCATAATCTGCCAACAGTTACTAGTTACTTCTACGATATATTTCAGACATTATGCTAAAATCGCAATCAACACTCAACACAATTGAATAATTAATTCAAATATCAATAAATAAATTCTCTCTAAAGTTGTCGCGATATCAACTGACTAATAGTGATCAGTTATAATGAAGCTTTCGTCAACATCAGTGTTAACACACCCAAAAGATAACAGGTTTCAGCCGCGATGAAATAATAATAATAATTATAATACGGAGTAAATTTTTTTTTTTAAACAATCAGGATAAAATAAATCTTTATTTATTATTATTATATTTGAAGTATATTTAAATTATTTTCTCTTGATCGAACATAAACACGTATTTTACGTATATGCACTGGATATTAATTATCTTTTAAATATTTATTAAAAATATACATTTTATTGGCACTGTTCATTTTTACCTAAGATATTGTTGTGTAATCACAGGTGAGGCAGCGCGGCTGCAGTATACTAGCGTATCGTGGATATATTATGTTAAAACTGAAAAATAACTAGGTATACCTACCATATTGAATGCAGTATAGTAAGTATAAAGCTATACAGGTAAATTATAATCTGCATATTTGGAAAACGATTATCTGTCAAACCTGCAATACATGCAGCTAGTATATTATTTAACCTGCAAACAATATGATGTTCTTGAATTTCAAATAATATTTAACACATAAGTTGTTCGTTTAAAAAAGTGAATAATATTTTCAAATTGAAAAAAATGTATATCATTAGAAAATGTATTTTTTCTGATCAACTATGGTGTACAAAAAATAAACAAACATGGTGCGTGATTCACTCATATCATTTTTTAAAATCATTTCCTGTAATAAAATAAGTGTTTCTAATACTATGCAGCTATATGTTTTGGTTGCCATGAAATGCCATCTTTGGTGAACAACAGTCTATCACCGATTTTCTGGCCAATCGCTTCATAAAATTCAATCACATTGGGCACGAGCTTATATGCAACACTGTAATTAAAAAAATAAATATAAATAACACTCACGTCAACAGTTGTTACTTAGTTATTCCTATACATTTTTTTTTCATGTCTAACAACATTGTATAGCAACAATACTTGACACTACATTTATTTGGTTTCATTTAATTTTCACAGTACCTATTATATATAGTTATAAAAACAATTTCAGTTATCGCTTGGGAAATTGTATGATTATATTATATCTATTGAGAATTGTCAATGGTTGTGATTTGTCAGTTAATAGTGATTAGTGAGTAAAATAAGTGATGTAATTGTAATATTAATCAATGATCAACGTGACAAATTTTCATTTACCCATTCTGAATTAATGAGTTTACTCTTAGAACTACAACGAATTATTTGTTCAATGCATTTGCATTGTTTTGAGCACAAAACTTGAGTACGACTTTATCTACAACAGTATAGGTTTGTACAGTCAAATACAACCTATATTATAAGTTTTATAACCGTTATACAGGTATACTCTTTAATTAACATCATTGGCCATTGACTATAATAACAACCGACTTCAGCTTACTAGCTACCTTTTTTTTCTTATGGCTTCACTCGCCCAAACATATCAATTTTATTCTATATTTCTATAATATAGATACGACGTTATTATGCCTATCAAGACCCAGGGGGTTAACCATACGCCACTGGTGTCACTACGAGGGACCAAACTGTCTGCGTATTGCTTGGCCTTGGGTAGCATCATTTATTAATACAATAATATACATTCAACGTTAGATAGTACTATCTAGACCTACTTACCTAGAGCTACATAAATGAACTAAATATCATATAGTAAATTTCTCTATATTTTGTTATTGGGTGTGGGGGGGGGGGGCTATAACAATAAACGTAACTGTAACCTAAAGAGCACGATCAGTCCTTTTGTCTTTTATACGTTAACCTCGTCCAACCACTTTATTTCCTTATCAACTCAGACCCCCAGTGCATAAATAATAATGAAGTTTATTATAAAGTTGAATGCATTAATGATTAATGCATAATATTCTATATGATGTATAATATTGTATACATGCATCAATCGAATCGATAAGGATCCAAAAATCGTTTTAATATTGGACTAATGTGTCTCAAAAATACGTAGGTAGGAGGAACAGTAACCATTATAATATTATGTAAGGTTGCTATTAAATATTAATTATTATAGGTATTGTAAGTACATGTCTGCAGCGACGACGACTAGTGGGATTATTGCTTATAACTTAAACAGAACTTGAGTGTATCAAAACAGAATCATTAAATCATATAAAGGTAGTTCTATAAACAATTCAAGTTTTAATAGACAAGCAGACCTATTTTATATTATTATGAATAACGATATTTTGAATTTAAATATGTAACAAATAATAACATAAACGAAATGATGTAAGCATATATGTAGATAGTCAATGCCCTAAGGTAGCAGCTATAATAAGGTAAGTGCCCTTTTTATACCATATAAGCTATTCATAAAGATTTTTACATCAAGTTTGCGTTTTTGTAATAATGCTGTAAAAAATGAATATTAGGTATACCTGCCTGTAAAATTTAATATAATATTATATAAGATTTTGTTGTTGTATTTAAGGTTAGGTTAGGTTTGATTTCAAGAATGGATAACCATAGAAAGACTTGAATTCTTAGCTAAATATGAGAATACCTACCATTTTTTAGCTATAATATAAATTTCAACAAATTTTGGATATTTTTGGGCTAATTGCAGACATTTTTAATTAATTTTTTTTTTGTGTGTAATAAAATTGTTTTTGTAAGTAAAAATGCTTGAAAATATAATATGAAGTACGTATAGGTAGTTTATGATTGATTATATTATATTGTAATTCATTATAGAATTCTATTAATGATCAAATTCACTATCGACAGAAAAAAATATTGCCTACTAATATATTTAATTTAAAATGTAATTGATTTAAGTACTTATTAAAATTGTATACGAGTGAAGTACCTAGTTATAGCTTTAAAAAAAGGTAACACCCCCATGACATGTTGTCTTCGTCCTACAAACGTACAAGTGTACTACATATAAAATTTCGATCAATTGAACCAATTTTGTTTTTCCATCTTTAATATCAGAGTGAATTGACTTATAAATCAAACTAGGTAAGAACATTAGCTGTGCCTGTAAAGTGTAAACGTTGATTTTCACAATATTTTTATTTTCAAGCGAATTGTAAATATTTTAAACTGTCATATATAATACTAGGTATTAAGTATGTAGTATTGTACATAGGTACTACATTAAATTATTCAATTAAAACAATTTGAAATTGTATGGTACCTTAAAATGTTATGCACTCAAATACAAATGATTGATAAATACTAACTATGTTTTTATAACATTTTAATTTTCTGTTAATCGATCATGTTTTAAATCTTTTCCACGCAATCTCCTCTATACGTTTTATGGCCAATCTATGCTCAGAGTCACGCATGCACTCTTCCAGTGGTACGATCATTAAATACTCCGCACATAAGTATAGTAGATATATTTTAAACATAAATATTGGTACTTACACGTGGTCGGGCTTGGGGAGTTGGACATTATACTTGGATACTTTATCGAACAACTGATCGTGGTCGCGCTTTAGTTGCTCCCACTCTACCACCTTTCCTTGTTCACAGATCTGCGCGCGGATCTTACAAAACAGCGGTTCAATGTCGTACAGCTCTTTCATGTTGTCTGTGGTTAGCTTGTTGACAGTTCCTTCGATACGCACCTGTCTGGTTTGAGGCAAGTTATCTGATGTTCGGTCCAACCACAAAAACAACATGGAAGCCTGAGGATTTTCCGCCTATACACACAATTGTAAATTACACATAGGTACATTAGAACTTAATTACACGATATCCAACACAAATTAAATTTATTGACTTAAAAAGTATTTAAATGCAACATGTTGAAATTTTAATTTAATAGAACCCCTCTATACCATAATTTCTATAATGAGTATTGCGTATCTATTATCTATATATATAATAATATATTATGTATTCAAAAGAATATAGGATTTTTTCGTGAACCATGTTTCTGACGACACTATTGAACTATAACTTTTTTTTTTATGAATTTATTGAAGTATCCACCCTAGTCTCCTCCTGTTTCTTTTCCCCCATTTTTTTGGCAAGAGTGGGTCATGCATTTTATTTGGTTTTTCTACTTTTCCAAAGAAACTTTTGAATGATTTCACTATTTATTTTACAACACTGTTCCAAATACTCCGCCTTCAAATGTCATTTATCATCATTCAATCCTCCCATTTTCTGTCAGATGAAGGTGAATTATTCAGAAATTATTATAAATGACAATACATTATAATATTACATTTAATGTGTGTTATAAAGGGCAATGGTCGTTTGGATTAAGGTAATAATTTTTACCAAAAATTAATAATCCGTTTGGGTGACTATCATTCATACCGTTTGAGTATAGTGATGTGAATTTCAGGTAAAAACATTTTTTGGTAATTTACCGAGTAATTTTATAAAATGTACGGTAAAGTTGATTAATTTTTATTAAAATTCAATTAATAGTGTACCTATTGGATTTTTTTCACAATATTATGCGAAGAAGGTAAGATAATTATAAAATAAAGCATTATTATTTAATCCCTTATCCGTTATCCCCTATCCCATCGTATTAAACTACCAGTACCTATAACCAGTAACCACATTAGCATATTGCAGTGACACAATGCTTATCGACATTTATACCACGATAATTCGTATCACGTATCGGCCATTACAATTTTATAAAAATTTTGATTTTTATTATAAATTAAGATCCTAATATCTTATACAAACTTATAATAAATATAAAAATACAAAAATATAGAAATAAAGTGATCACTCAACTTTTTGAAAGGTAAAAAAAAATAAAAATCGTAATTTTTTTTATAAATTTATCTTACCGGTAAAATTGTAAACGGTAAATTTACAAGATACAAGACTCACATCACTACGTTTGAGCAAGTGAAATTATTTTTTCTAAGTAACATAAAAACTTGATGAGAACGTTTTTAAAAATAGGGTTCACTATTGATTATTTACATTATGTATATTGAGAATGGTTTTATTTTATTAATTGCAAAATTTATATTAATGTTGATTGTATAGATTAATATATTACAATATTACTATACCAATATGTTTTAAAGTTAAAAATTCATTATTAATCATTTATCATGTATTTTGTATATTTCAAATGACAATGTACATTACTATACACTATTACAAAATATTAATTTACCTATGGACCTATCCACTATTCATACTTATTTGGTTATTCTCCAAAACGGTATCTTTTGATACTCTGATTTTTGACATTGTTTTAGTTTTATTAATTTTGTAATAAGTATAGTTACTGAGTTTTAGTATTAGATTTAATAATTTTATTTTTATACATGAAAAAATATTTTCACGTGATTCTTTACTAGGTAACAAAAACCGAAACCATTAATCATTAGCCTTATAAAAAGAGGCCGCGGGCCAAAGGTTGAAGCCTCCTAACCTAACCCATAGATAGATAAATTATTATAGGTTATTATATTATTATCGGTAATTATTATAATAGCTCAAACAAATACGATAAAATGAAATAATGATATACGCTCACACTTTATAAAAGATAAATTATCAGTAAGAAATCATCATAGATATATATAATATTATATATATATTTTTTTTTTTAATATTTATATTACCCAAGTATCTATGTAGGATATTATGTTATATGTACACTTTTATAATACAACAAAATATAATATATTATATTAATGTTATTAACTATTTTATACTTGTGGAATGTAGGTAAGTAATACAATTATTTAATTATTCTTACAGTTCAAATTTGATCCTTTGTAACTACTGAAAATACATTACATATTTTTCATTTTAAACTACCATTTAAGCGATGATTAGTATTTTTTGGTGAATATTGTAAACTTATATTGTACCTAACATACCTATTTATATTTTATGTAACGTAATTTCTAGAAATATTTTGAAACTTAAAGTCACATTATATAATAATATGGTATATCTTACCATTACATAATATAAAGTATAGTATGAGTTATAGTACTAAATACCTAACTAAAAACTGTTAAACTATAGGTCTTAGGTAGGTATACGTATCACTTATACAGCTATACTATATACGTTTATCTGTCTGACACAATTATTTCAAACATTCATTATTTTTATTTTAGTTAAGATCTATTACGTAAATTGAATTCTTATAATATTATAACTTAGATGGTTTTTATTGACCTATCGATTTGTTAATACAACTATGTGTTTGCTGAAGGTATATTATAATATAAGGTTTGGTGTTAAATTACCAAATCCTTTGATTTTCTACTTCTTCCATCAGTCATCATCACAAATCCGTCTTCATCCAAGCGTCGTAATATTAAACTACGACAAGATACCTTTCCGGTGCTGAAACCCAAGACAAAAATAAAATATTACTGTTCATTATAAGATAGTGGAGATTTCCACACTTCGTAATAAAATATGTATATAACAGTTATACAGAAATTATTTTCAATGTTGATCAAAATTTTAAACTGAATCAATTATAAGTTATAACTTATCTATTTTATTAGTTAATTAGTTATTACTTTATGAAAATATCATTATCCTAGAGAAAAATCATGAATTAGGTGCCTATATTTCAAAGACTGTAAATGAATTATTTAACCAGAAAAAATACTGAAGTTCAAAATCGAAGCACTACTTATACTACCTACTTATCGAGTACACAGACACACAAAAAACACACACATCATTGTAAAATAAATACATTTATCGCTCCTCTCAGAATCTAAAACCAAACAAAACAACTAACAAGTAACTGCAGTTATCGGGTGTTAAGTCTTCGCTTGACTTCGTCAAAGTCCTAAATCATCTAATTCACAAATCACTATACAATTTTATTCTAAGGCATCTAAGCGGAGACGGGGGAATGGTAAAAATTAAGATTGTTGACATTTTTCAAACATTTTCGATGGTTGTTAATAATTTTTTCTTGTTTTTGGAGGAACTTCTGCTAAAGAAATTGATTTCTAGACACTTTTTTTAATCTTTAGTCCTGGCCCGAAAATTGATTGAATATTAGAAGTATTCAATCTTTAAATAGATTCAACAATTTTACACTATCATTTTGAAGAACATGTTATGGTTTAATTTAATACATGTATACATTTATGTCATATCTAAATATTAAAAAAAAAATTTCTTAAAACTATTAAAAAATATAAATCTATTTCCAAACTTAATATAACTTCACTAAATTTTTCAAAGGACAACCAAGTTCTTATGATAGATGAAAAAAAGTTTGAAATATCCATATCTGAGAAAAATAAAGTGGTTGCTATTCCAAAAAACAAATATTTTAGTGGTGCATACTACATTAAAATATGAATCTATACATTTCTGTAAAATTACTAAAATTCACATAACTAAAAAGTAGATATTGAACATAAGGTAAATTTAATTTCCCAGCGCAACTGTGCTCATTTGTTTTGTAGAATAGCCAATTTCTAAAATTAACATTTTTAATTTTAGGTGTACCTACTACTGGAACAAACTTGACAAATCATATTTAAATCCATTTATTATAAGATCAAAACCAACAACTTGTACATTAACAACGTTAGGTTATTAGTTATGTTTCCCTAAGTATTACCTATGTTTATGACGTTTGGCAATTGTTTTATTAAACAAAAATAGAAATGCATGATAATTAATGATGTAATTATTACATCAATATGACAATAAATCACTTATTTTCAATACACTAATAATAGTTATGCTACATATAATGAAAGTATGTAAAGATATTTTTCAGAAGTTTGTTCATAAAACAACAGTTATAACACCTCCTTAGACCGTAGTGCCGTAGCCGTACTATCGCAATATTTAATAATAATTCTTTACTCTGCCCTAAAATATTATAGATAGGTTAGTGTTACCATATTAAGACTGTTCAAACACCGGAGACCTAAATGACAATCATGTTTTTAATACATTTTATATATTGTATACCTACTCTGATTTTTTAAATCTATAGACTTTTAGACTATACCTATGGAATATAATATTGTATTTTCAAATATGTGATGCCATCTTACCTAGAAACGGTGGCCAAGCTAAATGCTTTAGCAGAAGTCACGGATGCATTAGCTGCCATGTGTTCGTTGTACCATTTACTAAAAATGTCAATAGGATTTTTCGAAGATGTATTTATTTTATGCAGACCACTATGTTCATGCAAAGATTCGACCTGTAAACAAATATTCACAATATTATGTTGAAAAATATAATTAATTATATTTTATATATATTCAAATACATAAATATATTGTACAATACATTATACTCGATGGTTCTACCTACGCATTTATCATAATATTACGTGTACGATCACATATTAAAATATTAGATATTCTTCTTATTAAAACAGTACGTATAGGTATGAAACAAAAGTTGGCTTCCTTATTTACTAAGGTTGTATTCCTTAAGTTGTATTTTATTACATTTAGAAGAGTGTATAATTTATGTCTTGTGTGATACATTTTAAGACAGATTCTTCATGTTAAGTTTATATTAATTTTAATACACCTAGACTTTAAAATTGATTAAATTGTGAAACTGTCGAATTATTATTACCCATTCGGCTATACCTGTACAGTGTACGAACTCTTAAGTCCCGACATCTGTAGTTCTAGCCAGTTCATTTTTTAAATTTTTAGTTAAAATACTTATAGAGAAATCAATGGCGTGCTCAGTTTTTTTGAAATGGGAGAGAGGGATATGAATTTTTCACTTTTCTCAGAGTTTAAATGGTTTTATTTAAGAGAAAATTTAAAAATGACAAATTAAATATTAATCAATACAGGTACTAAAAATACCTAATGTTTTTCAGAATCAAACAATATTATTATCTATTTGAATTTTTAAGAATAAAATATAATATTTAAGTACCAATATGTAATAAAAATTGGAATCAACTTTTTAGGTACCAACATTGTACATTGCTTTAACACAGCATATACCTATTACAATTTAAACACACTAGCCGTAAAGAGTCATGATATTAAAATTTATCTAACCAAATATTTTTTTTTTTTTAATGCAATACATCAGTATTTTAAACAAAATAAGTTGTCTGTTGTAAATGCTTCGGTTATATAGTAATTTTATATTTTAATGAATCATCGACGATTGTCCACTAAAATGATAAAGAATATACAAAAAATAAACTAAGTTGTCAAGGAAAACTTTAAAAATCATTATTAAGGCAAAATTATTATTAATGAAAGTAAATATTTTACCTGGTGCCTAATACTTTATATAGTGATTACCGATTACTAAATATAGACGAGATCCATATTTAGGCAATAAGATATTCATTAAAGATCGTGATGGAAAGTTTTTACATTCATAATAGCTCTATGATTTATTCATTCCTTATTTCTTTAACCATTTAATTATACTTGAATAGTTATACTATGTTATAAAGTATAATATATATATAATAATGGCAATTTACAAATTAGTTATAATATGTTTTTGTTGGTACAATACTTATATTATATACCAGTAGTGCTAGTGCTACTGTATATATTGATATTGTCATAAATTAATTTAAATATTAATACCAAACACTTTAACACTTAATATTATTAAGTAGGTACGTCTTATATATGGCTAGACCCATTACCTATATTTATTAATATTTATTAATCATGCTTGTTATATAGGTAGTACATAATATTATACATTTATGAGCAATTTACGATACGTCAATATTTATCTCGAACTTTATAATATAAAATAATTCAAGGAAAAATAACAGTGTGTATACTGTAGTTAATGTTTCATGTATATTAAAAATACCACAATAATTACTTATTAGTACCTAGGTAGGTAGGTATAGACAGGTAGTAATAGTTTTCCTTGTTTTATTATTGATGTTTTAATATATTGAATTGTAGACAGACTATACAGGATAAACATATCAAAATTATTTTTATGGAAACGTGTACTTCCCTTTAATTAAATTTAAAAAAAACTATGTTGTAATTATTATTATTGTACATTAAACTAAATGCTTTAACCTTATTTACCTAAAGTCTAAAGGTACTAACTTCATTGCTTGACTTTTAATATTTCCAACAATAGTCAACTACCAAAAAATATCGATCGAGTTCTACGCCCATACTAAAATAAGTCTAACTGCCTCACTGACCCAATTTATGAATTATGGCGATCGAGAATATGTTTCATTAGACACTATATCGATTGATATATACTATTTTTAACATTTAACAAGAAGTGTTTACCAATGGCTGTATATTTGTTTGTACGAATTCAGCTTGTATAGCTTGTAATATTTAAAATCACGTTTTTCGAGCACAAATACTTAAATTCATGTCATGACGTAACACAAAAAGAAATTATCGGCTTTTTTACTCATATTATAAAAAATATAACAATGTATACCTATACCGAAAAAATATAAAGTCAAAAACTAGGCATATGTTTTGTATTCATGATTTAAAGACAACAATTTACCAATAAACTGTTTAATTGCGAATAAATACCTACTATTATAAAATAAACTGAAAAATGCGATTAGAAGACCAACATGATACCACGACATACCTACACCTACTTACCTACTACATTCTCTATTGAACGTGCAAGTGCAGTTTTTCGAGTGAAAACTTATTAACCACCTATATGTATCAGATATCTAATGTAACATTATAATATATCATTTGAAGCTATATCTACCTATTGGCAATTATTAGCCATATACACTACCTTGGTATAAAGGTAATAATATATTTTATGTAAGTACTTAACCGTTAACCATGCACCATAATATACACATATTTTTAAAGTAAAAGAATATACCTACTATTATAAGTAGGTATATTATATAATATATACGCGTAGGTGGGCGAATGCGCAGAAATAATCTTCGATGCATTTAAAATCGAAACATGGATAAGCTACATCAATAGACGGCATATTTTTACAACCAGTTAGGTACATTCTGAAAACGTCAATATCTTTTTGCTGTTTTTTTGAGAACTACCAAGGATTAGCTAAATCTACGGTTTGTTTGAAGCATAGTCAGTTTAGGTATAGGTAGGTACTTAATAATTTAAACAATTATTGTACACCAATAACGTATTGTTCATTAACACGCAGGAGGCCTTGAACTGGAGTCTCAAAACTAAAGATATTTGGGAAGACCTAAATATTATGTGTGGCTGATAAAATATTTTAGAACATTGGGAATGGATGTTAAAGAAGATACGAACAATTAGATAGATGTTATCATAATCACGGCGGAGGACGTAGAATTCGATCGAAGTAAGCAGTAATAACTTATTTAAGTATAAAAACATGCAATTTGATTTTTTATAATATAGGTAGTTCTGTACTATTATAATTCATAGAATGTATATTGTATAAGGCATCAGTGCCACATGGGACTGTAATCTATTTTTTTTAAATGTTATACAAGATGGTAAGTACATAGTTCTTATTAATTTAAAAAATATGTATTTTACTAATATCACTCAAAATAAATCGGAACATATTTTTTTTAAATCTAAAAACAAAAAGTATTTTTGGAAATATTGATCATTCGAAAAAGTGAGTTTTTTTACTTATTATCTACTATTTAATATGATGCAGTTAATAATACATAAATAATAACTAAAACTTCAAATAGATAAACATCAAACATCACGATCAAAACACAATCCTTATAGCATTAAGCTAGGTACAAGTTTTTTTTAATGTCAAAATATAATATTCATGCATGCTTTGCATAAGATCTTACAACATTTGCTATTTTAGCAACGATGACATATTAAATAAATTATGAATAGTTCACTGTAATTACCTATATGTATACTTATTTTGATTTATTGTGTATAATACGTTTCATCGATGGTAATTTTGTTTTTAAAAATTATAGAAAATGTCATGTAAATATACTTTTATAGTTTTAATTTAGTTTTAAATAATACCCACAATATTAGCAATGGGTATTACATATTTACACATGTCATTAAATTATCTTTAAATTTAAATTTATATAGGTACAAAAAAAATTAATAAAAAAACACCCACTTAAAGATATTCTATCAACTTAATATAATAATATATAATAATCTATATTTTATCAGTTTGATATCTTACTTCGGCTTGTCGTAACGAAGAAAGGCTTCGGATGTTTAGCGTTGCGTTTGACGTGGCCAAACGGCCGACGAAAGAAGGCAATGATTTCACATTCAACTAGAACACGTAAAAAATACTTCATGAAAAAAAATAGTAACTGCATACATTTTGCAACTTCTCATCAGTCATTAATAAATAATTTGAAACGAAGCCCTGAATAATAATAATACAGCCAGGTTATCTACTTCATATAGCTTACCATTTTGCTGAATTTTATTTTTCCTGAGTACAATCAAAGTCTTTAAAATTTTTTTTTACTTTAAGGCTTTGTAGAAGTTAGAACGCAAAGACACACCTTTATCGTCACTACAGTGGATACTCGAATGTGGTGGTATAAAACTGTAATGAGCACCTGGTAAAAAATCTAATCAATAAACTTATGTATCTAATTGAATTAAAAATTCTAGTTCAATATTCCAAATGAAAATATGTGAGACACGGTAGATTGTATTCCTGTACACCACCACAGTTTGTTTGGCTTCTCCAGTAAAAAATATATATTATTATGTAATTTGTTCCATGTTACGCTATGAGCCTTTTGTTTTTTTCTTCTTTAAAGCCTATAGTATAATCGCGAATGTCGAAATCGGTATGTCATGCATTAAGATCAACCTTAAATATGATACCTATATTATACTTGCCTACATAATGCGAACACACCCGCGCGTCTATTATTTCCACAACTCGACAAATTGTATTATACTCATTCATTGATATTAGTTAAATCTACATTTTACATAAGCAATTTCGATTTATTATATAACTGTTATTAGATTTGAAATTCTTGTGCTGTAATTTATAATATTAATTTATTAATAATTCACTAGACTTTTTTCTATGTATACGATGTACCCATTTATTTATTTATTATAATTTAACACAATTCTAGGGTCCAAACATCAAACATCTTTCTACAATGTGCTTGTAGTAGGTAGGTAGGTCGTAGGTATATTATTATAGGTATTCTAAGGTCCACTTAAAGGTATTATGATATAATTATATTATGCATAATATATATATTATATATATTACATAATATAATATATTATTGGCTCATTATTGTAGTAACATTGAAGGTTACTTATTATTGTGTATCTGTATGTGAACAAATCATAAATATTCAGTAAAAGTAAGTAAAATAAAACTTTTAACATAGATATCTAATTACAATATACATTTATATACCTATAAAAGCATAAACACTATAAACTGTTATCCATATATTTTAATTTTATTAATGAGAAGTACTCAATAAATAATAAATAATATAGTGCATACTAAATCATGTCTAAAGAATAGACTTAGTAGTTAGTAGGTAGTCTATAGGTAGTAGGTAGGTTCTTACACTGTATAGACTTCAAACACAATTGCATAACGAATTGTTAAACTTATACACAAATAAAAATATTGACAGTCAAAATATAGGTATTCCTTGGGGTTTTTCGATATTAAAGTAATAAAGTATGAAACACATAATTGATTCATCTATATTAATATTAAGTAAACCTTTTTTAATACCAATATAATATTATGTATGTAGGTATAGACTATAGGTAACTATCCATTAATTCCCGATAAGCTTCCTTGTATTATCTATACGCATGTGGCATGTCAAATACGTATTTTTCATACTTGTTAAGTGCAAAAATGAAATTAAAATATTTACTGTACATGTTTTAATTTCATGGGCGTTGATTACATTTTTGTTCATTTAACGGGTATAATAATAAAGAAAAGATTGTTCAGGTATCTATAACAACCACTGCTTTTACGCAAATTAGGTATGTCTTATTATACTCGTATTATATTGTGTAGATATATTCATAAAAACAATAATACCTTGTTGCCTGTTATTTAACTATTCTAATTTATTACAGTCAATTTCGATTCGAAAATAGCCTATACTCATAGTGCTATAAATTAGAATATACAATATTGATAAACTATACATGTAATAATTATTATTATTATGCTTAATATATTGAGCTCAAATCTCATTATTATGATTTTTATTTTCCCTGTATTAAATCGATTCTTAATTTCGTGTAAATATTTAATTTCAAATCCTGTAATGAATTCAAGTAGGTATAAGTGTAATAGTTAATACCTGGGTACTTAAGTAAGAAATGTAAATAACATAATTATACCAGTAATTTATTTATATGAACTTCAATGAAGATTACCTTTGCCGAGAATCGATGATTTTTAAATAATAAATTAATCGATCTATAATTTTATTTTATGTGAATGTGAATTTGCAATAATTGCGGTTGCTACTATAATTAATTAATTAATTTTCTAACAGTTTGAAGACACGTAATTTGTAAGTTATAAATTATAAGCATACTGACAATGCTATTCCGGACGAAAGTACTTTGAGAAAAAATTACATACCAAATATTTATAAAAGTGTAATGGGCCAAATAATAAGTGAAATCGGAAATAATTACGTTTATATAATTGCTGACGAAACGACCGATCCAAGAGGTTTGCACAGAATTTTTTTTTTTAATTTTTCATATTATAATAAAATATACTATTTTGGTTTAGGTTTGGCTATTGTAAATTAGATGGGACACCTAGTAAATCATATTTAGTTGCATGTAAAGAATTAGAATCCACAAATTATGAAACTATTTGTCAGTTTATTAATTCTTCGTTAAAAATATTTCCTGGTATTGAACAAAAAGTATTATTTTTTATTAGTGGTACTTACATGATTAAAATAGCAAAAACATTAAAAATTGTTTTACCAAAAATGATTCATACTACATGTATGGCGCACACAATCAATAGAGTTCTAGAGAAAATTCGAGAACTATATCCTGACATAAATAGATTGATAACAATGGTAATAAATTTAATATTTAAGATCTAAATATATAGTAACTTATTTCGTTTATTTTAGGAAAAAAAATACTTTCTTAAAAGCACCATCGAGAATCAATAAATATAGAAAAGAAATGCCGGGTATACCTTTACCTCCCGAACCCATTATTACAAGGTAGGGAATACATGTTTAAATGCTGCACTTTTCTATGCAAATAATTTTGAAAAATTTGGAAATGTGATTGACAGTTTAAAAGACGATACTATCTGCAGTGTGGAAAAACTGAAATAACTTGTACAAAATAGTACAGTAAAATGTGATTTAGCATTCGTAAAATTACACTTATCTGAGTTACCCATTAATCTTACAAACTTGGAAGCATCGAATAGTGAACTACTTGAAAGTATGAATATATTTAGAACAATTAAAGATATTTTAGCAAATATTCTGGCCCAGATGGAAAAAAACTAAAGACAAATTTATGTATGTAATTGAAAAAAATGAAGGGTATAAAACTATTAAATCTTACTATGAAGTCATGTCAGGTAAAAAAGATGTTAATTATTAAGATATATCGTTATTGAACTGTTTTAAGTATGCACCAATAACTATAGTGTAGACGTAGAACGTAGTTTTTCTTTGTACAAACATATTTTAAGTAATAGAAGATTTAATTTCAATGAAAATAATTTGAAAATGAATCTAATTATCAATTTTAATTTAAAAAAGTAACATTTATCTAATTTTTTTATATGACTTTTAAATTTTTATAGTGCAATTTATTATGCAATTTTTACGTATTTTTTAGTGCAATTATACAATTTTAATATGAAATGTTTGTGTGTTTTCAATGCAATTAAATCCGGTATTTAGTTATAATTAAGAGATGAAGAGTGTTATATGTAGAATGTAGGTATATAGGTACCAACTAATTACTGCAGGAGCAGGAGAACAGGCATACTACTGTTTTCTATAAGTCTGCAATCAAATTAAAAATTTACAAGGGTGCTCAAAGAATTAAAGAAATCAGGGGTAGATTGAGGGAACATTTTGGGCGTAGCTATTTGTTAAAAATTGTACATGTAATCACATTTCGTATAGGTCAAAAAACTGATTTTGATTGAAATTTGTCTTATAATATACTCAGATTATGCAACTATTGCTACCATCGTAAAAAATCTATCCCTAGTATATTTGGTAGAATTATAAATAGAAAGGGGTAATTAAATTTGAATCAAGGTGTTGAAAATCAATGGGCTTTTTCTCATAAACTAGTGTTATAATTTAAATGTAGGTACCTACTGACACAATGTAAGGAAGACGTACTCATGCCATCATGGCTCAAGTTGTTTTGTTTATCAATAAACTTACGTTAATCTGGCGTAAGTTGAAGAGCTTAATGCATTTTTGGGTGTGCCGTGGCTTATAGGTATAGTATAATAATATTATACTGGAAGAAAATCGATAGAATTTAACCGTAATGTATAATATCTACGTGACTACGTTTCGTGTCTAATAATGACTCGAATAATAAATAATTATCGGTGGTATAGCATATAGTTTTATTATTACTTGAAATTCTAATTTTTTGGCTAATGTATTCACATATGGGAATCGTATAACATTATACAGGGGAGCTAACATTGTAAAATAGTAACCTATACATAGATTTTTTATTTAAAACATTGTTGCAATAAAATTACATAACTTAATATAGATAACATATTACTTAAAATGTTTGCTTCAATATATAGGTACAGTCAAATGTCAATAGATATACGGAGTGATTCACCAAGCATGATCATTGCTCATCTCCATTTTTTCCGTTAATAATTTATAATTCTAAATTTTGGGAATTTTTAAGGAAGTAAGCCTACTCACATAAAATTATTTAGATTTGTATCGAACTTTAAAAAGTATCCTAGCTGTATAAATAAAAAGTAAAGGCATATTTTTTTCAAATGAATACCAACTTTGGAATATTTTGATCTGGGGCGTCATTTGAGGTACTCAGTGAAGGTATACGTTTGAGTACTTATTCCATATCATCACTTTTGGCCCACTGGGGACAGCCAAATTTAAGACTTAAGGCAGTGTACAATAGTTAAGAACGAAATACAAATTAATTAATTAGTTATACCTGGAGAGTGCAAGAATGGCTTTTTGAATAATAATGATATCAAAAAATTCCCCTCTCTTAATCATCAAGGGTAAATTGAATCAAAGCGTTATGTCGTCTAACCTCGTATTAATTGAGTCAACTAGTCATTAATAATGTAAAATATTTCGAAAAAATGTAGAGGCCTGCTCGATATAATGAGTATTCCAAAAAAAATTAAAATAACGACCCTGATTTTGATACATCTAAATAAAAATTTAAACGAGTAGCTTATAAGAGTTATTAGAATGTATATACTCAGCACCATTTATGGTCCATAATCCTTATTGTAAATTGATGGAACTTTAAAGTCCAAGCCAAAAAAAAATTCTTATTGAATTACATACTAGTATGCAACGATTTTAAGTAGGTATAGCCCGACAGTACTTCGATCTATACCCCATATTTTACCAGAAAAAATGATCATTGAAAAAAATGACAGTTATCATAGTAATTAGTAACAAACAAACGTGATTTTTTTGATAAGTGATTATTTTTTAGTAAACACGATTTTGAAGTTGATTTTTTTCAAAATTATTATTTAATGTTTTAATACATTTAGGCATGCAGTTATTTTTTATGTGCAAGTAATACATTACAAATAATGTTTTACTATAACTTTAAGTGCTCTAGTAAAGTTGAGCTAGATATTAAATGCTATTTACTAATCGGGACTTTGAAGTCCCGTCAGGGATTACAGTGACGAAGTGAGCGACGCAGGCGGTGGAAGTACAATATGCAACTCAAAACTAATAGTTCATACATTGCATAGGAGTAGAATGGGGGGAGGCTAAGGGGCTTTGACCTCCTCAGAATTTTTTTTAGCTGTACCTTGTGGGGAATTGAAAAATGTTTTAGATTCATCTCTCACTTTAAAGACTTCGTAATTTTCATAACATCCTGTATGTACAAGCTGTATCATATTATTTGGAGGACAATCATTTGAATCAAAATTATATGTAAATTCTGACTTATTCTTTACAGTTTGTTGGTTACATAAAAGATTATGAAGGCAGAAGGCGTACGCAGATAGAACGAGAAGATCAGCAGTTTGTGTTTTCAGTGGAATTGGAGAGTACAAAACTGTGAATACCTGACTTAGAAGTCTATAACTATTTTCTGTAGTTATTCTTGCCCGTGAAAGACGATAGTTAAAAATTTTTTTCCCACAATTATTTCTAGACTTAATTTTTGACAGTGCCTTATAGTTTCTATGCCTTAATACGGCCCTGCCTGGAAATTACATCGTCTGAAAATGTATTGGAAGTGCTTCTTGAATACTTTGAACACTGAGATTTAAAACTATCTCTCCCAAACATTAGGTTTCTTAATCATTTAAATACTGAACACTACAAGACTGTATTAGCAAATGAGTAATAAAGCACTGTGCCTAGGCCTTAGGGCCTACGATAGTGTTAATCCGGGCCTGCTTCCAGGCGTCAATCCGATTTTTCAAATCAAAGGTACAGAACTTATACTGAACGAGGTAATTTCTGACATGATATCAAATAAATTTGTATTATCAGTTGTGACTTGTAATTAATTAACAGTTCATATATGATAAAATTAAAATTAATTTAATTTGTAATACTTATTATTAAATGCCATAATACTAATTATTTGTTTCGAACAAATAATAAAAAAAATACTAAGCAAAAGTACCTGCCTAAGTATAATTTAGTAATAATTCTTAATCGCCTAAATTTACTTGGACCTTGGTTATAACTTATAAAATATACCTTAAATTATTATGAATCCTAAACAAAACGAAACTACTTTTGAAACAAATTTTGACACCATTAAAATTAATGCATGTTTTTTAGTGGTTTTTGGGAACTTGATTCTTTGATCAATCTCTAATAATTGTTGAGAGCGCTAAGTGTATTGTAATGAGAACAATTATTTTCAGAAGACAGATTTAGAACAAGATTTAAAAAATAATGTCCCAAATCAACATCTTAATTTTCAAAAAATCAAATATCAAATAATTCACTTTTTCCAAAATACAATAAAAGGTAATTTTGTGCTAGGTGGTTTAAAATATTTACCTGGCTTCATTAATGACAATGATAATATGTACACTTAAGATGTATTAATTATATTTACTTTATCTATTTCAAATTTAAAGGACCAACGGCAGCCAACTGAGCAGCCAATATGTCTGGAAAATTGAATGGTGCTAAAAGATTAATAAAATTGAAAATGTTAAATCAAAAAGTTGTTTTCACATTGTAGTAATCATTCATTGGATTTGGCATTACAAGAAGTTATTCAAAAAAATAGGTAGTGGTATGTGTGATAAATACACACAATATTTTCACTATGGTCAAAGATGTATCAAATGCTATTCACAAATCTACTAAAAGAAAAAAAATGTATGAAAATATTCTATTAGAATTAGGTAGTATACAACAGAACCTACTTCCATTTTGTCCAACTAGAATGTTTGTAAGGGTTAAAAGTTGAACAAGATTTTTAGATAACTATAGCAGAGTTTAAAAAAACATTAGATGAAATTCTTTGTGGGAGTGTGTGTGTATCAGATGATAGAAAATCAACACTAAGAGTATAATATGTCAAAAAATTTAAAAAATTTAAGACAATATTTTTTTTACTATCTCAAAACATATTTTTTGACCAGTAAAACAATTGGCAAAAGTGTTACAAAATCCTAAATTCTATGCATCTGATTTAATGAAAGCTGCAAATACATTAAAGAAAACACTTTCATCATTCAGAACTAATGAAGATTTTGAAATAGATTTTTAATACCGTGAATTTACATGCTGAAGTATATGAATTAGAACCACTTGACAACACCATAAGCATCCAAATACCACCAAATCGTCTACAATATACAAATAATAACCCTCCAACAAAATTATCATCAATTTGAAAATTGAATAAAGATATATTTGAAATAATTCACTATTTAACAAATTAAATTGATAGACATTAAACATTGTAATAAACAAGGTCTAAAAAACTTAGTTAAATTAGAAAACAAACTTATAGATAAAAACATAAAAACTTACCGAGAACTTACAAATTGTTTAAATAATATGAGTGATGATTTTGATATAAAAAAGCTTCATTCACAACTTATTATGTTACCATCTATAGTACATACTATCGTCAGTATTTCAGATCTTATCAACAATTTGGGAAATGAATATTTAAAAGTAAAAAATTCTTTGTTTTCTGAAATCACCGAAATTATTAAATTAATTTTAAAGATAACAGTATCTGCAGCGAAAGCTGAGCATTCTCTTAGTGCATTGAAAAGACTAAAAACATATTTAAGGTCCACAATGACCCATAAGAGAATAACTTACCTCATGATTTTGCATGTCCATGAGTCTATAACAGAAAAATGTGATTTGAAGTTAATCACTGAGGAATTTGTTTCAAGAACAACAGAAAGAATATCAACATTTGGAAATATTTAATATTTAATAATACCTAACCTTTACTGTAAGGTTGTTATATTTTATTATTTTAATATAGCTCCAGGTTGACCTAACTCATGGCTTTATAGCTTTAATTATTTTATTTTTGTTCTTAACTATTGAGAACTAATGTATTAAGTACCTACCTAATTTTATTTTTTGTTTTGCTTCAATATTGTACACTTAAGTTTTATCAATATTTTATTAATAATTCTTACGTCATTACTATCGTATGTACGTTGAAAAATATATTTAGTACGGGTTTCTAATTGTCTATTATCAAAAACAACCATTTTTATATACATAATATGTATGTCGGTATGTATACTTAGATCTGTATTTAGGCTTTCAATGTTTTTCCTCCCTTATGAAAAATTGTTCCTGTGCCACTAGGCATCCATCAATTGTTAAACAAACTACAGTAACCCCAGCATCCTTTAAAAGATTCAAGCGTGTTTAGTAAGCTCAACTTTTTGTGAACCATTTAAATTAGATACTAGGAAACACCCAATAGGTATTTTCCAATATTCATTAAAACTAGACATTCTTTAGCTTTTTCAAAATTATCATTATCTTTATTATTTCTTAGATCCATTTCACCGTAATAATTTGTTCCATCAAATTTCGCCCAGCATTAAACTGGATCAGTATAAAATTGTACTTTTAAAGCAATCATCAAGCACTCTTTAGTATATACATAGTATAGAGATTAGTTAGCTATGTTGTGACGGCTGAGCACACCAAGTTCATGATAAATGTAATTTTACATTGATACATGTTAAAGTTTAAGTGTTTAAGTATTTAAATTTTGAACTTAAAGAAGTGAATTTTAGTATATTTAACAGTTAATACAGGTAACAATATTTTATTAATTATTATTTATTATCATATTGTATTGCTAAGGTACTCGCAATAAAATGTAATGATGAAAAATGAAGATTAAAATAAAATTTTGGTTTCAGAACTTTCAACTTATGATGGGTATTTCAAAAAATTACCTTACTGTACCTAATTTGTCTTATATATTGTATTAAATGATTAATTTATTCAGTGTTTAGTATTTGAACAAATAATAAAATAGGACAAATTATATTCGCACAATGTTTTTATTTTATATATTATCTATTACAGGTAAATATAATTTGTATTTTGAATTTTCGACCAACAAAGTCTTATCACCAATAGTATATAATAGTAATCTTATAATTTAGTATACATTTTTAATTCAATTCAAGCAAATCATTTACTTCTTAATGAGAGCACCAATTAGGTACTTCTATGCAAAACTATAGATTAAAAATTAAAAATATAGACTTATAGGTAGTCATTTATATAATATCACTACACATCTATACTATGTTATAGTTTAAAACGCATAACACATAAGTAACATAATTAAAACTCATCACATAATAATATAATAATTATAATATTATAATTAACACAATAAAACTTAAAATAGAAAAAAGGAATGACAAAAATAATATGTTATTTAATAATTATAGGTAACACATATTCAACTGGTGTATGAAAATTGATGTGCTAGTGTTTAAAACATTATATAACAATGAGGTACTTTGCACATATTGTTTTCTTATACATAAATGTTGTACAGACTTTTGATTACATGGTATTAGTATAAAAATAATAACAATCTAAAGTAGAGGACCCCAAACTGTGGGTAGTGATTTTTTTTGTTAGTGGGTTGTGTTATAGTTTTTAATAATAAATTTATAGACATGTGTTTTTATTACTTTTTGATGATGTTTAAATTTAGTTGTCTCATTAATCATTATATGCAAATTTACTGCGACCATGTCAATACAACGCAATAAGATTAGTAGTGATTGAAAAGATAACAATTTATCGTTATAATAAATTTTTTGATAAAAATTTTAAAATAAAATGTACCGTTCTTCAATTCAAAATGATTCTTTTTTTAAAATGCATTATTTATTATTTGTAGGTAACAGCAAAAAAAGTCATTGATATTATTGTGGGCCTCTAAAATTTCAATAATTTAAATAGGTTGTACCATAACAATTTTGGAAAACTCGGATCTAAAATCTTGAAATATTAGACCAAATTATAATAATTTGTTTTAATTAATGAAAACTCAATTTTTATCATGTTCTTTGCATAAAAATGTTTTATATTAAAATGGTAAAAGTATTATGAAATAGATTTTTTGATTATGTTTTACAGCTGAAGTTTCTAACACGCGACTTATTTCAGAATAATTATTTATTTCTTTTCTTTTTTTAAATAACATTTTTCTTAAGCTTATAATAGAGGAGCAGAAAAGTACTGCAAATTGTATCATCGTGGTATTATTGTAGTATTAGTAATAATAAACAAATATCTAAATACATTTTCCAAAGTTACCACGATTAGAAAACTAGAAATAAAACTAGAAATATAATTTCAAATTAAAATGTAAGGAATTAAAAATAAAAATGTCTATAATTGAATTTTAACATACTGAGTTTATGTTAAAATAAAAAATGTTCACACAAGGAGTTGTTGATCAACAGTAATATAATATTTTATAATTGCTTTTATAATGTCATATATTTATATATATATTTTATATTATATTATAAAAACTTTAAATAAATAAATATTTTAGTCAATGATTAATGAGAAAATTGTATGCTCACTTATGTAAATAATCTAAAGAATAGTCAATTAAAGAAGCCCAAGTCAAGACGCTAGTTTGTTATCATACACCATACAATTATACTAGTATAAAATTAACAGGAATGGATAGCTTTGTAATAATATAATAGACAGATAAACATTTAAAAAATCCAGTTTGATGTATTTAAAATTAAAAAAAATAAATAAAATTTTAAAATAATTAGTCTTCTATGCTTAAAAAAATCATACTGTTTATATTTATAATTTATATATGCTACATGCATACAGTATTAAGTATTAATTTAATATAATTTGGTTTATGAGTATATTTGTTACACAAATATGATATTTATAAATCAGTATAAGTTGTGATTTATTTACTTAAGGATAACATATTGTTGAAAGATTAATTTCTTGCATATATAAAAATGAACTTAAAAAAGTTAAGGTTAATATTTAGTCTTCAGTATAGTTGTCATTATTGTGTAAAAGATTTTGTTTTTCCGGGCAAGGAGTTCTATAACAAAAAAAAAAAAATTTAGTTTAATAAAAGCTCACAATAATATAAATTAAAAATTTCAAGAGGAAAAAAATGGTTCATTACTTGTTTGATTCAAGTCGATTTCTTTGTTTAATACTCATATTTAATATTCCATTATTCATTGAATCAAATGTCCATAGAACAGCAGTCAGCAACAGAGCAGCTAAAATTATATAGGTTAATTAGAAATAATAAACAAAATTAAAAAATAACTGTTTTATTTACCCGTATTGGTAATACGGGAATCATAGCATTCTTGTTTAAAATAATCGTTTACATAACAAATTAAGTTTAATGGGTAAATTGTATGTAATCAAAATGTAATGGAAAAAACTTATTAGTAATATAAGTTCACGTTATTAACTTGAAATATAGGAATATTATTTAATTAAATTAATCTATTCTAGTATTAATCTTATTAATTTCTGTTTGAAAATATAAAATAAAAGATTTTAAATGTGTATAGAAATTTAAAACAATTATAAAGTAAATGTTTTAAAGTGTATAGTTATTTTCGATTTTTATAATTAACCACTAAGAACTTATGAATACGTTTAATATAATTGATAGCCCAAACGTATTAGAGAACATTTAAGATAAAAACAACACAACCTAATAATTTATTGTGTACAGACATACAGTTATGTAAACCCAAACTGGTTTATTAATACATAATTAGTAAAAATATATATTTTTTCACAGGGTTATTTCCTGTGATAAGTAAAAAAATATTTACCTGATAATAAAAGACAGAAAAATAATTCAACCATATAGTAACCTTCTGCATCAACTATTATACCGCTTAACAGAGCAACAACAGCAAGACCAAGATTTTCAACAGATTGTGCTCTATAAATCAAAAAAATAAAATAAGAAATCAAAACACTTGTATTTGTAATTATTGACTAAAATAATTTTTTTTTCTAAATAAAAACAGAATTACTTTTTTCTTGATAATATGGTTTATCAAGATTAAAATTGAAAAAATTGTTTGTTTTCCTTAATATTTTATTGTTTAACACAATATATAAGATTTTGCTTTGAGTTTAAAATTAAATTAACATTTGAATAAAAAATTTTAGTTGAGTTACAAACAAATTAAATTTATATCTAAATGTTATCAACAATTTATAATGATTTGGTAATATGTTTAATTTAAACATTTTTTTATTTCACAAATGTCCCCCTTATATTTCTTAAATAAACACTAAACAGACACAATAAGCGTCACAAACTAGCATAAGTATGTTATAATAAAAAAAACACTTGCATGCCATATGCTGTTCCCATTTGATGTTCAGGAATAACCATTGCAATCAGAGGCCACAATGCACTTGCCAACATTGAATAAGATAATCCCATTGTGAACTAAAAGTAATTTTAAATAAAATTAATTTAATGCATATTTTAGGTTTAAAATAAATGTTAAATTTTCATACCATGGCAATATACGGATTTACAAATGAAAATGCCAAGAACATGTGCGCAACCAAGGTACCAAGAATTGATACAAATACCCAAAATAGATTTCTACCAGTTTTATCAATGACTAAACCAAGTCCTGGTGCACATATAGATGATATGATGTAAATAATCCCATTAATCAAATTGGCTGAATCAGGTGAAAAGTTGTACTTTTTTTCAAAGAATACTCTAGAAAATAAACATAATAAGATATCTAATCATAACAATTATTAGATAGTTTAATGTTTTACTTAAAAAATAAACAAAATTTGTTTAGTTATACAATATTAAATCAAAACTGGAAGTTAAATCATTATAAGAAGTTATTCATTCAAAAGTACATGCAACGGAATTTTGTCAATATGGATTCAGATATAATTTTTAAAATGTAGCCATTTAAACTAAAACCAGAAGTGTGATTATTTAAAAATTAACCATAACATAAGCTCAATTATTTTGAATTACAGAAATAACATATTGAAATAAATAACTCAATATCAATGATTTAACTTTTTGTGAAGTAGTATTTTATTAATCATAATACTATTTCAAATAAATAAAATAATATAATCATCTTACTTTCCTAATGCAACAAATGGAAAAATTGATGTGTAGTAGAAGACAATAATGAATGTAACTAGCCAAAATACTTTTGGAAAGTATCGCACATCAGACATTTTTACAACTTCAGTAGCATCAGGTGTTTTTCGGTTAAGTAGTTTTTCGGCTCTTTTATCTTGCCAAGCAAGTAATAAGGCGCTTACCAATGATAAGACGCAGGTTAAGCTTGCTAATGAACAAAATAAAAATTAATAGATTTCTGTAAGGTTATGATTATTATCAAATACATACCAACTAACAAAACAATTGATAAACATTGATAGTTAGGGACATTTATTTGTTTTTTTACATATCTATATAATGGTTCCATAACTATGAAATTGACTGTTGAACCAACTCTGGCAAAACTTATTTGAAATCCAAACACCATATTAAGTTCTTTTCCTTTAAACCACAATACTGCATAGTTGTTTTGAGCAACAGCCAATGATTCTCCACCAATTCTGTGTTAATAAAACATATTTTAACATTAAAATTAATGTATGACTTGCATGAAATAATATATATAGGAGTATTACACTAATAAAAATCAGTTAGTTTAATATTCACACAAAATTTTATATCATTTAATTTTAAGGTAAATTATGCAAATTGGTGTCACTCCACAAAGAGCAAGTTAATTGTAAAAAAAACTTGTTTAATGTAAATTTTATTTAAAATTGAGCATGAAAAAATTTAGTTCATTATTGCAGAAATAATAGATTTGATATATTAATGGTGGTCACTAAATTATTAAGCTATATTTATAATTAAGCATAAAAATCTAAAAATCTATTTATTTTATACTTTTTAACTTTGTTTCATAGCATGTTTAAATATCTACACTATTTTAATTTATAAACAGAAAGCCCAAATTTAATTACAACATAATTTGTGCAATATAAAATTTAACTTTTTAATAGATGAATTTTTGAAATACACAATTTATTAATAATTATAGTTTATCCTTCTTCAGCAGATTTATTCGAACAATTCCAACGTTAAGTTATTTAATGTATTCAATTAGTTCTTTATTTAAAATACAAAGGTTTTTCAAATAATATTATCCAACTATCATAATATAATACTAAAATATAATCACCCAAATATTAGACGGCCAAGTATCATAATCCAGAGGGCATTCAAATATGCTCCAGCAGCAAATACTATTTGACCAAGAACAACCAACAATGCGTAGATGACCGTACCTAAACGTATTCCAAAAACACTAAAAACATTTATATTTAAGATTTAGTAATTATATTTAAATTAATATATCATGTCATAAATGTATGGGAATTAATAAGACAAAAATTTACCGAAGTAAGTTAAGCTTTATAATTTTAAATATGGTCTTGCAATTAGAATATAATACTCAAGACATATCTTAAAAGTTAATCAAATTCAATTTAACCTTCATGTATTCCATACAAAAGTTTTGATATAAAAAAAATATGTGTATGAATATAAAATGCACATATTATAAAAACATTAATGAAATATCAACAAGAATTGTTTATTATTTAAATTTATATACATTATAAATTTAAATGAAATGTACTATTAGCATACAGTACTTTTGTGTATAAATATATTTACACTATTTAAGTAAGTACTGGAAAATGAAAAATAAATTGTTTTTCTTTCTGTAAATTACTGACGTCACAATGATTCAAGTATCTTAAGAGGACGTTATACTCGCATGTGTTGTCTCCGTCTTACAAGAGTGTAACTTATCAAATTTTATGTTCAGCAGATCATGTTTATCTCAGTTAGCTTAAAAATTAGAGTGAATTTGACCGCTTATTAAAATTAAAGCTACGCTTATTACGGATGGATAGTGGGCTTTTTATTATATTTTAATTTTAAAGAGATTTATGAGTATTTAAAAATTGTAAATAGTTTGCACAACTTAAAATACTCATAACTCTCTTTAAAATTAAAATATAATAATAAGCTCATGAAAAGCTGCCTGTAATAAGCTCACCTTTAATTTTAATAAGAGGTCAATTCACTCTAATTTTTAACCTAACTGAGCTAAACGTGATCTGCTGAAGTTAAAATTTAGTATGTTACGCACTCGTGAGACGGAGACAACACATGCAGGTATAATGTCCTCTTAAGATAAATATTAGTTGCAAATGAATCAATATTAAACATATTACAAAATTATAAACTTCAAACCTGTCAATTAAAAATCCACCAATGAAACACATTACAACATTCGGCCAAGAATACCACGAATACAAATAGACAAATTGTGAGGTTGTTAAGTTCATGTCTTGAGTAAAATTATCTTGTAATGCTCCAGGATTATCAAAACAAAAATATGAACCTAAAATCATACATATTATTTTTAATATTTTTCATCCTTACTATGAATACAACTAAATAAATATTTACCGAATCCAATTAAACACATTAAAAATAATGCTATAAGTCGTTGAAAAATGTGACTTGGATGTGTCCATGTTACTTTACAGTCATCTTCGTGGTTGTGTGTTATTTCAGACGACGATGTTGGGTGACTTTCCTCCATTTTTAAATTGTTGAAATTAAGTAACTGAAAATTTTAAAATTAATTACTTTATTTAGATAAATTATATCAACTAATTAAATAATTAACATGTATTTATAAATTATAAGACTTTAAAAACCTATCATAGTTCTTATTCATATAGTCTCTGACAGATGCTCACATGTGTTATCTCTATCATACAAATATACAACATAATAAATTTGTAAAAAACTAAAATCTTGTGTTGTTAATCTAAATATTACAATAAATTGACAGTATTTCAAATTTAAAGATTTATAACAGTGTTATTTTGTTGGCTTTTTTATTTTATTTTATTTAAAAGCAAGTTATGAGCACTAGATATTTTTACTTTACCTACTTATAACTCAATTTAAAGTTAAAATATCAACAAAAAAAATACAACAAATAAATACAGATAGTATTATTACAGGGTTATTACCTTTATATTGAATGACCTATTAGTCAATATTTAATTTTTGTCTGTATACAACCCACTTTTTAAAAATGTATCTTAAGAAAATTGTTTTTCTTTGCTCAATCATAACTTACATTCTGCGCTTTAATTTTACCAAGAATTAAAAATAAACATGTATCAAAACAATTTGTATTGAGTGTTTTTAAATTAAGTATAGTTTTAATAAATCTTAATTTGTTTTAGTAAGATATAAAACAATAATACTTAATCAAGTACACAAATATTTTATTTTTTAGTAAAACAAATGCTCTGATGTTTATTGTTAATATAGGCATTTAAAAATTCGCAATTAGTTGTATAATGTTAAGTTGTTGATATTTATATGTTGTGTAATTAGTAGTAGTTTTCTTGTACCTATTTAGTACCGAATATGAGAAATGTAATTTTCAGAGATTTCTAGTAATATTAAATAATTTTTTTTATATCAGATACCTTAAAAAAAATTTAAACAGAATATTAAAAATAATAAAACCAATAAGGCCACAAATAAATAATATTGGTTTCTTTTTTTTCTATAATATTATTTTATATTAATTTATTCTCATTGTCATTTCACAGTAAAAAGCACAGAACATGAGACCTCCTCTGAACTGGCATTACGCTGTGTCCAACGTGACGCTGCGAAAAAGAAAACAGCTTGTATTTCGTCGCTAGCTTGGGCAACAAACATCATAGTCAGGATAGAATTCGCTCGCATTCTTCGCGTTCACGTTGAATACAGCATAAGGCTCCATCATCTGCGCCAGTTGTTGCACCACTGTACGTTAATATGTATGCAATACATATTATAATTAAACATACTTAATATATTATAAACTCAGTTATATATAATTCAGTGCACCAATATTATTAATATATATAATATAAATGTAATTATTATTAAGTTCTAATACCTATGACCTAATTTGGATAACATTTGTTATTTTAGTAATTTTTAAACAAAATTTAATGAAAATGTTTAATTTATTCTCAACTTACAAATATATATTAATTTTTTGTTAGTACTGCTTGTAATTATTTAACCATTTAGATAATTAATGTATATGGTCCATTATTAATTAATTTAATTATAAATGACGACTCAATTATAAAATATTAGAACAAAAACAACTGATATATTAAAAAATTATAAACGAGCGACCTCACACACTGTTAATGGTCATAAGTAATAAGTAATAACATTCAACACAAAATGAATCAACTAACCTTTTTCGTTGCAATCTGTACTTTAGACCGTCCAATTGGCCATAATATTATAAATTGGTTAAAAGAATGACGACGATTTTTCGGCCGTCTGTTGTGGGCAAAGAATGATCAAATGGTGTTATATCGTGTGCGGGTGGTGTACAGTGGAAAATAATGAACGTCCAATAATAATAATAATAATAATAATAATAATGTTCGTGCTACGTTACGCGACAACGGGGGAGTTTTAAACTAATAAATAAAAGGCCTTTGTTATACTATTCTCTATCAGTGGAATGTTTACAACACCATAGGGGACAAAAAGAAAATACAAGACACAGCCATATGTACAATAATATTATTATTATTATTCGACATGCACATTTCGTATCACAAAGGCATTATCAGTGAAGGTCTTCTTTGATAGCGTATGGCGGTCTGTGTAGCAGCTGTGGCATCGTCGTGAGTGTGCATTACCTATTTTAAGAGTGGTAGCTGAGAGGCAACTGGTGCCTAATTAGATTGTTAACTAAGTAGTGATCGTCCGTGAAGCGAAGTTCCGCCATTTTATCTGAGGCCAGATGTATTGAGGGGATAGGGGGCCGACAGTTATTTTAGCCAAAACAAACCAATATTTTGTCTATCACACTTACCGACCTAGTAGTATGATAATACTTTTTAGAACTGATTTGAATTTGTTATGATGTCTACTTGAGATCGGTCAGTCTACTTTTCCCAATTTCACTCCCCCCCCCCCCAACAACAGCTACAACAATAAATTTAGTTTGAATATTTTGAAACTTTTTTAATTTTCAAAAGTTGATTATTCGGAATTTAATTCAGAAATCTAATAATGTGGACTGACCAATCTCAAGCAGACATTATAACGAATTCGGATCAGTTTGCTAAAATATTATAGGATTCTTAGGTCGATCGTTAGGATGGACAAAAAGTGCATACAAATGATCATAAATTGTTTACCGTTCACTAGTGCAACGCCGAGTATATGACTTGTACATGCGCGTGCGGGAGCGATCTGCTATTTCTTTTACACACAGTCACACACGACACACGCTGATCATCACTTATTACGTACACATTTACAAGACCCGCGTATAAGCAATTTGAAAATTGCCTATTTCGAACTCCTTAAAAAACTGTCCATCGCCGATCCCTTTAACAATGATCACAGAAAATTTATTTCGTGGTATCATAGTACCATCCCAAAAGATGATCAAATATCATCAAAGAAGTCGTCCTACCGTCTCATGTTTGTTGGTAAAAACTGTTTTGCGCGTTTCAACTTTTCTCTCGTCGTATTTTTAAGAAAACTACCGACCTACGACCTACTGCACTAACCACACCGCATAAAGTAGATATGTATATTTGAGTGGCGCTTTTTTTTCCACATAAATGCAATTTAAGTCATTTATTTTTAAACGTTTGCTTTTTTGTTGTTTTTCTTTGAACGTCTTACCATGGTGTAGTATTATTACTCTACAATAGGTGACATTCCATGTATTATTTTATTTAGTAAAAAAATAAATTACTAATAATAATATAATATAATGACGAAGAAAATAATTTGCATGATTTTGAATTGTCGAACGAGCGCCGTCGCCGGAAAACGCACGGCAGTTCGCTTTGAATTTTTGCGATCTTCGTCTGCTGTACAACGGTTTCTTATGCTAGGTAACTTAGTAAATTGTACATTACTTAAAAACAATGTAAATAACTACCTTTTTGTGATTCAATTATTGACACAAATTATTTTATACATTTGGCAATAACTATTACATATAACATAAATATTTTACGTCTATACTTATTAATCTGTTATATACAACATAACAAAATACCTACCTGATAAAGTGGCATTTGAAAAAACTTCTTTACTATAGGTACATAATTTATTAAAATATTTTTTAAATTATATACTATGTATAGGAAAAGATAATGTAAATATTTAATGACAAAAGTGTCTACGGTCATTCGTTTTTAAATTACAACAAAATATAAAAATCGCTCTATTAGATTTCGATATTCGTTGATTTTTTTTTATTTTAAGGAGGAATAAACTACTTTATAGAAATGTGAAATATCAAATGTAATGGCTAAGACCCCGTCCGCGTCCTCGGCTAAAGTTTATTTTTTTTCATCGTCGTCGACGACGATCACTTGTGTTTGAATCAGTTCTTCTAAGCCCGTCCCTGACAAACGAGGTTTTTTTTTATTCATTATTTCGCTCTTTCCCGCTCCCACACTCGCCCTGTAAGAAACAATTCATCATTTATCTGTCTTTATTTCTTTCATGACTGTCAATGAACAGAGAAAAAAATTAAAATCTGAAGGGCCGAAACGTTAACATTGTCACCGTCGCACGACACATTCTGGTTTCACTCATTCTGTGTTGTGGTGGGGGGGCGTGGGGGAGTAGACCGACACTTTGCCATACGCCGCCATAATCTGTGATAAATGATAATTATGACGGACTGAAGCAGTTAATCAATGATAGGTGCATAGGCTTGATTAATCTATTTGGGGGCTACCAATAGCTTTTTTTCCCTAGTGGTACCTTTCGACGACGACGCCGCCGGAACTTCTTGCGAATTCCAAGCGAGCTATAGCCCCCTTAGGCCCCACCATTCTACACCTATGGATAGGTGGAGGTAGATATCGGCGGCGGTGGTAGCGTCGTGACGTCACAGCGGAGATACAACAACGTACAATGTACTGTTGTCACTTACCATTACGTCTACGAGTGGTACAAGTGTACAAGTGTACAAGTGACGTTCGGTACTAGTAACTCACAACCTATGACGCTAACCTCAAAACACACCGTCTTTGTTGTATTACTCTTGTGCGCGTTTCGTCATTCTGTGTTTTTCGTCGGTCCTGCATATTTGCCTTCTGCACGCTTCGTCGGTAAACATCAGATTTTTATTAACGCAGCAGTTTTTTTTTCTCTACCGTTTTACTGGTTCGCCACTTGACCTAGTCACACGGCATTCCTAAAATTTTTACGTTTCACTCGTTGTTCAACCCACAACGAACGACTGAAAACCTAGCGGCCACCCGCTTCTCACACGACTCAAGTATTTAGCTTACGGTACGTCGATCACCACTACGCTTCTGTCGTTGTTGATGATTTCCCCGTCTCATCCGATCAATTGATCGACACTCGTCTAGAACACCCCACCAACGGTAAGTTGTTTCTTAGGTCCATTTCATTACGACAGTTGTCAGTATACCCTTCTGTCACATTAAGCACGATGGGTACCAAATACGTCGTGCCGCTTTAATACTTATGATTATCTGCTGCGCGGTGTTTGTTCTCGCGCGTTCGCGTTAAGTTATCTGCGATATGTCGGACACTTGTTGGGTATCCGTCCTGAAATCAAAAGTTAATGGATAAACAGTGCACTGTGCGTCCTGTCCATAAAATCGATTGTTTGTTGATATTGATTTTGTGTATTGGAGGCCTAGTAACTGTTCATGGCTTGTAAAGGTGATCTAACAACTCAAGTCGCTTTTGACATTACACTTAGGCTAGGATTAGTGCTCAACCGACGGTCAACCTAACCTAACCGACGGTCGGCGCTGACGGACGAGCTCAACCAACGGTCCTCGTCAGCGCAACGCAGTTGTACGCGCGCATCAACTTTTCAGCGCTGCACTGTAGTTGTTAATGTGCATCCTTTGATAAATCTACGCTTGACTAAAGTCAGCGCTGACCGTCGGTCGAGTACTAATTCTAGCCTTATACATGTGTATTACACCCTCTACCAGTTTGAAAGTAATAGTGTTATGCAAGTTACAATTAACAGAGTTAAATAGTGTTAGTTATCAATTCCATAATAATCGTCTAACAAAATTTGATATCGCTCACTCCACCTGTGATCCAAGTTGTAAAATCTTAGTTTTTATTTTAGAGATACGCTCGATTGGCATATCTTTATCATTATAAAATGAGGTACTTGTCGGTTTACTCCTCGCCAGTGCACCGTATAAAAATTTATCTCCCCACCACTCTTGTTTGTATAAGTGTACCGTTATTGTTCCTATAATTATCGACTTAAGCTCGTGATAGATGATCTATTTTTAACAAATATTTTTGGAAGTACTACATTTTGTACTATAAATAGGTAAAGTTATATACATTAGTATGGTGCTGGCTTTCATTATTACATTACCTACTTCGTTCAAACCAATAGGAAAAATTTAATTTAGTACGATACAAAGTATTTTAGTGAATTACTTACAGTTGTTTTCAAAATGTCAACAATGATTCTGGAATCAATATTTTGTTAAAATACATCAAATTGTAATGTTACTTAAGTAAGGGTCTGTTACTTGTTCTTTTTTAAATATTGTTGATGGAAATGCATTACTTTAATAGAATGTTTTACAACTGTACATCAGCTTCAACCCATACAGTCAAATTATTTTAATTTTAATTCTAACGTACAGTAAATATTATTGATTTCAACAGAATTTAAAGATTTTTCACTTTTACCGATAATATGATATATATAAATTATACCTAACTAAAAATATCAATACAAAGTATTAAATAATTAAAAAATAATTAAGTAATTCACACATAAACTTTATTTTTTACAAAAATAATTATAAATATATATTATAAATTGTATAGTGTTATGTATTTTAAGCAGTTATTTTTTTATTTTAATTGTGTTATTTTCTGTTTTTTACATTTCAGATTCTGCTTGGTTTTCTAATGAACTTTGCTAGAGTCTTTGTATTATGCAGATTTCCGTTCAATGTTACAAACTTCCTGTGTACTTTTATCTATTGAAATGCATCATTAGTGAGGTTGATGTATTTATTCCTAAAATAATATTAAACTGCATTTGAATCAATTTTTTATGAAAGTGGTTAAAACCAAAATCTTGGAAAAAATTAAAAAAATCCACACAAAAACTTACCATTAAATTAAAACTGTAACCAAATATTTGTATTTCCTGTATTTCATAACACAGCCTATACATATTAACTCCTTTCAAAAGTGAACAATCGGCTCAACCCTCAGAGCATATTTTGACGTCATTTACTGAAAAAAAAATTCACTAATTAACATTTATTAATAATTCATATATTGTATTAACTACTTAAATTAAATGACTTATCAATTAGACTTTTATTCATTTTTTTTTAAATTTCGATCAGTTCATTCCTGAATATTTTTACTAACCAATACCATAACTGACGTTCATATGAGTTAACCAACAGAAATACATTTTGATAAAATTAAGCGTAATGATAAAATAAATTCCTATAAGTTATAAAATATAATATATATTAATGTATAAAAAGGTTTTCCTAAAAACCAATATCAGCTAATGCTATGTATAACTTCACTATTAAACAAAACTAAAAGTTAATACAATTTACAAATTTACGAAAAACAATACAATATATACACTCCCAAATATTAAACTTAAATTAAAGTCGGTAACTCAAATAAATTTTTCAAAATGTCGACCTCATGTGCTATGTTTGGGTGTGTGAACAAATCTGCTGATAAGTCATGGTCATTTTTTCGATTTCTGAAAGTGAAATCTTATGTTTGTTCTAATTTAAAAGCTAAAATGTTATCTCAGTGTATGGCATAGCTTAATTCATTTTAAAACTGATAAATACCAACAGTTTATTAACTTCTAGTTTTGAACACATTATTAAAAGTTTGATTTACTGGCCAGAAAGAGCCATAGAGGCTTTACAATCATTTTTTGCTGCCTTTGGAAATTCAGTTACTGTTATTATTGACTGTTTTGAAATATGTGTTGAGGAACCATCCAATTTAAAAACAAAATCTCAACAAACATGGTCATCTTATAAAAATAAAAATACAGTAAAATATGTATTTAGTAACTCAAGGAGTTATTTCATTTATATAAGATTTTGGTGGAAGAGTGAGTGAGAAACATATTACTGAAAATGACAACTTTTTAAATAATTTATTACCGGGTGATGAAGTTTTAGCCGATCAAGGTTTTACTATTAGTGAAAGTATTGGATTTCATTGTGCAACTTTGAAAACCCCTGCTTTTACAAAAGGTTTACCTAAATTACACCCATGCTCCATAGAAGAAACTAGAAAAATAGCATCAGTAAGAATCCATTTTTTTACCTAACCACTGAATTGTTGAATGCGTAATGACAAATATCCAGATAACCAAAAACTGTAGATCAACCCAACTACCAAACAACCGGGATTTGACCTCGAAAGAAATACTTGGGTAACACTAAACCGTAATAGAACTGGTCATGGTAGAAGCGGTCATATGATATATAAATGGGGACTATGTGACAATGAAACGTATGACTGTGGCTATGAATCCCAGACGATCAATCATAATCACCACTGAATGTCCAATCCGTGCATTTAAAGGCACCACAGTAGAAAACCACCTGGTGAAAGAAGAAGCGGTGGAATGGATGAAGAACCTGGATGTGAAGCTATAGCATGACAGTTACATTTACCAAATGGGGAACCTCTTATCTATTTAATGTTTTATGTGTTTATTTATTTTTGAGTTTTATCACTGTTGATCATAGACGCCATACGAAATAATAATATTGACAACCGTACAGAAAACTTAATTCATTGCTATTAATTTATAACATGCTTGTAATGATTTTACCTACTTCTCAAGTTTTAATGCAGCAGCATTGCAATTTACAAAATATACATTTTATTTATTTGTGATTTTTTTTAAACGTGTATTTGACATTGTTAGTTAACATAAACATGTTCAGTTTGTGGACATGAAGAACAATGGACACGAAGAACAATTAAAAAAATCCTACCCATAACGTACACGATTTCCATCATTTGATTTATAAACTTACAAAGCTATACTAGTTAATTTAAATATGTGCTAACTTAATGTGACTACTTTCAACAAAATTTATACAACTGGATTTTTTGCTATTATGTGTGATGAAGCTAGGTGAGTATTAAGTAAAAATGTTAAATATTATTAAATGTCAATATAATTTTTATTTAGGATCCACAAAGTTCAACTTTCAATATGTGTTGATTATGCAGTTTAATTGGAAGTGTATAAGAGATTTCTAGGCTTTGTGGGTGTATCAAAAGGCCAAAATGCAAAATTATTGTTGAATCACTTAAAGATGAAGTTGAAGATCTGGCAGACAAAAGTGTTGCTTAAGTAATAGCTTAATATTTTTAATTTTATAAGAACTAACAATATTTTCTAATAAGCTGACAATGACATGCTAAACAGTTATTTTTAGGGCAGAGGACTTGCAGCTCTAAAAACTCACCAAATATGCACTAAAATATACAAAATTTGATTATTTTTGTATTAATATAGAGTATTTAAATTTTGATGTTTGCACTGACGTTCCTGTGACCAGTATTGATAATATCTTATACAGTAAACAATATCTGTACATAATTAAAATTCATAACCGGAAAATAAATCTAATCGGCAATCCTCAAGGCGTGTCCTAGGGAAAAAAGTGCGTGTGGGATCAGTCAACAAACCATATTGATTTGATTCATATTTAAAATAATTTTAAATTCAACATTATTTTAGTTATATATTAATTATTAAAATTAAATAAAAACGTTAACGGTAACATTTTTGATAAAATGATAAATTATTGAAAAATATATGCATCTTAACTTATAAAATCGAAATAAAAAATTTGAAATATACATTTATATGCAAAATAAAATTTCAAAACTAGCTTTGTTTCAGCATGAAACGTATTTGTTTCTTACTTTGATATTTTTGTAAACGTGCAAAACAACTATACAAATGCTACGAGTCCTCTGCCCTAGTTATTATTAATTTTCAGGAATTTTAAGTTCAATAACGAAAAAAAACATTCTTATAATTTTCATCCCTTACAATGTACTTTGCATCATTAATATTTTGAGCAATTAGCTTCAAAATAAAAAAAGCTGCATTGGGAAATTCAGGAAATATAATGAAAGGTGTTATTGATTCACTTACACATCTACATTCTGGCAAAGCTTTTGATATATTTCGACAAAAGCTTCAACATTTTGTAAATAAAAATAATATAATATTGTCACTACCCACAAACGAAGGTTAGCTCTGTTTTAAATATTTAGATTATATATTATTGCTTCATTTAATAATACTGTATATTATTTATAAAATAAAATATACGTTTAACATGCGCCTAAGCTTGTATAATAATATATTGTTGAAAAATATTTATGTATTTATTTGATTATAGAATCAAAAGAAAAACGCGAACGGTGTGAACCAGTGAACAAGACATAGTCTGAAAATAATACTTCAAATACTATTGAATATTGGCATACATTTGTTTATTTAAGAATCATTGATGAAGTACTTATAAATTTTGAAAAATTCAACTACAAAACCCATTAAAATAACTTCAGGATGCCCATAAGATGGATTTTTATCAGCAGTCTTATTTGTTTATATTTAAATGATTTCACACCTAAAAAAATTGTAACGTAGAATTAAATGCCGTCAATACAAAATTAATAAAATACATACACAATCTTAAAGATTTTCATACCCTATACACAACATTACTCTTCTCTCTAATTGGTACAAAATGTATAATATGGAATTAAATCCTACGAAGTGCAAAAAGTTAACATTATTTTCATTTCAACTATCATATTAATAGCACTTCAATTACACTAACACAATAATCAATAAAAGATCTAGGAGTCATTCTATATTTTTAAGAACACAAGTTATATCAATCACAATCACAAACAAATGCTAGAGCCTTATATACTTTAGTATGTTCAAATCTAGAAAAAGTACAAGACCAATTCTATAGTTATATGAAGTTTACACAGATTGAGATTACAGATACAGATTGATTGATCACACTCGAATAACTACCCTAACATCTTTAAAAAAAAACAGAAGAACCGTGATTGTTATCCAGTATTTTTTTACAAAGTCTTCCATGGATTAGTGGATACCCCTACCATTTTAGAACGATTCAAGTTCTGTGCATCCACAAGACTTCAACAGCTCTCATACTTCAAAAACCAATATAACACAATGATCTATCAATAATCAAAATGCAGACAAAATAAATAACAGAAATCGACATCTTTCCACTTCATTTTAAACCAATTCAACAATAAAATCCAACAATTTTGTTGTAATGGTATATCTCAACTACACTTATCTATCAAGAATAATTTATTTGTATTAGTATTTAATTATTATTTAAATCTGTAATTTTTCTAATTAAGAATAGTTCTAAGTATACTATAATTAAATGTACAGTTAATTTTTCTTATTTTGAATACCACATGCATTACAATTATATTTACCAAAAGGGTGTTTACCCGTTAATGAAATATATAAATAAATAGTAAAAACTATTGGGTCAATGAGGTTGCCGACCATAATATCTGGTCTGCAAAAGAAAAGTCCCTACACTAGGTTAAACAGTTAAGCAAACAATGTATTCAATTAACATATAGAAAAATTCAAAAATATTGCAGCAGGATTGATGGTTTAGCTTACTTATCACTGAATTAAATGGCAAATCTAAAAGAAAAATGTCACCATATTATGTAGAATTTTTTTAAACTTATTTCAATTTTTAATTAAAAACCTATTAGGCAAGATTCTGCTTTGTGGTTAAATGAATGTTCATACATTAACTTTCATAGGGAGCCACCAATGAATAATTTGAAAAATACTGGACATAAGCATTAAACTATTAGGGACCAAAAAAATTTAATTGAACATTTTTGCAGGAATGAGTAGAAGAAAAAAACTAGGGCAAATTTCGTACCTTAAAAAAACATCAACAAAATGTATGTATATAAGTACAAAAGGCAAAATCGGGGTGTTAGATTTTTAACATCTGTAAGCCCTAACTAAAAATAGGATGTTGATGACTCGCATTTTTTCTTTAGTTCTAGAAAATGCTATTTTTAATCTATTTGTTTTCATGGTTCCTTGATTCAAAATATAACAAATTTATTTTGAATTTTTAGCTCTTAATTTATAGCTAAAAATGCACTATTTTGTTTTTTAAAGATCATATATTTTCTATTACTACAATTTATCATACAATAGGACATATTTTGTAGTTTTATTACAATGTAGGGCATCTTTCTCAAGTTTAAGGTTTTTGTTTATATTTTTTTAAATTTAAATTTTACTTTTAAATTGTTTTTATATTAAATTACTTTGACCACTCATATCTCTAATTACAATAATTATTTTTAAATTACATTTTATGTCGTTTTTATGGCTTATTTGCATATTTGTGTGATCTTCTCATTGGTTAATTGTTAAATAAATAGAGGTGCAAGAAAGAATGTAAAAAGGCTGTTCTGAAATTTTGATACGGTATTCTAAAGCAAATTAGACTTAAGAGGTCAAGAGAATTTAATTTTCCTAAAAATAATCCATTTTTAACTTAAGAGTATTTCTTCGTCCAGCAAAGCTATTAAGAAATTTGGAAATACGAGGTGTAGTTGTGGGGAGGATGGTGTATATCCATCAAACCTAAGAACATTTCTTTGTACCATTTTCAAGCTGATGAGAGTTATACCTGATGTATGTGGATCCCAAAGAAGAGCATTGTACTCTAATATTAAGTGACATGTTGTAAAGCTTACAAGATTGCTAGCGTTCATAAAACGATTAGCACATGACTTAAACAAACTTGGTCCATCTTTAGAAATTGTGTTTTGCTCGCTTGTCTGTTCAATTTCATAGGACCACATAATTTCTGTTTTCAAGTGAATGACCTAGTATGCACTTATCGAAGTTCCAAGTTAACATTCTAATGTTTAAGACCATTTAGAAATAATGTTTAGGTGTGTCTATGTTTAGGTTTTGAAGTCATCAAAAGAATCGATTTGCATAAATAGTTTCAAGTCATCTGTGAAACAAAGTAGTTACTAGTTTGCAATGATTTAAAACTTTGCTAGCACAACTTACAAATGACGAAAGAGGAGTGGTATAATTATAATATAATTTTAATTTTATTTATTGTAAAAAGTGTTTGGTCAAAATCTAATTTGTTTGTTGAATAATATAATTTGACGCTTGTGACTTATACCCCAAAATATTTATAATTTTTGTTTTTCTCTGAAGTATCCTTTTTTGTTATTATTTAATTAAATACAATATTATTATTACTTCATAATTAACTAACAATAATTATTTTAATGCATGGTTAAAAACTAAAAAAAGTGAGAGGTTATAATTGTTTTATATAGACAAGGACCATACACAGTTATTTAATTGATACATAATATGTGACATGTCCCTACAATTTTTAAACTACATAATTTTGCATTTTATTTATGATTATATTTACTTATATATATTGGCATACATTTTATTTTAAAATATTATAGTTAGTCGAAAACATTTCTGTTGAATAATGACTTATCGACGTTCTACTGTGCTTTACTTAAATAAGCCCATACACTAGGACAAACAACGTACGTAGAATAAATAAACACATATTTGAGTTTTTTTAAGAATGAATATTATATTATCTACTACAAATTATATAATGTTAAACATCATAAAGTATGAATAAAATCTTATTGTTTTATTTAAAGAATGTTTTTTTCATTAAGCCTCCGTTCTTTTTTTTTATACTGAACATTATATTAGGTATTTTTTTATATGCAATATTAGCTATATTTAAATAATATTATATTATGAAACAAATTTCAACCAAGATCAAAAATTGTGTCTATCTGTTAGAGGGCTTGCAATGATTTAAGCATAATCAAATTTTTTTATTTATTTAAGCTTCGGCAACTGAGGCCATTAGCTGTAGAGGTTACGGTACTGTTGGGTTATGGGAACACGTGTGTGTTTGTGTGGCAGAATTTCTAGTGGGCACCCGTAGGTTTCTGCCATGTAGGGGGGGGGGAAGGGACACCATGACTGCCCGGAGAGAAGTGCCGCCCGAGGTTCGACGACGCGCATTGCAACCGACACGTTATCTACTCAGCCACTTTGGCCCCATAATCAAATTTAGTTTTACTTATAATACAGTAACCATATAATGTTGTACATATAAATCTTGATTTTGGTGTGCATCTACTCAAAATATAGAATGAATGAAATTAGTCAAATTGGAAAATACAAAATTTCAAAGTACCGCAATATTGTGCATTTTTATTTGGCTAAATTACTAAAAATAAGTCAATTTTGAGTTCATTTATTTCCATATAATATAACTAAAAATTTCTGTACTAGAATACTATATAATATTATGCTATATTTGTTTAAATTTCTTGTGTAGTTTAAAAATGTGAAAAATATGGAGAAAGTTATAATTATTTTGTGGGCCTATAATAGACAAGTGCTTTAAGGCTGAATTTATGTGATGAAAACTATTTTGTACTCATTTTTTTTAAAAGTACATCATGGGTCGCCGACGTTTTTCAACAAGCTACATTAAAACATATCTGGTGGTCAACTACTATTCTATTGACTATATGGACTTGATTCTATTCTAACTACTATATTATTTATATTAATACATGCAGCATAATAATATTCTTCTTTTAATATTTCTCTGGCAATAAATACTTTCTCTATGAAGTATAAAAGTGTGTTAAAGATTAGAGTGAATTAACCTCTTATAACATTTAATGGTAAGGTTTATTAACTAGTGCATCCCAAATGCTTTAAATATATGCATTTTAATTTTAAAGAAAGTTATAGGTATTTTTAAATTTTAAAATACTCATCTCCCTTTAAAATTAAAATATAATAAAGAGCTTATGAGATGGCCTAGATAATAATCTTACCTTTAAATGTTATAAGAGGTCAAATCACTATAATGTTTACAGATGTTTTAAGAGATCAAAACTTAATCTGCTGAGAGTACAATTTGCTATGTTACGCACTTGTAAGATGGCGACAACACTTGCAGATGCTGCCACATTCTTTTAATCTTTAAAGCCCGTTGATTAATTTTTTTCAATTAAAATTGCATAAATATGCACTATTGCATTACCTTAAATATCACGAAATATAAGACAAAAAAAAACATGATAAAATTGGCATAGTATAACAGAGTTAGGTACAAGTTAAGAAGTGACAAAGAATAACCACAACACGTTCAACTAGTAGCACAACTAATCACTGCAATAAATGACAAAAAATAGGTATAGTTATGATCAGCAGATAGTAAGTTTCAAATTAAAACCAAATATGAAATAATAAAAAATGATGCCCTCATTAGGTCAGTCTATTTACTTTTAAAATTTGACCATTTTTTTTAATTAAAAAAAAGCACACATCAAAAGTCCAGAAATATCACTAAAATCTAAAAATACGCAAAATTAAATTTCTTATTCCAGTTCCATTTATTGTAAAAAATATAACAATGTTCTTCATTTTAATATAACACGCTCCTTAAATGGTGAAAAAAATCTTAAGAATTTTAAAAGGTTTTAATTATTTTTTAGGCTTACAGACAGTCTTCTAAAGTACTATTTTGAAAGTATCTGTATTTAAAACCAAATACTATTCTGAATACCTTTTCATCTTACTCTATGTACGGGGACAAGCAAATTTAAATAAAATAATGCATTTTAAATTTTTATGTTTCATCGTTGAGTACTAAACTATTAATAAACCGTAATATTTTTAGAAGCCTAAGTACTAGTGTCATATTATTATGATTATCAGCAATGGACTAAATATGTCTAATACTGACTAATGATTGGAGGCTGTGTGTGTTCAGCGCGGCATTCTACATTCTATATTCTGTTAGTGAGTTTATTTTGGAATTTGAATTTTACCGTTACTTAAAAAAAAAATTTTTTTAACATTGCTGTCCAAGTTTTAGCATTTGATGGTGCATTGCACCAAATACCAAAAATGCTGCATATAATTCTTTTTATTTTAATTAATTTAAGTAAAACTAGAAAATGCTAAAATCAGTTAACTAATGATTAAATTTATATACAAGGGCATTAGGTCAAATTAAAAAGGTGTTACACATTTATGTATAAAAAAAAGTATTTGAAAGTATCTTTTACAAGACTGCTTACAGATAATTACATAATATGATATCACTATTATGGAACTTTTTCTTATTTTTAAGTAATTAATATAAAATTTTCTGGTTACTGTTATACTTATAAGATTATGTTAATTACATTTCCATCATGTTAAGCAATTTTTTTTAATTAATTCTTTTGCAATTCTGCATTTTATTTATTTTTATATTAATAAACTAATTATATATACATATATGTTACTAACTTACCTATTATTTTAATATTAATGAAATGTGGTTTTGTGCATCATAATTCTCGGAATAGTCAATACTTGTAGAAAAAATGTCGGACGACTGATTAAAATCACAGATAAATCCCATAAATTGAGAATTCGAGCTTCCAAACGTTCGTTTTCAGTAGATCCGTTCCGTCCGCATGGTTTTCTGAAATTACATTTGAGCAAATTAAATAATCACATTTTCCTTACATGTCCAATGTCGTGACTGGTGATTTTATACTCGACGGTCAACAGAGTTCATTAGTGGTTGTATTGACTAGTAGTGTTGGGCGTGTGTATCGGACTTCGAACTACTTTATTTTTAAAAATACCCATAACGCAAACGTTGAACGGTCCACCTCCATTGGGGTTAACCTCATGCTGCGGTGAGTAGACGGTTGTATACGGCAGATGCCAGGGCATCTGTCGTTACCACTTACCGCTCGACGTGCGCCAGTACGCCGTAAAAAATGATTCCTTCCCTTTTGTCGTTCCAAATACGATGTGAACGCATCTCATGGAAGAAAAATTATGAGGACGTGTTTGTTATGCTTATTCGCTCTGCCAACCATAATGCTCCACTCACTATAGTCGTATACACACAATAATTATGTAAGCCGTATCGGGTCGATGACGGGCTTTACATTCCCAACTTTTTCTAGGGTTATTTTATTCGGTCCTTAATTTTAACGGTTTCGGAATGCCCTCATTTATTTCAGAAGAGGTACCCGACCAAAAATTTCCAAATTTTAAGTTCTGAACGGAGCTAAGAATTTATTGACTTTATAATGATGTGTGTTTTTTTTTAATTTTTACTATTTTTTAGTTTTTTTTTTTTAGGGTAGTTAAAATGCTTCGATTTTCTTAAGCAGCCTCTTTTTTGATACTTTGATAGGAAAGTGAATGTAGTTGTTACTGAAAGGGGTAAAATAAACAAAAGCGTCAGGAAAAAATTAAGATTCTTACGTAAAACCAGTTTTTGTCGATTTTGTTTTGCAGTGTACCTAACTCTAAAAAATATAACCTTAGATACCTGATTTTCATTGAACCAATTCATTGATTTTATACAACCAATTTGTATGCTCAATAAAATTCACAAAATATTTGCGATTTTTTTTTAGCTATAGTCATGGAAAATGTTAAGTTTAATAGTAAAATATTTTATGTCTTTATGGTATACCTACAGAGATATTGGAAAAATGCGGTTATGAAAAAAAAAAAATGTTTAAAATGCCGCCATGTATAAATGCAGTCGAACTTGGTTAACCCGAAATTTTAACTTTAATTTTGAGTTTATCACTCCGACTGTAATTTTAGATTGTGTATTGGGAAATTGTTAAGCAAGATCTATTATATTTCACGGAGAGCAATAGTGTTGCGTTTTTTGCAGATAAAAATGTAACCCCGAATAATAAAAAGTCATTATAAGCACACTGGTAGGGATGGCAAAAAATCGTAGACTATCGATATATTGTAATTTCGATACATTGCACACCGATACCACGATATATCTAACACTATTTTACCGATATATCGATATATATCGAAAAAAAATTTCTAATACTAAAAAAGGTTTATGGACTTGCTCTTTGGTTATAATTAAGCTTGACGCTGGCATTACGCGCCGACATCAAACGTTTCCGGCAAACAATTAGCCGTTCGTACGCACATGCACAAATCATTGCATTTGGTGAAATAAAATATTTTTTTCCAACGAGGAAACAAATTTTAATCAATTACCTAAAAGTCTCACAAGATTACGCATACTTAAAATAATCGGATTTCAATTATGTACAAATATTTGTACTTATCGTTGTATTTTTAGGTTATTGTGGAAGTCGATTTTAGAATAACTGATTAACATTCTTAAAGAAGATACTAAAGTCAATCAAAAAACTAAGGAACCAAAATAAGATTTAAGAACAATTTAAAAAAATATATCAACAGTTTATTTCCACAATAATCTAGAAAAAATGTCGATCAACTCAAATCTTTATACAAAATTGAAATCTGATAATTTTAAGTATGTGTTATCAGGCTTTTAGGTCTAAAAGGTGAAATAAATACACTGCTTCCAACCGCCTTATACACAATAAAATGTTAAAATTTACTTAGAAACATTATAGGCTCTTAGAATTGTTTTTTGTATATAGTGATTTTTGGATTTAAATTTAACACACGCATTAGTGACTCATCAGACACCCAATGCACAGCAGTACATTGCTTACTACCCGCTTTTTTTTATTCTTAAAAATATTAAATTATAAATACTCCAATTGTACAATTTGTGGGATTGTATCATTTTAACAGTTTTAAGTTCAAGGTTAAATTTAAGACTATAATTATGGGTGCATGTAAACTCGGCTACGAGCACTTTTTTTTAATGCTAATTCCGCCAAAAAAAAACAGATAAAATTGGGTTTTCATGTAAACACTCCTTCAGTGAAAAAAAAAATATAATATATTAAATTATTACCAAAAAAAATTTAATTTGTAGAATAATGATCATCCACATTAAATAATAGTTAAGTATGCATATATACCTAAAAATATACAAAACTTGAAAATAAAAATACTAATATTGTATGAACAAATCATATAAATTGTAATATGTATTGAATACAAATTCTTAAATAACTGTAATAATTATAAAATATGTACCTAGGTATGTTATGTAATAATATTTTGAATTATGAACTAAAATAATGTGATACAATTTGTGATATTTAAACTTCTAAGTGCAATATCAATCTATTATTATGACTATTTATAGACTTCTCTAACCCTATACATTTTTTTTTTAATTTTTGAGCTTATTTGGTTGAGATATGTAATTAAATTTTACATAAGCAAGGCTATAAGACTGACAGAGTTTCTATATACTCATTACAGATAAAAATATAAAACTGGCAGTTTGTATCAGACCCTTTCATTACCTTTTTATCTAACCAGTTTTCTGGTGGAGTTTGCAATCAACCATAATATTACACTTGTTTAGAGGGATTAAACATTAATGATAAATGTATATTTATTTATTTATTGTTTAAAATTACTAATTGAAAATTCTAATTTTATAGGTACTCACTCAAACTGGTAATCAACTTGTGAATTGTCTATAACACTTCCAGTTGAAATGTAAGTGACTTACAAATTCATAATATTTAAAACTATTTTTATTGATTTAAAATTCAATTTCTCAACTAATCATTAAGAAAATGGAATTAACTGTATCACTTTAAATTACTATTAATATAGCAAAATTGTACGCTCAGCTGGCAACAGACATTTTAAGTCGTTAATTATTTAATTGTTGTTAACTTAAATCAGAATATCTTAAAGGTGGACTATAATAATTTGCTTGTAATCCATTTTCTAGGCATTTGAATGTTGTTTTTTTTTTGTTTTTAATTGAAATTCATTTTTATATTGGTTTTTTTTAAATTTATCATCGTAAAATTATCCTAGCATCCTGAAGATTAAAAATGATATTTCAATACAATTATATTTTACACATATTAAGTATTACTTAATTTATATTTAATCCAATATTTTTGGTTTATCCATAAACTTTCTGTCATCAACTCTAGAAAATTTAATCTACTATATCATAGTAATATATTAATTACTTATGTTCAATACTATGGATTGTTTCGGATGTTACATTTACACACACAAATAGATAATATTTATCCTACAGGAATCAAAAATGATAGATTTTTTATTTTTGAAAAATATTTACAAAATGTAATATTATATTTCAAATAGTTTAATCATAAAACTGTCATTTTATTTTATCCCTCTTAAGCTCATGCTACATTCGCATGTGTTGCCTCCGTCTTACAAACTTAGTTAACTTTAGCAAACTTAATTTGTAATGATATTTATAATATACACTTCAAATATTTGCTTTAATAAATAGGTATATGTGACTTTGCCTATTATAATACATACATTTTCATAAATATTTAAATTTCTCAACATGGCTAGATACTTACACTAATTATTCAATGACTAGGACTCAATGAGTAATATAACTATTTATTTATTTAAGTATTGAAAGTAACGCCTGCTAGTGCAGAGAGTACAGTATATATTACTATTCACTAACTTTACCGTCGGTAAAATGATTTAATTGAATAGATCAGTGGTTCCCAACCCATGGGCTGCAGCCCACTTGTGGGCCTCAAGCAGCTTGGTACTGGGCCGTAAACTATATAAATATATAATACTTGATATTATATATATATTTTAAATAATATTATATTTTTAGTGTATACCTAATAATATTTCTGGTTATAATAATATTTATCAATATTATCTACACTCTGCAGTGTCAAATTATTAATTAACGCTAAATATAGGAATCAACTGAATGTTGAAAGTGATTTAATTGTAAAACCATCCAATTTTCATCCCGATATTGACTCTCATGAAGCACAAGTAATGTCAAAAATCACATTAAATTGTTTAGATTGTGATTAAGTTTAATAAAGTGTTTTTCATGATAGACAATTGATTTTTTAATTCTTTTTAGTTCTAACAACTGACGTTTGTATATACATATATTATATATATATATATTTATGCATTCGTATATAGGTGAGCTGTTTGTAGGCCTCAAAGATTTGTTTACAAAATTGGTGGTCCACACAGCTAAAAAGGTTGGGAACCGCTGGAATAGATTATTGCCACATGCATACTATTCGTTTTAGCATTTAAGATAATTTGTTGCTATTATTTTAGATGTCCTTCATAACTGATTAGAAAATAACCTAAATAATTATTGATATTTGTATTAATTATTATGTTTATAGTTTAATTTTATATAAATAGTTGTTTTTGTTTTCGTTTTTAGACTTACCTGGCCCTGTGACAATCAAGACTATACAATGAATCGATTCGAGCCGGAAATTGTCATTATCAACAGTATGGCCGACTTAAATGAGCTCATGGATGTAACTGAAGATACTGATAGGTATTATTTTGGAAGAAACGAAGAAGAAAATGAAAACCCTTTCCCATTAGTGAATGATGAAACAGCCGATTCAAATAATATTTTATCGGTTGACCACTCGAATATGGATTTGATGTTTTCATCAATAGTGGATGATATAAATAACATTTATAAAGACTATCCATCAAATTTTGAAAGCCTTATGGAAATAGATTATGTGGATTTTGATAATCTAGATGATAGTACTTCTCAAAATCAACCGAGTACTTCAATGGTAGTTAATGGAGAACAAAATTATAATATTGATGCATTTACGATTGTGGACTCTGATGATGAAAATAAACAGGAAGTAAGAACAGAAAATATCAATGATGGTGAACAAGATATCATAAATTTGATAAGTGACGATGAAGATGAGAATAGTGTGCAATTAAATGGAGAACAAAATGACCCAATTGTATTAAGTGATACGGAAGATGATGATACTAGTTTGGAGACCAGCCAGGCAGTGGAAACTATCCAATTAACAAGTGTCCATGAAATTCGATCTCCAAAAAACATAAAAAAGATTCTCCCGAGGTTCAAAACTAAAGTTCAAGAAACCTTACATTTTTTGTCCTCAAAAAGGGTAGACTTACTTGTACGTCATACCGATGGTTATAAGTTGCTTACGTCTGATCTTTTTAAATTAATTACTCCAAGAGCCTGGCTGACCGATGGAGTCATTATGCATTATTTTTTGTTGTTGGTTCAACATAGTAAGCGAGTATTATTGATGGATCCGGATATGTTAACCAGTTGTACTCGGAAAGGGTTTGTTCCAGAAAAAATCAATAAAACTGATGAATATGACAAAATTATCATTCCGATCAACCCCAATCGCAACCATTGGGCTTTTGTGGTGTTGGAAATTCGGCAAAGGAAGTTGATAGTTATAGATAGCATAGACCATACGGGCAGTAAAGAATTGGATTTAGTAAATGAATTTGTAGATCTAGCTTTTAAGGAGATTTTCCCCACAGGCTTCGAAAATGTAAAACTGTTCTCTCCTAAACAGTCAAATACTGATGACTGTGGTGTCTTTACATGTACAAATGCTCGATATTATTTGTTCAATAGGCACCCTGATTATACTCAGAAGGATATTCCCCTTTTACGGCATCGTATCGCTTGGGAAATTATTCAAAATACCTTAATACCCTTTTAAGTGGTCTTTAAATTATTATTAAATTTGAATTGTTTAAACATAATTATTATTATTAATTTTGTATGCGGCAAAAGAGGTACAAGCCAGGGTAATAATAGTTTTTCTTTTTATCTTTGTAAATATATACTCTTATGGATCTCAACTAATGTCGATCGAACTCATTATTAGTGATTTTATATTATAATAATAGATTTTGACAGTGACTGTGTTCATACTTAAATCTGAACAGTCGGTGAAAGACAACAGTGCCATTTTGTTTTTACAATATATTCAACGGGTCTTAGTCTTACGACTGTCACTGGCGTAACATATGAGACTGATCTATAACTTTAATATACAGATATAAGTGCCTTTTGTATTTTTTAGTCTTTAGATACTTATCATCACGACCTAACTAAACAATTATTTATAATATGTTTAGTGTGAACTAAAAGCCGTAAAACAAAAGTATGACATTCCATAATTGGTACCTATATAATTGGTCATAATACATTTATTTATTTATATGTAACTGTAAAATTCTTATTTAATCATATATTAGGTATTGATTGTATTAGGGGTACCTAATTACTTATTGTGTTTTTTTTTTATGTACAACATTTTTTTGTTCATACTGTAAGTTTGTTACCCATCAATATTATATTTCCCATTATTAATATTATTATTATGTTAATGAGTAATATGTAATGGAAGTCAAAAAAATCAAAAAAAAATTGTAATTAATATGAAAAATAATAACATTAAGTAGGTACCTACTTAATAACTTAAAACATGTTTATAATTAAAAGTTAATTTTATCATTTATAATATGTTATTAATATTATTATCATTTTATTGCTGTTAAAAGTGATTGTATATATTTTATGTTGCACTATCTACATTATTAATGTGTATTTTTCATTTTGAAAAATTAAAGAAAGTCATGCTTGAAAGAGCAACTAAAAATTGTTGTTAATTATTTCTGAAGAAATGAAAAATATGTTAGTACAGAAAATGTTTTTCTTTTAAGTAACTATATAGAGGTGGCATGGCTCACAATTTGATTTTGGCAGAATTGAAGGACTACATAAAGCTTAACTGTACAATTTATGTACTCAGTATTTTACATTTTTTAACTTGTATGGATTTTAACCAAAAAATCTTATATTAATCATAACGTTACAAAACTTAAAATGTATTTATTCTTTCAAAATTGATATTATGTTAGGAAATAAAGTTGTGGTGTTTACTTGATGATAGGTAAATGTAATCTTGTCTCTGACCCTCCACACAGTGGATCAAGTTTAAAATCGTGCTCAGTGAACATTCAATTTTTCTGATTATTTTGACACATCTAAATAGAATTTAGGATGAGTTTATGAATTATAACTGCTTATAAGTACATTACCTAAGTTAAGAAACGTGAAGTAGGTAGTCGACCAACATTTTGTGGGGTATCCCCATACCACTTCACTCTACTCATCCAAAATTTAAATATTTATAACTCATAAACCAATCCTCCTAAATTAGATTTATATGTATCGAAATACTTAGAAAAATATTTTGCTTTGTATTATGAAATTATTACTGTATGTTGTCATTCAAAAAAGTAAAAAACCTAAATAATAATCAAAAAAATTGTTTTTAACAACTACAAACCATGTGGTAAATTTTTTTTTCAGAAACAATTTATACTTTTTCAAAACGATAAGTGTTCAATGAAAAAAGAATTACCCAGTATAATTGGGAAAAAAAAAATGAATTTATGCTAAGTTTTTTTTTTAATTTCCAATTACAATCACTTGTGAGTAGTCTTGCATTATATTTTAATGTTTTTTGGCAGATATTAATATGTTTTTTAAATAATAAAAATTAAAAATCTCATAATATTAAAGAGCTCAACATGAGTCAACATTTTATAGTGTTTAGAAAATGCTAACATAAATATTCATTGAACATTTCAACTTTGAATGGTAATTTTTTTGTTTTATTTGTTACACTAAAAACCAAAATCGCTTTTGTTTCAAAATTGAAAATTCCCAAATGTTTTTAGTTATTTTTTTGTTATAATCCTGCATTTTTTAACACTACTAAGAATTTAGATCTGATTACAGCTAGATTCACTTTCCCACAAAAAAAGATACCGAAAGTTTGAATCAAAGCATTATTTCAAACTACTTTTTATTGAAATGGATAAAAAAAAAACTCATCATTGTCAAATCAATACATTCATCACTTTGGTCAGAATCTAAAATAGTAAAATGTGATCTCAATATTTATTTTTAAATAAAATATTATACGTACCTATAATATAATAATATATAAGTATAATATATATTATTAATTTATAATAGGTCATATTATGTTATTAGAAATTGAAACCTATTAGTACCTAATTCTGTTGGATCAGTTACTGTTTGCTGAAAATATTACATTTATTATACTAAGTTCCCAACTATTAACTGTTTTTATAGTGCCTATATTGTATTTAAACATCATGAGTAAGGGTTATCGTTGAACTGTGGAATATGTCTCATTATTCATATTTATGTCTTAATGTATTTTTCCTTAATCAAATTTTCATATCGTTCTATCGTAGTTAGTTTTTTTTACAACTATTAAATATTTAAATATTATATAATTTGTCATTACGTCAGACGATCTAATTGTATATTGTTTTTGAACATAGACCTATAAAAAATTAAATAGTGGGGTCCAAGGGTATGGCATAGTGCCATTTAATTAAAGATCTTCCCACCCTAAAGAAATCAAGGCTCGTCACTGTCGTACCTAACCCTTAAAAGTTATAGTTATAGGGTTTGAAAGTTGTAGAAGTTGCTTAGGTATTATTCCATATGCTCTCGATTTATAACAGACCAAGATAGAAATCCAAGCTATGGGTACAATGGTAAGTTAAAAAATATTTCATACATTTTTGGTGAAAAGTTCATATTTCTTAATTTCATACGCATATTAAGCATATCTACAAAAATTGATCTTTTTCTTTCTTCAGGAGATTGAACTGATTGAAGCACACATATTTTTCTCGTAGACAATAAATTACATATACCTTGAAATTGGTTTTAATTTTTAATATATGAATTAATTCTTTGACAAAATAAATAGGCTTTTCAGGAAGTCGATTTTCAACTTTAATTTTAAACGACCTTAAAACTAAAATACCTATATAGTAGCATTAAATTTGTATTTATTTTGTAGTCTAAACCAGGGGTCGGGAACCTGTGGCTCTTTAATATACAGCCTGCGGCTCTTTGGAAAATTCCCACTAATATTAAGTAGATACGTTTATTTTGTGTTATTGTATTAGCATAATATGATATTTATATAAACAATAATAATAATAATGAATTAAAAATTTAATGTTTTTCTATATTTTCTAAGTTTAAGACGTATCATTATGTTTTTAATGCCTACCAATTTTTCAATTAAATAATAATAGTATCTTTATTCTATTATTCTATAATATATTGCCTATACTAACAACTACAACTAAAAAAAAGTTGTGCAAACCTGTGCGGCTCCCTGGACATCATGGTTATGTAATTTTCGAAAAAGTGGCTCTTTCTTACGAAAATGTTCCCGACCCCTGGTCCAAACGCTTAAGAGGACGCCACACCCGCATGTGTTATCTCCGTCTTACAAACGAGTAACATACCAAATTTACGTTCAGCAGTTCAAGTTTTATGCCATTAGCTTAAAAATTAGATTGAATCGACCTATTATGAAACTTGATGTTAAGAACTTTATCTGTGTTTTGTTGGAAGTTTTTTTTACAATGATTCAGTTTATAAGTAAGTTATGAGCATTTTTAATTTACATTTATTATACAAGCATACCTCGCTTAAAAACTGAAGTATCGTAAAAAAACTCCCAAAAAAACGCAGATAAAGTTCTTACTTTTTACTATCAAGTTTTCATAATAGGTCGATTTACTCTAATTTTTAAGCTAACGGTATAAAACGTGAACTGCTGATCGTAAATTTGGCATGTTACGCGTTTGTAAGACGGAGACAACACATGCGCGTGTAGCATCCTCTTAATACTTATAAATACAACATTTTTTTTAAAAATTACAATCGAAATTTTTTGAGATGTATTGACATGTGCGTGTGCTTGTGAGAGTTGCTATCTGCGGCTGTTGCACGACGCGGCGTGACAACAATTCTCGGAAACACACCAATAATCATTTGCTACTCACACATAGACATATAGGCACATAGCCCATATGTACTTGTCATATGAATTTCCTAAATATTACTTCTTCAAACTTGATACGATTCTACTACTGCTAATATCTATCTCGCTAATATCCCGATTACGAACATATTTTTTAACTATTATTTTCAGTTCAATACAATTTCAAAATTTCATACAGTTTACAACCATATTTTGAATATTATAAATTTATTTTTCCATAGGTATTTTACATTTCTTTTAGTGCAAATTGTGCAAATTAATAATAACTTAAAATATGGTTTATTTTTCGTTTTGAATTCTTATGAATATTTACTAAACTTTTTTTGCATATTCGACATTTTTTTATGAATAATTTTTTCGTGTATATTAACATGTACATCTTTCCTTTTTTTGGCTCCTACATGGCTACATCTTTATTACAGCAATTTTATTACATACACCAATTTGCCTCACTCTATTTGTATTATATAAAAGTTTTTAATGTTGATGCTATTGAGTTTTGGAGTACAAAATTTGAAATATTGACTGTTCATTACCTATACATGGAATATCCATATATGATGATATTTATAATTTAATATTTATATGTGAATAATATTCTCGTAAAATAAATAAAAATATGTATGTATTTATAGCATATAACTACTGTACTTATCCAAAATGTACGTTTCCTGTTTTCACATATTAGGCATTGGCAAAATGTTATTTGAAATTTTTAGGCCAGTCGTTTTATTGGCTATCGCGTTAGTATCTTTCTTTAAATACAACAATTATAAACTAACAAAATATACATCTATAGCAAAGAAATGAAGTACAGTACACTCGAAGTACAACGATTTTATTTTTTTGTTGAACTGCTGCCGAGTGTCGACGTAGACCTCAAATGTACGTGAGTACCTAAAACAGTACAACATTGTGATAATTTATTTTTCTAGCGTTTGAGCAATCGTACGAAATATAATATGCAGGGCTTTGCACTCAAAACATTTATTTGGGTTTCGGGTTTCAGGTGCTAGATGTATTTGGGTGTTCAAACACCAAAATAAAAAAATTAGACAAACGTTTGGGTTTTAATAACCGATATTATAAAGGTTAATATTACTTAATACGGGTGTTGAATAATCTAGAAAAAATACAATTATTTAAATTTTATTGAAGGATAAGCCCCCCCCACAAAAAATTTAAAAATCTGATTTGTAGTTGTTTATAACAAAATATAAATTCCAAACTCGAATGCTACAAAATGATACATCACATGGAGATTATAAAAAACAAAAATATTTGGGTTTTGGGTTAACCAGAATATTGTATTCGGGCTTTGGTTAATTCGAGTGTTTAGAAAACAGAAACACAGAATCATTAAGGTTAAATGGGTTTCGGGCGTTTGATTTTTTAAGGGTTTTTAAGGTGTTAGGGGTTCCGGTTAATTCGGGTGCAAAGCCCTGATAATATGTTAGAAAAATAGTTAAACTGATTAATTTAAGCTAAATTAAAGAGTATTTTATGCGTAAGAATATTATTTTATGCAGTTTCACTACATATAAATCCGGACCTTGGATTAAGGTTACCCTACGTCCCGTATTTATTTATTTATTTTAATAAGATACAGGCCAGGGCCCAACAAGTCACAACCTACAACTTTGAGCGGATAGGCCCATCGAGAAATCGGAATTTTCCCGGTAGGCCTAAATCAATATTATACTCAGAGGCCCCAATCACAAAAAACTAAAAAAAAAAATAATAGTAATAATATAAAAGTAAATTTGTATAATACCAGGCGGCTGTACAGTATTAATGCGTATTTGTAATATCTGTATACTCCATTAGGGCCTAGAGGCCTCTGTAAAAACTCGTCGATACCCGTAAAAATACATATCTATTTTGTTGTATGTACTATTGCCTATCGTGCTAAATCTAAATAATATATAAAATGTAAATATAATTAAATACAATCGATGTTCATGACGTTCATGTTCTAATAACAAAAATAAAGAACCATATTAATAATCATTAATTTTTCGATTAGTGATAGCTAAGTATGACGTATCTACTATCTACGTTTATATACATATCTTTGTATCGTAATAAATTCGATTTGTTCTATTTTTAAACAATGCGTATTGTACTTACTTTATAGTTTATACTGTTTATTAATGTGAATGTCTAATATTACATTTTCTCTTACACATAAATAAGGGAAAATGGTTTCCAAAAATGTCTTTGTGAAGCAAAAAAAATGGCCAAGTCCTTAAATATTTCATCGGATCTTACTTACAAACGTAAACTTATAATTAAAAGTACCACTGTTGAATCAAAAGTCAGAGAAAATAAAAAATATGAATCTACAGAAAGTAAATTTAGAGCTCAATGTTTTGAAGCATTAGACCTGTTCACATGAACGCGTATCATACGAGATGTATCGTAAGCGCTCGTTTTTAGTGTACATTGATTAAGTTCATAAGCGTTATAAAGGCGAGGAAAACTCTGACGACGGCTCGCATGAACTTAACCAATGTAAATAAAAACTCGCGCGTACCATACATCGCGTATGATATGTGTCCAACATTTTATAAATTTTTAACTACAAAATTATTTTCAATTTTCAATTTGATAAATATTGTTAAAACTTGAATTTTAAATCCTTATAAAAAAAAATCGTGCCTATGCATTTTTAATATTTTCCAACTGTTATTTGTAACAATTTATCAAGAGTATTGTATCAAATTTTCATGTTTTTTGCCCAACCAGAAATGTTATAGACATGTATTAAAAAAAAAAATAAAAACTGAAAATTTCCATCATTAGCTTAAAACTAGTCAACATTTTTGAAAATTTTATCAAGTATATAAATTGATGAAATAAACATATAGTGTAAGTTTCAAGTGTCTACAGTGATAAGTTTTTGAATTACAACAAAATAAGGAAATCACTACATGAAAAATCTAGTGCATATCCAATGTTGTAAAAATGTCAACTTCATAAGCTCATTAAAATTTTATATTTATTTGACTTTCCGGTAGACACTTTTTTATTGATGTAGACAAATTTATGAGGAATCTTGTATTAAGGTTTTAAATCTTAGATATAAAAGGAAAAAATTTTATGAATTTCTCACTAAAAAAAATTGCTACTTTTCTTGATTTTTACAAATTTTGTCAACATTTTAAATTTACATAAATAAAAAATTATTATGGATTACACTTAACTTTTCTTTTAATTTCCATTAACAACCTTACGAGAAATCTTGTATTACATTCACAAATTTTTTAGACGGAGCGAAACATTTTTTATCGACTGTAGTTTAAAAAAAAAAATAATATGCGAAAATGGCATATATGCCTATAAACCGTTCAACACAAGTCAAAATATTTTGAAAATTGTATGGTGTGTAGAAAATACTCACACAAATATTCAGGGAAAATTGCATGTATGCTACGGTCATTTTTGTTAGAATTACACTAAAAACCAAAATCGGTTTTTTCGAAAACTTGTTTTGCATAAAAATTCTCGATTTTCATTATATTTTTATCTCACTTTTGAAAACTATTGAGAACTTTAAATTCGGACCTCCCAAACGCGCCAACTAGATTCACTTTCCTACCAGAAAAGTTGCTGTTGAAGAAAATCGAAGCAATTTTACTTGCCCAAACCCGTGATGACAGGCAACAAAAATAAATAAATATATTATAAATATGAAAACACACATCATTGTAAAATCAAAGCATTCATCGCTCCGCTCACAATCTAAAATAGGGCATGTGAGCATGTTTAAAAAATCACCCTGTATATTAAAAAAAATTTGTTTGTCTTGTGCAATATAACTTAATGTAAAAAATATATTATTTGGACCCGCTCGAAAATAACTTAGGACTAGTGTTAGTTTACCTAGTGGCTAGTAGGTACATGAAAGACGGTCACATGCGGTAGGACGGAAATTGGAATGCAAACTATTAAATCATAATTTCTTGACAGCTGTGCTGCTCAAAAATATAGTATAAAACAAATAGTAGTACAAAAGAACATTAACAGTGTGTGTAAAACTTACCAGGTATCGGTGAAGACTGATTTAAATGTAATGTATAGACATTTGAAGCCATGTTCGTTGTGAGGATCAGACCAAATCAAAGGCTGTGGTAAGTGTAACCGCGGACGGATACCCGCGTGCATTTTGCGTACGTGGGCCTGAGAGAACGCGAATACGTTGGTTACATAACGGAACGTACGAGTTTGTGGTGTGAGCGTGAGAAACATTTGTGATTTGTGGATACCGGAAACAAATGGCACTGTGGGCGGATAGTCGGCACAATTGTCGTCTGAGACTTTGGGCAGACTTTGGGCCGTGTTGATTAGTAAGCGAACAGGTGAAAAACAATCCAACGATGTATATAATATCATTTGCACATATTATTCAGTAACCGGGTGCGTGTCAGAACGGGAAAAAAATCGGTACGGATGTCGTTCACTGCAAGTGTGGCTGAAGTTATAAGCTATAGCAACGTATATTAAAGGCACGGAGCAATAATAATTAACAATGGCCCGACAAAGGCACGGAATCACACCCGGATATTAACGGCGACGATACAACGGAAGCGGCAAGATTACAGGTTCGACGGATGAAAAACGAGTGGCGGTTATTAACGAGTAACGACTATACAGGGTACAGCAATCGGTTCCAAAATGCCGCGAGGTAGGCGAAATTGCGCGACAGTTAACGGACGACGATCGACGACGGACTACGCAACGGGCGCCACAGCTACGCGTCGAAAACCATTTCCGAAAATCAACGATCCCCACCACTCAGGAAATCAGGAGCACAAGGCGCTAACCAAAACCTCGTAGCTTAATCATTTCCCCCTCCAAGTAACCCACAAAAATGGCTGATACCGATTGGCACCACCCAATTTTATTATTATATTCTATAGATACATATTGTTATCATGCCTATGACCTCGATGACAAGAGTCTAGAATGATCTAGGCATCTAGCCTATAATAATTATCCATGGAAAACTCAAATATTTGACGTAACGTCCTAGATTCGGGTCTATTATAGTTTGTGTGGTTAGAATATTTTAAAATAGAATATATTATTGCCTTTATAACAACACCATCAAGATTTTCAAGAAGAAAAATTCGATACGTATCGATACGGAATAGTTACGTACCACCTCGTATTGGAGTCCGAGTCCGATACGGGTCGGTACATATCGCTTGTATATTGCACGTGTAACATCTTGAACGCTCAAAATTGACCCGATACGTACCGATACACTCCAAATTCTTTCTTGAAAATCTTGCATGTTCCGATGTTTGAAGCACATAATATAAGCAACATAGCGACGAATCCCTACTTTAAAAGTGATACCTCGGCAAGTATAAGTTGCTCGTCACAATTTTATTTTAATAACTTATTACTCCATGAAAATTCATGAGTGATAAATGCAAGGCTGGGCAAGTTAACGATTTTTTTTAACTCGTTAAGTTAAGTTAATATAAGAAAAAATAAGTTAAGTTAAAAGTCAACTATAGTATTTTTTATAACTTTGTTAAGTTAAAAATTAATGAATAAAAAAAATTAATTAAGTTAAAATTAACTTGATAATAAATTTAATTATATTCAAATCTGTAAAAAAAAATAGGTTACCTACAGAATGAATGACAAATTTGAAAGTTGTGTCAAGTTTAGATTTCTGCACCCATGCGTGGCCAACCATGTAGTATGCTTAGCAATAATTACTGAGGATTTGGGGTGGGCATTTAAAATAGTATAAATAGTAAATACACAAATTATACAAGTTCTACTATTAGCTTTAATATTTTGAATCGGAGCGTTAACAAAGATTTTCAGAAATAATTTGTTCCCCATGAGTTATTTTAATAATTTCAGGTAATAAGTAATAGGTAACGTATTTCTCGGGATGTGTGGAGTATGAGTTAAAACGTCACTAGGTTGATTTATGCCTTGGTGTACAAGAAAACTAATTAAGTACACGAACGTCGCGACCCGCATACAATTATATGACTAAATATAATATAAATTTAGATTAATTATTTATTAATTATAAATTTGTCCATTTATTTTATATTATATATTTATATCCAATATTTCTTAAGGCATCAAGTTATAAATCAATGGGTTGTATCAAATTTAAAATATAACTTAATTTTAAGAAATCTGTGTATAAAAAAAGTCCGGCTCGGCCCGACTCTTAACTTTTGTCCTAATAGATGTCCAGCCCGGCCCATCTTGCATTTTATGGAATCCGGGCCGGTCTGGGTAAGCCCGGCCCGTGCAGGTCTTTATTATGTACTAACCCATACTATAATATGATCTACAAGGGCCCGATCCTTCAAATACCGGAATATGGCTCCACCCATTATAGTGTAATGCGAATCTAGGGCGTTTTGTCTTCGTCAAATATTCGAGTTTTCCAAACCTACTAAATCTGTAGTTTTTGGAGACTCATCATAATATTGAATATTCACTTCACTAAATATCTTAGTCCGTAGATCGGGACAATAGCGAATACCAAGCTATATTTATAACAATTAACAACGATAACGCACTCAATAAACGCCGAATTGGCAAACTTCAAAAGGCTACAAGCTTTAAAGTGTATAAACTGGCCCTTCGACAAGACCCGACCATCAAATTCTGTTTGCATCATAGACGCACCTCATTTAAGAGGACGTCGTACTCGCATGTGTCGTATCCATCTTATCCTACACAGCAAAATTATATTTTAAAAATATTGTGGAAATATTTATAGGAAATTATGAAATATTTTTTAATTATCATCAAAATATTTAACAATATTGCAAAAATATTTTTTGGCAGGAGTTCAAACATTACCACAATATTTTATGCTTATATTTTCAAAATATTTTGTTTCAAATATTATTACAATATTGTGTTTGCGATATTTCTGAAATATAATTTGGCAATTATTGTCAATATATTTTGCTTCAAATATCAGCACTATTTTATTTTTGCAATATTTCTGAAATGAAATATTGCATTTACCCAATGTCAAAATATTTTATTTCAAATATCATTACAATACTGTGTTTGCGATATTTCTACTACTAGTTTACATGCGTACTACATTGGAAATGTTCGTTCACTATAGTTTCAATAGTGTGCTGTTAGTTTTGATATTAGAGTAATTTGGCATACCATCAAACTTTTTGGTAAAAACATTATCTGTGTTCTCTCATTGGTTTTTTACGACATTTTTAAGTAAGTTACGAGTTAAACAATAGCATATAATAATACAGACAATTAAAATATAGTAAAAAACCAACGAGAGAACACTGATGATGTTTTTACTTAAAAGTTTGAAAATAGGTTAATTTACTCTATAATATCAAAACTAACAGCGCACTATTGAAACTAGTGAACGAAAATTTGCCAGACATGTGTAACACGCATACAACACACGCGGGTGCGACCCCTTCTTAAGTACGAAAGAATCAAAAAAAAAAAAATGGGAAATTTTGTGGTATACTATATTTTTTTTAATATTTCGAATGTTTGAACTACTATTGAATATTTCGATAGTGCCCATCACTACTTTGCCACACAATACATCACCCGATATTGTTAACGTAGTTTCCTAGTTTACATTTATACTTGCTTAAAGCTTTTATTACTTATACATTTTAATTAATTTATAAGTTATGACACATAGATACCAATTAATAGTATAAACGATCCTTTTTTATGCGAAACATCGAAAGCGGGGGGTCACAAGTGAAAACTGCTGGGGTGCCCACCCAAAAAAAAAAAAATATATTCAGCCAAAACTTTTTAAGAAATCAATAATAATGATTAAAATATACAATTTGTTTTCAACAATGTTAAACAATAATAAATAAATATATTGCAATAATAACAATTAGTAATTATGCGTCGAACACCCGTCGCCCATACAGATTTTTTTAATCAGAATTTTCTAATCTTCTAATCATTTTTGCAACGATTATGGCACAATTATTATAATACATAGATGATAGATATAATACATAGGTATATTATATCACATTGGTAATAGTCAATATAGATAAACGTGGTTGAATCATGATTGAAGTCCCTGACTCTGGAAGACGTTCCTATGTATAATTTAAAAATCCCAGTAGTTTTCAAAAGCTCCGAGAAAAACAAAAAAAAGTTAAGGAAAAACGGGAATATTTACGTAAAATCAGATTTTGACTAAAATGTAATATGAAATTGATTAGAAGTTGTTGTAAGTGAAAATTTTAAAAAAAGTTGAGAGTAATAAATAAAAAAATTTTAAGAGCGTGGTCTTGACACGAGTGTTCGTCCCGTGTAGCTGTATTCCGTCGAAATATATTATTTTATCAATATGTATGTATTATCCGATATCTGCTGAGTAATTTTCTCTATATTATTAGAATATCCGATTTTGTATATTGTGTCCCCATCACATAATGTTGTAACATATCTCACACGTTATTGCATTAAATTATGCCTAATATAGTTGTTATAACTCGTGGGATATTTACTCCCGACACCTGGAATGTCGATATTACAAATGCCTAATTTCTTCAGTCTACAAGTCTTTACATTCTGCTTAACATTACACTTCCAGTCCCGAGAACCGAGGTTAATAGTTGTGTATGAATGTAATGTAAATTAAGAATGCGGGATACCATTATCTACATCGTGTTTTAAAGAAACAAGTCTATCAGTTAACGTTAAAACCATTTTTATGTCTACATTTCATCAAATACAATTGAGTTAACCATTATTCATATATAAATATAAAACTTAAACAAACTTAATAAAGATCATAAATAAAAATATATAAATCTAAATTTCAATTGTATACATAATAATAATAATTTTAAAAAACAAACATGGACTCCAATATATATAAATATGCATATGACATACAAAAATTTAATAACATAGGCTGTAAAATACCCAACTAAATATTATAATAAATGTTAAATTGTAGTGTAATGAAAAATATTAAATACCATTATTTAAGTCTTCACATTTTATATAATGCCAGAGATTCAAGATTTTTAATGTTATAGTAATTCTTTTTCCTTTGTTAGTATATGTCATAATGTATAAAAGTTCTTTCCAAGAAGAAGTTAATACATTTGCATTAAATTAGTTTATGATCTAAAAATATGTTTGTTATTTAATAACAAAAAATCCATTGAAAATAAAGATTGAACACATATTAAACATAAGACCAGAAATATCAATCCATAAAATAAATTAGTTTTTTAAAATATTGAGAATCTGATTTAAGCTCTGAGTTAATGCATCTCTGAATTTATCTCCATCAGAATGTTCTTTGTAGTTGGTAATAATAGCACCTGAGTAGTCTTCAAGAATTGTGTATCTAAAATTGAAGAGACATTTATTAAAATGTCGGTAGTTTTTTTTTTTTCAACTAATAATTGCAAGGAAGTAGATTTCTATTGCTCATACTACTATTTTAAACAAATTAAACTATGTGAAATGAAGTACAAACAATATGTAACATATTTAAAAAGAAGTTGCAAGTGGTGAAACTAGCCACTTCAATATTGTAAATTTGAAAAAGTTGAAGTTGAAATCGAAAATCAAAAATACAATGTTTGTATTTTATTAGAAAAAAATCATCATGAATAATCATAATTTATTGATACACTCACCCAATACCATAACCATCTTTTACAACAGGACCAAATCCTCCTAACCATACATAATCTGAAGTTAGACTAGAAGTAGATAGAATATTATGATTAATCTGACCATAAGCGGGATCAGTGTACAAGTCTGGAATCTTTAAATTGCACTGTTCAGCTAATAATCGTAGAGCAAATAAATGACGATCAAAACCTTGTCCTGAAAACAAAAAGGTATAAAACAATGATGATAAACAATTCTATTTTTATAAATAAAATATTACCCATGGCAGCTTCTTTTACAAGTTTACTGTGCTCAACCGAACATTGTTTTATCATGTTCACCAAGTCATTGTCAGAGGGCTTATTATTACTTGAAACAGCATGGCAAAAATCCTAAAAAATATTTTACACAGAAATTGAATGTAAATATTTTTTTATTTCAATTATAATTTTATTAATTAAACTTACAGCTGTCATCATAGTACATGGTCTTACAGTTTCTGTTCGCCCATGTTTGAATGCTGCTGTACTACATGATTCATAAGTACCAACATGTTTTTTATGTAATTTATAATGACCCAGCTAAAAACATTAAAATAATTTTTTTTTTATGATTTTAAGCATTCTTAATAATGCACTTAATGATTTTAAGAGGAGCGCGCACTAATGAACAATATATGGTATAAAACAAGGTTTCGTATTTCAAATAACATGGCTTATTGAAGCGATTTACATCAAAAATACCTATTATAAGAATTATAGAGGAGAATTTTATCTAGAATAGTACTAAATATTTTTACTGAAAACCACTTCAGTAAGCTGTATTACTTGAAGTACAAAACTATGGTTTTATGCCATATTTTGTTTGCTATTGTGCCATGTTACTTCTTGGTGTACCATTTGGATTTAAATCCCCTAAAACCTACCAGAATATTACTCTAAAAAATAGCCGATAATTAGTTAAAAAAGTTATTTCCAACAGAGAAATTTATTTTCTTAATAAGCGGAAAAATCTAAAACAAAAAACAAAATAATCAACAATGAATAGTGTTTTACATTTTCCTATTAAATTTAAAAAAATATATATTGATATAACAAAAAACCAATAATCTAAAATTTGTGAAAAATTCTCCACATTGTACAAAAACTATTAAAATGCCCCATGATAGAATCAAAAAAAGATTTTAAAATATCAAAAAATGACAATAAAAAACAAAAAAATGCAAATAAATGCTAAGTTAAATTAGTATATTCTGAATTAAGGACCAAATTTAACACGACAGTTTGTGAAATAATAATGTGCCTTTCTTGTGAGTGTGGCTAGTGGGCCTCGGTCACGAAAACAATGGGTGTCATTAAGCCCAGTCGGGTAGAACACAATTCCGTATGGTCCTTATCAGCGTATGAAATCATGCACATTTTAAGGCACACAATTCCATTCGTTATGAACCCAAGATTTTGGTGCAATGTTGCCAGATTTCCATAAGGTTATGTAGGTAATGTTGGTAATTTTACTTTGACTATTGCTCACTTTTAAGCATAGGCAAGCATGGCCATTACCATTTTGTAAGGGGCTAACAAGGCATGTATGAGGGACAAGGAATCGGCATGAAAAACACGGCTGATCATACAGGTAAACGCTTGACCTCAAACCAAGTTAGTGTCTGAGGCCAACCACAGATCTACACCAGGCCCCTTCAAATTAATCTATATACAACATTATATATTTTAAATAAACCTATCTGAGTTAAACTATATTGTATTTACCTGGAAACATAGTTGCATCAAAGAATCTGCACTTATTCCAAATTTTTTACACATTTTTCTACCCACATTGAAAAACTCAAAGTAATTAATATCCAAAGATTCATATTTACATTTGAATTCGTTCTTTACTTTTATGATATCACATTTCATTTTTTCATCCAAATTGAATTCTATTTTAACATATAAATAAATTAATAAATTAATATAAAGGAAAAATATTTCCAAAGGTTATTATTCCACAACAAAATCAAATTAATAAAAAACGAAATGTTCAAATCATATCTGACTGTTTTCTGTGCAACTGATAATAGGTTATGTAGACATTTGAGCAGGCCTCGTGTTAAGGTATCATTCATCTACAAGGAAAACGGAACATGAGCACGCAGAAAACAAGAAAAAGATGAAATATACACTTAAAATCTTGAACATGTATTGCTTCCAAACTACAAAGACATTAAGTTTGGCATTGTAAAATACTGAAATATCAACAACTCATCACTCCATGTAATATGTATATTAAGTAAATATTTCACTATATTTGAAATTCACAGAAAAATAGATGGCATAAATGTAAAATAAGCTATGAACAAAGATAAAATCGGTTAAAATGCTGCTTCCAAACAAGGCCATATCTATCCTATGCACATATGCCATATACGATACTACTTTTCTCTCAGAATGTGTTCCAGAACAACTGAAATAGGCACAAGTGATCACATTATTCAAACCAAGAAACTCTCTGGATGATGTCACATAACACCAACCAATTTCACTCATTTCAAGCAGATATAAACTCTTAAAGAAACTTTTAATGAAATTATAACCACTTATAGTGGAAGAACCATTTATACCGGAAGGTCACAGTTTGAATTACATAACAAACACTTAACAACTCAGTCCAATTAGGAATTAAAAATAATCAACAGTTTGTAAAATGTACTATCAAAATTAAAATAAAACCTTAAACTAGAAGTAAATATTAGTATAAATTATGTTCATTGTTCATATAAATAAAGTAGACAGCATACTAAAAGTAATACTATAATGCTGAGTTGCATAAAAATTTTGATTTGCGGTTCACTAAAATTAAGTGGACCAATCAAAGCCAGTAAATAATGTAAGAGACCATCACTATTCATTCATTAAACACTTAGTTATTGTTTGTGCAATCCGTAGTTAGAATTATTAGCTTGTTTAAACCATAACACATTACTCCTAAATAAAAATAAATAGTAACATTACTATTATGTTTTCAAGAATAATGATACATAAATTAATTAAAATAATATTGTACATACAACAATACATTGTTGATAATACAAGTAGATAGTTGTGTCTACAATTTGATAACTGTTTTCTTTTTTTCAAAATTACTTACAAAATACAGAAATACACGTCATGCATTCTAATTAAAAAGAAAATCATTTGTCGTGCATTATATAATGAAAACTAATGTATTTGTATGGAGAGTTCACAATTACAAATTGTATTAAAGTAGATACTCAAGATACTCCATGAACTATTTACCTAATTTTTTCACATCTAACGTTTCTGCTGATGTCAAAACTTGATTTAAATTTTCTGGATGACATCTTGGAAAGTCTGTAGTATCCTTAGAAATATCTTGAAAATATCTCAACACAGCAACTCCATCACCCCACGAATGCTCGAAATTCAATCCTGAAGTGCCATCAGCACATACTATTAAAGTAAATGACTTGTCAAACCACCTGTAAATAAATATTCTCAATGTACATGTGACTAGTATACATAAAATTATTAAATTAATTATTGCTAAGACCTGTTGATTCCGTCAGAATGTAGATATTGCTTAACACATGATATTGGATCAGACCCCGGTTTTTCATCATCAAGAGCTATCATAAGAAGGCTATCATCTATTATACGCAACGATTCTTCATTTCCCAACTTAATAAGATGATTTCTTAAATCAGCCCAATTATTACGTTCAGCAGTCGTTAAAACGCCAATTGGATAATTAGATGGAGCAATGTCCTCGTTCAAAATATATTGAATTTTGGACAATAATAACTGAGGGTCTAATATATTGCCTAAAAGTGCACATTATGTAAAATAAAATATTAGATAGTAATTATTGATCAAAAATTTAATTAAATAAATACTTATCAGGGGCGGACTAAGATAACTACTTGGCCAGGGAAATCTATATTTTGACTGATCCTTTCTATTTCATAATCACAAAATGTAAGAACTTAAATTAACAAAGTAATAATTGTTGTATTATCTACTCATTTTCAATTTTCTCAAAAACAACTCAAAATCACATTAAACTACTCTAACTTGATTTTTCTAAGAGTTTCCTTTTTCTCTCTCTTCTTTTGGCACCACCTTTTCTTTTAGTTTCTATTTTAAACAACCAATAGTGATGTAAATATTAGCAAATCACCAAACAACACAACAATAAAATAAAAAACAAGTAAGACAATGAATGTACAAAACTGTTCTTAGTAATCACCCTACTAAAATTAATACTATTATAATATTAATGAAAAGTAAATACTCGTGGACTAGACATGGATATATTAATTAATTGGTATGATAAACATCAAATTAAGTCTAAAGTAGAGCGCAAATTTAAATGCACTAAAAATAGTAAAAATGACTTAACAAAATATGGTTTAATGCATTAAAATTACAAAGCATAGTAGAAATAACCTAATAATTGCCCTGAAAAATTAAAAGCTAATTTAAATGAAAATAAAATAAAATTTAGAAAGATACAATCATTATATTTTGCGTTTCATTAAGGCACTGGACAATCAGATGCAATTTAATAGTTTCAAATAACAGTTGTTAGCAAGAGTTTTATTGTATAGTTAAAGGAGAGGACATAATACATAATAAAAACAGATATATTAGTTAAAAAATTATATTATTAAATTTTTTTTTAAAGGAATTTATGCTAAGTGTTATTTAGTTGTATTTATTCTTATAAAATATATGAAAAATGCCTTCAAACCATAAAAATGTCCTATGAGCCAAAAAAAAAAAAATACTAAATACAAATTTCACTTTTCGATTTGTTGGTGTATGAAACAAATTGTTTGCAATGTTCTAGAAAATCAAAAAAAAAGCGATTTGTATTTAAATCCGCACCCAGTCATAAATAATAATTGCTGATGATGCATTGATGCAGAGGCGGTGAATTATCAGCCTAATTAAAATCCGCAATTTTACAAAGCTAATATGAACAATTTTTCACACAAAACAAATTATTTGTAATTTATATTTATACTGATTTTATTATAAATATATAATAATAAGATAACAATCAATATTTTGAGCAGAGGTCCACCAGGAAAGTTCCCGGTATTTCGCTGGCCCAGTCCACCCTTGTTACTTAAGAATTGATGAATAAGTACCTTGATTATCCAGAACATCAAATTTATAAAAATGTCCTCGCCTCATAACTACAATATGTTTTCCAGATGTATTATTGTGTAAAACATCTTGATTAATCATTGGAATTCGAGTATTATTAAATAAAGAACTATACTGAGACATATCTAAAGGATAAGCCTGCAATTTTTTTAAAATAAAATCAAAATAAATAGTTACCCTGAATATACACAATAAATTATACAGGTATATTAATACCTATAAACAGTACATATAATAATAATACATAATATAAATACACAATAATAGGTGGTACATGTTTTATGCATTTCATGCAGTAAACATCATGACTATAACACTTAAATGTTCTAAATTCTTATGGAATTTTTTGAATACAACTCAATAGTAACAAATTAAAAATTAAAAATCTTATATTAATTGCACCAACTATCCTAATACTTATATAAACTTCTGTCATGAATTCCCCTGAAAATGATTTTTCTACTTTTTTGAATTTGGAGTCAACATTTGAATACTAATAAATCTCAAAAAGTTCAAAAAAAGTTGTTTTTCAGTAAACTTCACAACAAATTTAAATTCTGTTTCAGAAATATTTTCTGTACACTAGGTTAGTTAATACAATTAGCTAAGATTGATACTTATTCAAAAAAATATATATTTATACATATTATATAAGATGAGGGTAGACGTGCGGGAATACCAGCTATTTTTTTTTATACTGCAGTAACTCACACTAAATAATATTATATGTGTACTTATAAAATGTCTTACATTGAACTATTTAATGACATACAAAATTGATTTTTTATTATACTTACATTATACATGTATGCTCCATACCAACTAATTGATTCTGGTATATACTTCATTAGTTTTCTAAATTGGATGGTATCACTTTTCTTTGGACTAATATGAAAAATTTCTGGCTCTAGTATATTTGCATTCAGTGATTTGTAAAATCTAAATTTCAAACGAAAATATTACACACATATTTATGACAGATTTAATATATTAATGATAAATTAAAACTATATATACTAGCAGGGTTGTTTTATATAAACTTATTTATTTAATATATTAAATTAATAATTAAATTATTATTGATCAGGTATTTATCAATTCACGAGTATAATCTTATCAGCTTCTGAAAATTAGTTATTACTATATTATACATGAAGGAAACAGCCAACAATAATTATTAGAGGCTAATATTAACACTGGGGGGGGGGGGCTTAGTCCTTCTAAGGATTATGGAAGGGGCCAAAATTTTTTATAAATATTTGCATACATTTTTATTTTATTAAATATACTAATTAAATAATGAATTTATCATTAGTATTTTCTATGCATAGTTTAATATCTAAAATATGTTAATTTTTTTTAGCTATTTATAGAATTTCAAGTTCTTAATTTTTTTCTATAAATGTTGATAAATATTGTTTTATTGGTAAAAAAAAGTTTAAATAGTTCTTACTAAATTCCAAAAATCTAATAAATATAAAGCGTAACTTTTTGTACAGATAATTTCAAATGTTGCAGGGTTGAATTTAATAATTAATCAAAGAATAACAATTTTAGGGTATACTAACATCTTTAAAACTATTATCAATTTAACAGAAGTTGTATAAGACTCCCATTATAGGAGCTAGCAAATACTTTAATCTTTATTGTATTATAATTTAACAGAATATGATTTTTTATTTTCTTAATAAAATTATTATTTGTTATTATAAATAAGAAATAATGTGTACTGATAGTTTAATTTTGTTATCCATTACCATGGACAATATTTTAAAATCCATTTTACCAGTAAGTAGAATCATTATTAAAATAAAAATGTTAAAAAGCTTTTTGTAATTGATATCTATTTTAAACATAACTTATATAAATTAATGCTCACCTTAGTGATGATATTAACAAATTAGTAGATCTTAGTAATTGGTTATTATATGCATTATCAAGTTGTTTAAATACCAATAATGGATTGTAATTAATTGGTAATGGAGTTCTGTCTGACAAATACATATTAAACCAATCCTTAGTTATATAACTAGTATTTTTGTTCGAGTTATTTTTTTTTTTCAACATTTCTTGTAGTAAATGTCCATCATTTTGTTCAAAGTTTTCCACACTATTTTTAGTTTTCAAATAATCATTTTTTGAAAGTAAAGGTTGTTGTGCTTTAAGATAACGTTGACAAGTTGATTTTAATTCTGGAACTGGAAGTCTTGGTAAAGATCGTTGAAAATGCATTGTAGGTATAATACTGTTCTGAAGATATTGATAGTCATCAGATCGATATCTAAAAAATTAAATATAAATCATTTAATATTAGAATTACCTAAATTAAAAAAAAATTATATTTGTTTGTATCTGATTAATTAAAAACTGTTGGATCTGACTTTTAATGGACGCACTTACATAATTGAGAATAATTAGTTAGTTATTTAATTAAAGTAATACCAATCACTATAAATAACATAGAGGTGTAACCCTGGGTTTGCCTTAAGAATTATTTACATAAGGCTATAAATAAACTATATATGTTCAAAATATAAAATAACTAAATTAAAATTTATAAAATATTAAAATACATATTGAATTCAAAATTTTAACTCTGAAAGTAGGTATTTGTTACTTTTATAATAGTATAATATATCTCTATACAGTCTTTAAGAGTTTGGCACACGTGTCGTATGCTATCTACCAACAAATTGTCGGTGTCATATGCTATCTACATTCTAGAAGTACCTACGTTATCTACCGTAATCCATTTGACGGTATCGATATTATATTTCTATATATTATACATAGAAAAATTATTTTTATAGGCAAAACTTGTTTACAATTTTTAAAAGAATGTGAGTTATATCCTAATACATAACTGTGTACAAAGTTAAATTCTATTGGAGAGCAATGTAATGGTGAAATAAAAGAAACTTTAAAAAAAAGCCGAAAGCGTGATGTAAACGGAGATATGACTAGAATGTATACTAGAATATACACCTAGAATGGTGGAGATACGTCAATGAAAAAAATGTTTTTGAATGTTTTTACAAGATATAAAAAAAACATTTTTGTAAATAAAAAAAAATATGAACTGTTAACAAACAGGCCATTTAAAATAGGACAACTGTGAACCAATAGGCATTGAGCCGGTTAGTTTGTAGATTTTTGTAGATATGAATATATGATTTTCTTGGTAGATAGCAAACGACACGTATATGCTATAACTAGAGCTTATCATAATTTATTGTTATGGATGGTAATAATTGGCAATTTAAATAGATTATCTATTTGATACAATAGACACTGGTAGAAGTTACCTTAATAAATTGTAATAAATACCATAAATAATAAATAATAGTAGGTATGTTTAAGAATTTAAATTAATCAAACAAACCATACTAGTTGTAAAATTTACCTTATTTGTGCCAACATTTTAATTGCTGAATCTGTGTTTTTTAATATTACCTATAAGAAAAATTGTATAAATTAATATAAATAACATACAATCACAAAAACATATAGTTATTTTTTAATTTGGGTACCTATAAGTATATTTAAATATAGAATTTATTTAAATCACATAAATTACATCAAAAAAATTGTTTTACATAGTTACAAAATTTAAAATGTTCAACTTATAAATTATTAGTTAAACAATAGAATTTTATAGGATATTATAGTATATTAATATTAAAAATACCTAGTGGATATTTGGAAAAAATTAATAATTTATTATTGGTTTTACCTTAGGGCTTAGGCCATAACAATAATATGGCAAAAAAAATAAAAATAAAAATAAAGTTCCTGTGATTACAATTGTGATGCTAAACATTCCATTGCTTGTATTGTAAACACTAAATAGACACTTGTAATAAAATTACCTTTCTTGTAGCAATCATCAATGAGTTTTTCTCAAAATACATTTAATAGATACAGCATGATGTCTGTACTTTTCAAGAAACTTTCAGAATTTGGTGTCAAGAATTGTATTTATTGGAATACATCAAGTTTTACATTTTACACATCAAAATATGTTTGCACACATTTCAAGGGGGAAAAAAAAGTGCCAAAAATATGTAAAAGTTAAGAAATATGCACTTAAAATTCTATACAAAATTGAAGTTCAAAGTTTTTGTTTTTATCAAAGCATAGAAAAGTTGTCTAGTTTGGATTCTATAAATATAGAATAATTTTTACAACTTTGAAAATCATATTCATAATTTATCTATTTTTAAAAATAATTAAAATAATAAAGTAAAACTAAAAAGTATTAATAAACTTCAGCCTTTTTATCTAATTTGTTTTGTTTTCATGTAATACATTGGTACATACAAAAGTAAAATACAATGGTTAAAAAATGTAATTGATTTTAGTTCATTAATTCAATAAACTATAGTTCATAATCATTAATATGAGCATTAATAACCCTAATAGTATCTACTATCTATATTTTCATGTTGTGTAAACAAAATATTCTAAGAACCATGCAATATTTAAAATAAAATCATCCATTACTTGCAAGAATGTAGTTACTCAAATGTATTAAATGTCTTTAATATTTTTGTTATTTTTATAAGGATTAAATTATTGAACAAAGACAACAGCACTCACTTTTTCAACTAAATAGGAGTTGGTCAATAGCTTGTGCTTCGAAAACATTTTCTTATAGTTATTATACTGCTGGTTGATGAACAAGCTTTTACTTAATTGTAATAACTAATGTATTCACAATCATACACAAATCCAGAGTTAATTCATTCAAGTATTCAGCAGTTGAGGATGTTAAGATCTAGGAACGTCTGCTACAAACATTATGACAGAATATAGAACACTTGATGTCATACTTTCATATAATCATAGAAGCGATATTGTTGCATAATATAATATTAATATTATATTCTGTTTTAATATACCTAGTTGAGTAATTAATAAATTAATAATATTAATAATACTATTAGATAAGAATATGACAGTCACTGTTGTAATCGTTTCGTTATCATAAAAATAAGAAATGTTAGCATGTAATTTTTTTGATTGATAACCGCCGAATAGTTGATAAACTCGAATTTGTGTAATGTGAAATGTGAATTGGTATTGTATTATAAAAGATTATAATTCTAATAATATTATTAATTTGCTTATTAATTTAATAGGCACGATTAAGCACAAATCCGTCCATCAAAACTATTATAACAATAATCACGTATTCAATTTTTTTTTCGTTACTTAAATTATTATTCAACTTTGTTATCTCCACTTTAATATAATATATACCTATTGGTATTCCACTGAAATACTAAATCTTATTTTTTAACCACCTGCTAGAAAATGTATACAAAACTTTCTATAGTTTATAATAGAAATAATTCTTAAATTATCGGTGATGCTGGAAAAATATTATATACATAGGTGGGTACTTATGTAAAATTGGGCAGTCTTGGAACCCAATTACAACAAAATGACTAAAATCATTATTCTTTGAGTTAATATGTAATTTTGTCTAAATTAGAACTTAAAATAACAATAAAAAAGCTGTGTTTAGGTTTAATTTTTAGATTTGGGGTTACTGAATTAACTACTTACGCAGGGCCTTTTTTTAAATTTTCAATCCTTAGCTATAAAAGTTTAAGGTCCTTTTTTTAATTTTGAACTACATAATCATTTTTCAATTTGAGAATTTTCGTCAAAATTTGAATTTTCAATGATGATAAACGCATACGTATTTCTTATATTTTACAACTACTATTACAACAATATATGAAGAGTCTTGTACCTACAGTTATTTGTTTTTGAATACAATAAAATAAGAAAATCACTACATGAAAAATCTAGTGGATATCCAATGTTGTAAAAATTTTAACTTCATGTGCTTATAAGAATTTAATTTGACTTTCCAGTAGAATTTTTTTTTTGATGAAGGTCACTTATAAGGAACCTCTTAGTCAATTTTCATATCTTCGATATGAAATGTTTTTTTTTTAAATTTCTAACTAAAAAAAATTTGCAATTTTTCGTGATTTTTACGAATGTCTTCAGAAATTCAAAATTATAAGTTTAATTATATGAGAATATACTAGCACACATAGGCCTAGGCTGCCCTTGTGATTTTCGAAAGTCACCAATCAACAGAGTTTAAAGTCTGCGGATGGGTTACAACTTTTGTTATAGAAAAACCTATGCTATAAAAACTCAAGACAAATGATGGTATGGTCCGCATAAAAAATACTAAAAATGCAATTACTCTAAAAAAACAGAATACTCTGGATTCAGGAATAGCAAAAGCACATGCAATGCCAGAAGCTTATAGAACCCGTTTAAACTTCTCCACCTCAATAAATTGATTGTTATTATGTTTGTAAGATCGCTTTTAAGTTCCCATAATTTTAAAAGATGTTTAAAAATGCCAATAATTAAATAACAAGGATTTTGGGTGATAAATTAAAATGAATACTTGAACCGAATAGTAATATTTGATTATTTTAAATTTGAATAGGTAAACCAAATAAAGTACTAACAAAACATTTTGTCACCATAATAAATATGAATGATATATTAATAAAGTATACAAATCAGTAACAGTAGCAATAACAATAACGTTTGATTTTGTCTAAAATTATGAAATACCTAATGTAAATAATATAATTTAAGTCTCAATACAAATTATATATAATATTTATTTTGTGATGGTGTTTGTGACTAGAACAAAAAAGAAACATTTTATTTATAAGATAATACTTTCAAAAATAAATATAATTATTACAAAATGTATTCTTAATCAATAGTTTTCAAATTTTCAAAATAATACTTAGTATAAAGGAGATTCCAAATAATATTTAGTGGAAAAACAATTTAAATAGTTATATATTTTTCAATATTTATAAATGAGATGAAATTACCTACTAAAATAAAGACTATTTTTAACACAAAATAACTTATAAGTAGCACCGTTATATAAGGAAACAACTGTATAGTATGAGCAACATAATATGATTATTGATTATATACCCTTTGTTTGTTAGTCTTTTATATATTTTGTCTTTCTATTTTATTAATTATTTATGTCAAAGATTATATCTTATAACTAAATTAGTAAATGTATTATAAGAATATAATAAATTATAAAAGAATAGATTTCTACAATATTAAAACATTATTTTGTTCAACACCTAAAATGTGATTATGTTAAACTAAATTAATAATTTAAATAAAAATAAATTGGAAAACTAGTGATAACAAACTTAAAACTTGCGAAAGTGGAATTTAAAAAAAAAAGTGCAATATTGTCATGGACTGTGATATATTTTTGTTACATGATTAAGATTTATTGTAATGACAAAATATTTTTGTAATGGAACATAGTATAATAGTCATTTTAAATGACTGTCTCTTATTTATTAATGTTACTAGATTTTTGTTGATATTGCACTTTACTACGTTTAGGTCTCTGAATGGGCACATCTTCAATAACAACAGTAGATTCTATTGGCAATGAGTCAGAAGAAGAATCTGATACATAATCTTCTATAATAATGGTTGTAGGTTTCTTTTTTTTCACTTTTCTTATGACAGCTGCTGGATTTTGGGGTAAATATTCATCATCCAATGTAATCGCTTGTTGAAGAATCATTGGCATACGCCCAACCTATTGGATAAAAAGTAAATATAACTGGTATCATTGATTCTAAATGCAAGTATTTATAATTTTATCCTAGCACATTAGATTATTTGTATAACCCTTTTTAAAACCAATGACTATATTTGTTTTCATTAACAACTAAAATTTAAAAAATAAAAAAAGTGTGAACTTTGAGTGAACTTAAAAGAAATTAAATTTTATTTATTAAAATTTTGTTTATCTAAACCAGCGTTTTTTTTAACTTTTTTATCTGTGAAACCTTTTTTATGCCCACTTGTATAGTTGTATCGTGGAAAGCCTATTTTTTTTAGATTTTTAGCTTTTTTTGTTCAGCTTTCATCAATAAATTATTACGCCTCGACAATAATTATAACCCCTACTTCCTTTCAATAGTTTTAATGCGTCATTTTATGTAAGGATTATTTGCAATAAAAATTATTATAATAATGTGTACACTGTATTTAATTCAAAAAATAATTTAAAATAAAAATAAAAATAGTATTAGATTAAATAGTATTAAATTAGTAATTTTATCAACGACGTTCAAATATTATTTCTATTTATTGTATTAAAACTATAAGTAGATACACTACAGAAGTATAAACCATACACATTCTTATTGAATATAAAAACATTTTTTCCCCACTATCTTCTATTAATCTTAAGTTCAATTTTTTAAAGTTATTTTATTGAACATTTTGAATTAAGCACGCAGGACTCTGAAGTGATCTCCAGTATCATGGAACACAGTTAAACGCTGATCTAGGCAATATCCATAAATGATTATGTTACAGATAATGATACATACATAATTATTTTACAATTTAAAGTCCACAAATGTTATGTCATAATATCTGATTTTTTGGGTCATATTGGGAAGACATATTAACACCAGGAGTGCTGGTTAGATTTCCCAATTACATGGAGTCGGCATACTATTATTAGCTTGTAGGTATTTCCCTGACATTTTATATATGTTTTGCTTCAAGTGAAGTATATCTGATAATATTAGTAGAAATTGTACTAACATTATTAGAAAAAATAAGACAAGCAATCCTAAATCAGAAGGTACAAATTGTTTCCAACAGATCGCGTGTTGTTAATTTGTCTTCCCGATATTTCTTATTTTTAATAATCTACATTGAATATTTACTACTGTATGTTGGGCAACAATTGCAGCTGTCATTTGAAATGTTTGTTTGGCGGTTGAAGCTAAAGCATTATAGGTACGTGATTTAACATTGACCAAAAATTCATCAATATCCTGTTAACAATAAATAATAATACATAATTGATAAAAGGTTTTACATTTTTAAAAGTAAATCATTATTTTTACCGTTTCTTTTTTCAACAAAGTTGGATGTACTAGTTGTTTGTATAAAATTGTTGAACCTTTTGTAAATGGACAAGAAATCCATAACAGTACGAGCAATTTAATATCATAATAAAACGGGAACCTTTAATCACAAGAGGTAAACATTTTAGTTGTAATTCAACAAGTGTTAATAAAAATACATTACCAAAATTCAAGGAATATATCAGTTAAGCTTTCGATGCAAATGAATGCTGCAAAAACTATCCAATACATCATCCACTTAACCTAAAAGCAAAAATATGTATTTTTTTATTATTTTAAAAAATTCTAAAATAAAATTCTATAAAAATATATGATATAATATATAATATAACTGTTTTCTGAATCTAGGAAAAAAAGAACACGGGAAAAAAGAACACGGAAAAAAAGAACAATTTTTAGAAATTTTAAACAGTGTCCCACTAATCAATATTTTTTTAAAAAAAAATTTTAATATAATGCATAGACACTTATGCTATATTTTTAGTATTATTTATTATAAAAAAAATACGAAACATAAATACAATAAAGCTTAGTATAATAATATAGAGTAAGATTCATTTTTATTACTGGAAATGCCCTAAGTAATCTTAGTGCCCTTATAGTTGACTATAGGTGACCTTTTCATACTTTATCATAAAATATAACTAGTGGTAAAATATAAAACAACATTTTATTACTGGAAATTTCCCATGTAGACTTTTCATACTTTAGAGCTATAATTTGAGTGAACATATTTTAGTCTATTGACAGTCATTGAAGTGTTCAAGTGTTTTCATTAAATTTTTTAAATACATTTGAAATGGAAATTTTTCAATCTAATAAAGGAGGTGAAAAAGTAGCTTTTGAAGGATATACTTATATCACAAAGCACAAAGGTAAAAACTATTTTATATGGAAATGTTCGACCAAAAATACGACAAATTGTGCTGGAATACTAAAGACTAGTATTTTGAAAACTGATCCTACCGTGACAACAGAACACAATCATCCTGTGAACCAATCCGAAGTAAATGTTATGAAAGCAGTATCAAAAATGAAATTAATGGCTAAGACATCCTGTACAAATCCAGTCGAGATTTATGCTCGAGGTGTCTCCGAGTTCGATGAACGTTCTAAATCAAAAATTTATGTTTCGTATTTTTTTTATAATAAATAATAATAATAATAATAATAAATAATACCAAAAATATATCATAACCTAACCTATGTATTATATTAAAATTTTTTTTTAAAGAATATTGATTAGTGGGACACTGTTTTAAATTTTTAAAAATTGTTCTTTTTTTCCTTTGTTCTTTTTACCTTGGTCTTTTTTAATGATTACCCTGTTTTCTAATGGTCAATAATAAATTATTAAATACTTCAAATTATATTTATATTTTTAAAAGTAACTTAAAATATAAACCATTATGATAATAAATGGTTTTATAAAATATTAAAATAATAGGTTTTTAATTTTACAAAATACTCAAATCTATTTCATTAGCAACATACATTTAGTTTGTGATTTTTTGAAGCAAATCATAATTATTTTGTGAAATTTTATGAGAATGACTGGATATTATAAGGTATTTCGTAGCATCAGTCTGAATTTAAATATACCAAATAAATACTGAATTGTATGTTACCTAACTGATTTAATGAAGAATGTGATACCAGGATATCATACTCAAATTAAACTGCAGAGTGTTAGTAAAAACACAAAAATTCAGAAACTTGTGATCACAAAATATAGTCAGTAATCATAAGTGTTCTACAAGAATCATTCATTGGTGATACTAAAAAGGGTTGGCTGTGTAGTTATGACAATACACAAACATTTTTCAGAAAGAACCATACTCTTTTATTTCTAACTGTTAATCAGATGATTTTTTTTTTAATTTTGATGTGTCTAAATATAAATTTGAATGAGTTGTTTCTGAGTACTTGGAATAATAGTTCTATATAAAATGAATCCAGAAAATACTCACCATATATTTTAAACCTTTTATGAATAGACTGTTATCATAACTATATTAAGTTAAATAACATAGAAACTTCTCATTTGAATTTTGATTAATATATTATATAAAAACTTTCAAAAAAAATCATCTACTTAACTTGCATTTTCTGGTTAAAATCAGTCATGATTCAAGATATAAGATTGCCTTACCTTTGAAAAAAGTTAAACTTGCAGAAATGCAAGCTGCCCCCTCCCTGTGTACACAGTTATAATAATAAAGTTTAAACTTAAAAACATGGTATACTCATCAGTGGGTAGAAATTTTTTAAATCAGAATTTGAATAAAATAATTTATTAATAGAATGAAAAAATAGAGATGAACAATGAACATGCCTGGGTAATTATTCTGTAAATATTTGAAAACATATTTAAGCCATTAGTTAATTATATATTTTTTTAATAGGTTTGTTTTTTTAAATATATTTAAATAACAAATATAACAGAAATAGTAGATTCTCAAAATAAGTGAAGTCCTGCTCATAAGTTAAGTGTAAATTAAACATTGTCTTACATAATTTTTCACGTTTTTGTTTTTCACTGTCTTGTATGATGCATATGCTGGATACATTACACCAAATAAAAGTCTATAAATAACAATTAAATGTTTAAATTATATATATATATATTTATACATAAGAAAACAAATTATATTAATAATAACAAATAACCAATTATTAAAAAATCAACTCACGTTAATGCTTTGCACACAGCTCCTGGAATCATATTGTACAAAACTGTATGAATAATTTAGTAAGAACATGGGTTACCTAACTATTTGCCAAATTTTTGTTGCCTGTTTCGGCAGAGAATGTTGTTTATTTTCTGCTTATAATGGACCTACCTAACAACGAGTTGTTCAAATTCATTTTTACTTTTAAACAGTTAAATTTATCATTATTAATTGTTAACAATCAAGAAATTCAACTGCAACATTTTATGTACATACTGCATAATAATAATTCCTTCATTCTATACGTTTCTATTACTTTATAAGGCAATGGATTTCAAAACATAATGAACCATGAACAAACACAGTCTACTCGCATAATAACTAATTCGTATCGAAGAAAAAAAATATAATATTCCTATTGGCTATCATTAACTATCACTGCTATTGTTTTGGTCATAGTCCTTAAACTCAGAGTAAGGCCTGTAATGGTTTTGGTGTTTTCTCATTTGATAGCAATACTTTCTTATCGTTTAATAATATCATATGATACGTATGATAGTAAGATAAGAAGTATGAACCGAAAATAATGTAAGGAACATTGAGAATCAGTTAACAGAACCGTCAGAATCTGCCGTCTACACTCAACTGAACATTCTGCATACGAAGCTAAAATTGTTTTCAAACTCGATTGCTGATAGTTCTCTACGTTTTTGGAAATCGCTGCTTACTTATACGTTTTTAAGATAAATTATAATTGTGTATTGTAATTTGAAACTTTTAAACAAAATAAATAAAAATTCCATATAATAGAATAATAAAAACGACTGACAACTGTGCTCTTTTCTACATTCTAAATAATATCAACATTAGAGTATAGTATACACAGCTGACTTAAGATGTTTTACAAACTTTACCATGGCAAACTAACATTGCAAACTAACTGAAATAACTGAATATAATTCCTTTCATTAATAATTTGTTCTGTATTTTCTAAAAATTCAAGTAAGTAATTACTGAGTATTTTTTTTAAATTATACTGTTCTTTTTATGACTTCCAATTTAGCTAGTCCATAACTCTGAAACATAGACCTATTAATTATTAAAAATTAATATGTGTATGCTCTAGAATTCCAATTATTTTAATCCTAATTGGAAATTCTTCTCAGATAGTAAATGTACCTAATTAGTATCCCATATTAGGTAACAGTGGCGTATATAGGGGGGAGGCCCCCTAGGCCAGAGCCCATAGTGAAATTGCAGGTTCAATTAAAGCATTGCATGTATATTTACACTGTTAACAGTTTTTCACCATGATTAAGTTAGCCGGTTGATTAAAATCATTTTTGAGTAATCTACAAGGAAATGTTAGATATATTGACGAGACTTGCTTTAATGACTTATTGACTTTGATGTTAAATTCATAGTAAGATAACATTAAAATATACAAACGACATTGTCAATATTTTTAAAAAAAGAAACAAAAAATTAATTTTACATAATAATTATAAAATTGAATTGCGCAATTTTTATTTGAACTGTATAATACGTCATAATTCTTAATTATATAACAGCTGCTCCCTTAAAAATGTATAATTATGACTATGATGCTTGAATAGTGATAATTGATAAATCGGCCCATAGTGAAAATAATTCGTATATACGCCACTGTTAGGTAATTATTACTTATTACCATAATATGATTTAAGGCTATGTGCTACGACCAATTGAGTTGTAAGCTTGTAAATATTAATGACAGGTTAGGTACGTATCAATGTAAGTGAGATATTATGACTTGTTTAATATATTGTGAACTCATATATATAATTTAATTCTATGTGCCGCCTAGATCAGTATACATGTCAAATGTCTGTATTATCTAATATATACTATATACCTAGTATAGTATCATAAAGACATTGTACAACTGACTACCTATGGATTAAGGCGATAAAGGTTGCCAAAATAATTTTGTCTTCAAAAATACACTATGCAAATAGTGATCTTGTCCTAAGCCAACCCTATTCTTCAATATTGTAATCACAAACTATAGTAATATATTATAATAATTATATATTAAACAGTAAACACTATAATATGTCTTTAAAAAATGACAAATAGGTTTTTTTTTAATAAATTATAAAACCATTGAAATACAATAAAAATTGAAGTTCAATGCAATTTGTAAAAAATGTTCTTTTAGATAAAAAAAAATGATGTAACTCTAAAACTAATAACCCTCAGAAACTTGAAACTTTCACAAGACATTTATAATAATGTTTTCCATGCATAACTTCTTTTGAGCTTTTTACAGCCGTGAGAATTTTTTTTTTAATTATTGTCTATAAAAACTTTTTCACATTGTAAAAAGCTTGAAAATTGAATGAAAGTGTCCTCATAAGTTAAGTTAGTTGCAGTTAAAAAATATTTAAGATACATACTCATGATTATTTTTATATGCATTTAAATTAAAATATTGACAAAATTCATCCAAATTGTGAAAATTTGCAAATTAATATATATGTTTGATTTACCTAGTAGCTAACATAAAAAATTTAATAAAAGATATCCAACTAGTTTTTCTACCTTGAACTAAAAAAAAAGTTCTCCGGACAGAATCATTAACTTTTTTAAGAGCATTTGATTTTAAATTTTTTACGATATCTAATATTCAGAGGTTTTTAATTATTAAAATTGATTATATATACATGTGTGTTAGGATGACACTCAGTGTTTGCTCAAAATCTTTTTTTGTATGCAATGATTTATCATTGAATTCAAATCTAACACACACCTACATTACGATGACATATACGATATACTCAACAAGGATATATGCTCTAACCCATTACCCAAGGCAAAGTAGGTATTTGAAAAAAATAATAGCAGCCCCAGAGGAAAATGGTGGCCAACACTGATAAATAGGTACATCATGAAAATAATAAATGTATTATTTGAAATTACGGAAAAATTTTTAAAAAAAAATCATTAGACAAGAAATATTTATAAAATATAGTGTATTATAGGCTACATTTGGGTGGGATCATGAGGGGGCAGTTTCCCACCACCACAATTAGGGCCAGGTGCTGCATATGTAGAATATAATATGAGTGACTAATTTTTTTCAAATCTTAGATCCAAATTTAAAATCAAAATAAGTTTTTAAAAAATTGTTCATGAAGTAATAAGTTCATATATATATTATAACAACTTTATTTTTTAAGTATTATTAAAAAATCTTTTTAAGAAGTACACAGTTTTAATGATGAATTATTTTTCCTGCTTGCGTACCAATTCTTTTACTATTTTCATGTTATCTTAAAAATAAAGAAAATAAATGATTATTTAAAATTGTCAAATCAAAATTAATACAAAAATGTATTACTTGCAATAACACTGAAAATGTTATTCAAATTATTAAATGAATTAAAATCTTTTCGATTTCCTGGATTGATATTAAAAGTAAAGTCTGGACCATAAGCTGAAAAAAACTGAAACAGATAATGTTTTTAAGTAAAATAAAATTTTTAAAACAAGCTATTTTTATAATAAATCATATTATGGTACTAGTAAAAAGTAAAAGCTTGTAAACATTGGTAAAAAGTAAAAACTGACTAAACAAATTTTTGATTTTTCAATCAACCATTTAAGTTAATATATTTTTTTATATTTACCTCATTATCTGGTATATCACTAGATAATACATCCTCTTGTCCAGTAATAACTGCGGTTAAATATGTCCAACAACGTGCAACATTTGCTTCATTATATCCGCCTAATACAAAGTTTTACATTTTAATACAAAACCAAATAATATTCCTTAACAAACAAAGTACCTATACTATAAATACTTTAAATGGTAACAATCGGCATTTCTGAAATATTTTACACCAAAAGTCAATTATTTCTTGAAATTTAAAGTCAAATAATAAACTATTACCTAACCTAATGCTTCACCTAATATTCAGTAAAAACAAGAGCATACTGAAAAAAAGTTTTAATTGAAACTAGAATAATTGAATAACTTAATTATATTTTTAACACTCATGTAAATATAAAGTTAAATTTTTAAATCATTTATTACCTCCACCGAGAAATAATGTAGGTTTTTCCCATTTCATTACATTTTTCACACATTCCGCTAATGCTTTTGGTGTCAAGTTAAATCCACCAAGTGGGTCTCCAACTAAACTATCTGCCCCACATTGGACAACAATACATTTTGGATCATAGGAACTATTCACCATATTACTTATTCTACATAAAACAAATAAAAATAATTTTTTTTTAATCAGAACATATTATGAATTCAAAAATTGTTCATTATTACTTTTGAAACATTGTTATGTATTTATCATCGTTTATTCCTTCTTTAAATGGAACATTCACAGTAAAATATTTTCCTTTATCTATTCCGATATCATCCAATGATCCACTTGTAGGATAAAAGCCTGGTTCATATTGATGAAATGAAAGGGTAAGGACTTTGTCTGTAGCCATATATGCATACTCAACACCATTGCCTAAATAAATAAGAAATCTTTATCAACACGGAAATTGGTTGTTAAACAAAAGAAGAAATATTCATGAAAATAAATTTGAATACAAAAATTATTACCATGATGAACATCAATATCAATGTATAACACCTTCCCAAAAGTTTTTCTTAACATTTCTATGGCAAGAACTATATCATTTATATAACAAAAACCTTGAGCTGAATCTCTAATAAAAATAAAAAGCATTAATTCAATTGCATTAAAAAAAGTGATACGAGTAGGTATATTTTAAATAATGATTAATAGTTTAATGCTAAACCTTAGTGCATGATGCCAACCCCCACACCAGTTGATAGAATATCTGTATTGCATAGTTGTTAATGCTTTTGCAGCAGTTAATGAAGCACCTGAGATATATGTAATAAATTGCCATATATCTTTTACAACTGGACAATCATAACCTGAAAAAAAATGTATATTTTAGTAATATAATTTAAATTTAATAATCTATAATTTATTAACAATGCATACGATTAGATTTTAATTTGAACATTTTATGGAGTGGCATATTGTTTATGGTTTCATTTAAGAAAAGTTTAGTATCAAACAATTAAAATATAATACATAATCAGAATACCACATATCAAGTGTTCTATACAAAACTTTAAATATTAAATATTTTTATTATTTTTTCAATATACAGTGAGTTCCGCTTAATGTGATCACTGGTTTATATATTCAACCATTTATTAGAATCAAAAATGAAAATCCCCAAACCAAATGGTATGTTACTAATGTTAAATTGAACTTTTATTAGAATCACTAAGTACCGGATAATTGAATCACTTTTATGGACAATCTTAAGGTTTTTATGGTATTTCAAACTGATTAATTTATAAAATACATTTTATTTTTGAACTTATTAGTATGACAGTTTATTGTTGTACATTATTATGTTATTCAATTATCTTTGTGCGTCGTGTACTTGTGTCATTTATTATGTATGTTACATTAAATATGTAATTATAAATAAATATGTAATTGTATAAAAAGAATGAATCATGAAAAAAATGTTGCAAATGTTTAATAGAATCAACTGGTTAATAGAATCAAAATGACCTGCACCAAAGTGATCACATTAAGCGGAACCCACTGTAATTCAAGAATATTAATAACCAATTCCATATTCCTCTTCAGTGTCCAAGATAGAACTGTTGTTATCATTTAATTTCTTTAGGAAATCAACATATGCACTAGAATGGAATCCTATAAGATCTTCATATGATGAAGGATTCACTTTAAATACATCCATGTGATCAGGTAGATGATATGCCTTAATGAGACTATCAACTAAATGAGCCTGAAAATTGAAATATATATAATTTGTAACATTTATTAGATGAAAATAATTAATTTGAATGAATAGATAACATAATTATGGAAAATGAAATGTTGATTATAGATGGTATATTGATGTCAATTATTATTAACTTTAATAATTAAAAATTACTTAAATTTAGTATTAAGACTAAAATTAAGAAATCGTTTAAGTGATCCAAAACTTCCAAGTTTTTACGTTTCTACAAACATGCTAAATTGTGCTTATTGTATTTTTTACATAATTATTAATTTGACATAAACACCCATAAATTCTATGCAATTATAATTAAAATAGTGATGGTTATTTATATTTTTAATTGTCAGGTCTTACTCTTTTTGAAATATTTGGAATTTTACAGCATTCTTGGATTAATTGTGGGTCAGAAATGTAACACACACTATGATCCATGTCTAATAATGTTTAAGTACTAAAAACTGTAAATAAATATATATAATACATTTTTTAATCTACATGATTTATCGGTTAATAGTAAAAGAGCAACTTTTGGATTGTTGAAATCCGAACATACTATAAACCGGGAACATTAAAAAGAACATGAGTACATTCGAGATGATATTGTTGTGACTTGTGAGACGAAACTACTGATATGCAACAAAAATGTAATATTAGTGGTATTAAAAATGAATAAAAAATATAATATAATAATATTAATAAGTATAATGTATTATACAAAATGGGCAGCGCATACCTAATATCTAATATCTATAGGGAACGGAACTCCTTAACGACATTTCTCTTATCACGATAATTGTGATAACAATATTGACAAACTATAGAGTAACAAAAAATTGAGGAATAAAAATCCACGGGAAAAAAAATCCCCGAGGGGACCTAGGAAAAGAAATCCCCAGACTACAATATTACTCACAAACACGTCATGCAAGTTATTGAACAAATATTTTTTTAAACCCTAAATACCATCATTATTAATATTTAATTACAAATATATACTTTATTAAGATGAAAAATGATGAATGATAACCGTACATTTTTGGGGCACAATTGTTTAGACGTGTTTTGTACGTTTTGTCGAGGACCGTCAATTCTGAGTTTATCATTAATTTAGGGCAAAGGACTTGTAGCATTTGCATATTTGTTTTGCACGATCACAAAAATAGCAGAGTAAGAAACAAATACGTTTCATGCTGAAACAAAGCTGTTTTGACATTTTATTTTGCATATAAATGCATATTTCGAGTTTTTTTTTTATTAGTGCATATTCCTTCGATTCTATACTTAAAGATGCATATTTTCAATAATTTTTTATGTTATAAATATTTTTACAGTTTTTATCTAATTTTTTATGTTATAAATATTTTTACAGTTTTTATCTAATTTAAATATTTAATATTCCATCAAAATAATTTTGAATTTTAAATTATTTTAAATTTTGGTCATATTAATATGGTTGTTGGCTGTTCCCACACGCATGTTTTTCCTAAAAACACTTTGTCGATTAGATTAATTTTTCGGTTATTAATTCTATTTATGTACAGATTACAGATATGTATGATATCTTAGTTTTTAATGCATATTTTGTACATTTTAGTGCATATTTGGTGATTTTTTGGAGCTACAAGTCCCCTGCCCTAAATTCATTATATTTTAATTTCTAAATTCGAGCTTTTCAAAATTGTGTTGGATATGCTACAGCGTATTTTTTATATTATGTTGACTTATATGGATTGGAAATTTGATACAGACATGTGAGTAGGTATTATGAACACGCGTAATTTATGGCACTTCCCTTCGGAAATTGAGATTCATATTTCATGTTTTCCGGTTAACCAAGATCCACTTATTATCAGGTCGTTTTGTAACGAAATGATTTATCATCGATTTCAAATTTATACATATTTTTAATAATACAATTCTACCAATGTTGTAGTGGTACCTAGATTTCCCCAAGTCCATAAATCAAGCATCAAGTTATACCTACTGACTAAAATTATTTTTAAGACAGTCCTACTGTATCTGTATATTACTGTAGATAAATGTATTTCTGAGATTCAAGTAGGTGTAACAATTTAAATCACAAAGTTCTATGCTGTCAGACTTCTATGTCTCTTATCACATATAGCCATCTCGCATCTGTGAATAAGTAGTAGTCTGTGTGAAAATAGTGTAATTTCGTTATTTCAGTTACTGCAATTAATATGCACGGGTAAGGCAATTTTATAATTTAAAATTTGTATTTATGCCAATAATAATAACTTTAATTCAGGGTTGCATGAACAATAATTACTCTATATATATACAGCGAGTCAATAGTGAGCTAATGGTCCCTTTAACATGATTAAGAATTGATTACCAAGGATAGGTTATAAAGTATATATATATAATTATAAGGTCAACCGTAGCGACTAATGGATACGCATCAAACAATCACATTTTTGCTAATATAACACCTAAAAACAACTACAGGACGTAGAAAATAATCCCTCAATGAATTTTCATAATTTTACGTAGTACTGCGCATGGTCCAACTGGTCTTAACATATTATAATAAATAATAAACAACAACCTTGGTATATCACGCATTTATTGTAAAACATCCAACATAAACAGTTTAATTTTAAGATATAAAATTTTTTTTGAACAGAAGCAAAATCATTAAGAGTATAAAATACAGCACAATAACATATAGAAATAATTAAATATAAATGCGTAGGTACCCTTTGGGAAAATTCCTGAAATATTATACATATTATTTGATTATGTACGCCAATTATTCAGAATATACATTATTATTTAGGTAGGCGCAGGCGCATGTAAAATAAATGATATAAATTTAATATAGTTTTTAAAAATAGCATTATTTCATAAAACAGTAGTTGGCAAACACAAGATACTTTCTTAGGTAGTAATATAAATTAATTTTTTTATTAAGTAAATATGTAAATATAATTTAATATCATAAATGGAGTCTGCTCTAAGATACATAGCTATTTAAAAATAAAGTAAATTTAATTTGTAATTTGTGTAATTAAAGAAAACCTGGCACTAACTAATAAATGTTAATAAATAGACAAAACTAGATAAATACTAATTTAATAATTGACCACAAATAAATGTAAAAGTTAGTATATAGGTATTAAGACGGATTCTGTTTTTATTATAATTCATAGCCAATAGGTACGGGTAATTAAATAATATTATTAAAAATATAATATTACCTATATGATTAAAAATATTACTCTTTAACTTTTTCTAATAATTTCTACCTTTTAACCTTCAGGCTTTTTAGTATGCATTACGTAATATAGATCAAATGGATTTTTTCAAGATTGAAGAGAAGAGATTAATAAGCACTATTGGATCATTAATAATATAATTAATCGTTATAAGATCATAAATATTGAAAAAAGGGTCATGGAAGGATCGAAACCCCTCATCCACACATTTGATCTTCCATCGAAAACCTATATAATATTGGCTAATTATTATTTAAATATTTAATATAATTGATACGTAGGTAGGTTGTAGGTACCTAGTATAATACAACATACACCAATACCTACCTAAGAAATAACAATTTTATTTATTATTGAGATCTTCATAGTAGTCAGTTGATCAATACATTAATCGATTGTTTTAATATTGTTTGTTTTTGAATAAATGAAATATTGTAGTCGGTTTCTGAATCCTGAAAAAAAAATCAAACCATGAATAGTTGGTATTATACATTCACTAACTATTCTAACCAGTGCCGTAGCCAGAACAATTTTCTGAGGGGGGGGGGCACTTATTTTTTTTTCTAGTTTTTGTAGGACTAGAATACTCATCACCTGTTACTTTATGACGTTATTATTCATAAAAAAATTCGGGTAGCGAGTGTTTTCCACGTGACACAAATTTTGATAAATATTATTAAGGACAGCGATGTAAATGTAGAGATTTTAAGAAATAACCAAGTACATAGTTAACCAATTGACAACTATATATAAATGTAATAATTATATCTGTAGTCCATTACGATTTATGATTATATAGTGTCTTAATTAATTACAATATATCTATACTTATTTTTTTCAATTTTTAATTTAAATAGTTTACTATAATTTTTTTTATAGAAATACTATTGTAAGCTCATTAGTCAAGTGCAATACTGAAAATTAGTAATAAATAAAAACACAAAACTGTAAAATAATTAAGAACACAATAGGTACTATCTATTCTATAACCAAAAATAATTTTAAACAAAAAATATTACAGAAAAACCTCTAAATAGCTTACACTCATAGGACCATACAAATCGTCCGCTATTGAAAGGTGTCCGCTAATGGGAAAAATGTATAAAAATAAAAATTTAAGTTTTACTGACTTTAAAAAACATTTTATTTAAGATTTATTAGGTAGGTAAGGTTATTATTAAGTATATGATTCTAACGGTAGATACCGGAGTAGATACGGTACACGTCAAGTTGGAAATTCATGTAATGTGTCTTTTCGTCACTATCTATCATTCACTTAGGTTTATTGATTGTACATAGCCACATAATAGGTACCTGATCGTATTCATTAAATCATAAAGACAAATGTTTTTATCAGAAATATAAAAATTGCATGTACACTATAAAAATGTATACCTAATATATATGAACAATTCGAGTAGGTTTTTGTTTCTCGGTATAACTGTCCGTTATTAAGAGGTATTTAAGCTCACTGGACTACCTAAACTTGTCCGTGTCCGTATTAGTAAAGGAACGCAATTCAATAATTCCAATGGGATGGGGCTATGTCCGGTTCCGGGGTCAGAAAATATTTCGTTGTACCTATATAATAAATATATTAGCCTTCTCACCCGACATTGGGAAAAAAATATATTAGTTGATTAGTTGATTATAATTTGTAAAAAAATGTGTAACTAGTTAATTAATAACTATTATTATAGTCTACAATTGAGTACAATTTTAAAAAAATGTGTATTATTGATAGTTACTTAAAAAATATAGTATACCAATATGACATTAATTTGAAAAAAAAACTATTTTCAAGTGAAATTGAATACCCTTGTTTTTTTTTTGATTTGTTTAAATTCGAATTTGAACGAATGTGTTGAATCTTTAAAATATGTGAATTAAACCAAGTAGTTATTATAAAATGTTTATGTAAGCAGATAAATTTGGAGCGAATTGGCTGGACCCATAACGAGTTAATTTTTTTTTGGCACAAATGGACAATACCCCTCAGCTCGGATAGTCGGACGATAGAGCAGGTGCATTAAGTACTCACAGCTAACACATCCTGCAAATGCCCAATGTCCAATCTATTAGGTTTGATAAAAACCTAAAGACGATGTATTAGTCTTAGTATACTTAGTATAGTCAACTTGGTACATTATAAACTATAAGTAGAGACATTTAAAATTTTAATGTCTCAAGTTTGGGTTACAAATGTAGGTTATCTAACCTAATATGAAATTCCTATTTTATATTTAAATCAAAACATAACTCACGTGTCTTATTATTATTATTTATTTGTATGTGTACTATGTAATACTGAGATCAGGAACATTCGTTGCATTTTGACAATTTTTTTTTTGTAGTCGCACATGTAAGCAACACAAGCATATATCTTACTGCAAATGTACATTTAAAAACAAATTTGATTAAATATGTTATAATTATACTATACAATAAATTGGGATATTAATTATTAAACAATAAACACAAGTAGGTGTAAACTTAAAGTAATAATACATTATATCATTTTGAATATCGGCATCAAAACTGTTATATTTACCTTAAAAATCTTTAAAATTTAATAATCATATGTTTTTATTTTTTTCATTCGTACGGGTGAGTAACAAGTACTGTTATTTGTGTCTTCTGGTGGTAAGTTCAATGCTTCTTCTGGTTTGTCTGGAAACAGTTATTCAAATATTAAGGTAATAAATTAATGCATAAACAAAAGTTTCGAATCGGTAGATAAAAATAATTATTTGCTTGCGATGGCTGAACAGGAAAATTTTTGTTTTATTAGGACGAACCCAAACATTAAAATAATACCGAAGTATTCTTCTTAGGCAGAATAACAAATTTTAGTTACCCCAACTAGGTTCACCGATATTACTTAAACAATTAGAATAATTAAATAATAAATTTACATAAACTAAATGAAGATAATAATATCAATGACGTTTCATGCTATATTAAAGAATATAAATACAAACTAAAAAAAACTTAATGCAACTTTTTATTGATATCAGGCAAATCAAATCTGCTCAAATATGTACACGAACCATACTAATTACAGTCTTCCTATTTAATTTTTAGAAATGTTTATTTATATTCATTTAAATTCAGAAAAATAATGCATTTAAATTTTGTAGTATTTTTTTTATAACATGTCTTTTTAATACTATTTATAATTGTCTATCATGTTATTTGAATAAGTAATTAACAATTATATATTTTATATGATGCTGCATGATTTTATATTGCAATTTTATCATATTTTTAGCGCAATTTTGACATATTTCTAATGCTATAAAATATTTGCAGTATGATATTAAACATTTTATATTTACATATTCTATGATATTTTATTTTAATGAATACGAAAAAAGGGGATCATTTAAAAAGTGTGCCGCATTTACCCCCATCAATATTATCATTAGCCTACTATCAATACCTAGTAATTCTTAAATTAATACATTTTAATTGAGAATATCATTTTTTTTTCGAAAGTACAGCTGAGTCTCGGTAACTCGAATCTCGAAATAAATAAAAATAAATTTGACTTATAAAAAACACATCTAGGGGCAAGCAAAAAATTAAAGTTTTAAAGATGTTCAAGCTATCAAGGTTTGAATTTTCACGAACTTACTATATCTATATGTATATAATATTTACCATAAGATATAATAAATGTGTTGTTATAGTTTGGTCGGCAACAATTGAATAATAAGCATTTTGACCAAAAGCAACAAACAACACACAGTACACCAATTAATACGCAACTAGTTATGAAACATATTGCAATGATCATAAGCCAATCAGTTGGAGGTTCTTGCATCTTAATTATGCTGAAAAACATTAAGGTGAAAAACATATAATAATGTTATATTAATATATTTTTATACTTGAGTAAAAATATCAAATATTCAGGATGTTGGTACTTACATTTTATAAAAATACAGATGGAGATTAAATAAAAAACATAACTTGTAGGAACTTCTAAAATATCTTCTTATTCATGGTACAGTACTATAATAGCTGATAATTTTTCCTGTAAAAATAATAGTATTGGTATTTATTATTAATTTTGTATTAACTTGATAAATTTTTTAATTAGGTACATAGGTACATAATTTTCTTTAGTCACATTAAAAATTATAATGCATACCGGTACCGATGCTTAATAATTATATACACCAAACTTTACTTTTAGATAAGTTCCTACTAATACTTTTGTAGGTAGATAAATGAATTATAGAGGTAGGAGTATACTCGGTGTTATCAATCATATTTTTTGAAATAGGTATGTCGGTACTTAATTTTATTAAACAATAATATGTGATAGAAATACAAATAATATGCTTATGTTATCTGCAGTTAAAACTTTGTAATTCAGATAAACTTAGCATAAGTACATTGTAAGTATGATTTTAATTAAATTTTTTAAGTAGGTAACTATGGAAATGGTCCCAGGGTAAAAATAATACATCCACCTTCCTACCTCTATATACGACAACTTCTCACTAAAAAAATATGTCATCATACAAATAACTGAATATTGGTTTCCAAAAGTAAAACTGTTAAATTATTTAGTATATCATTGATTTTATAAAATATTGTACTCCATACCTAAATTACAATTTGGAATAAATGTTTAAAACAATGCCGGTAACTTCTTGGTTTGTATATAAATTATATAATAATATGCTTCAATATATCTATACGTCGGCCATAACTCATGGATGGTCTGGGAAACAATCCATCTGCAGGCACAAATTGAGTTTTCATAAATTGTTATTCTGAAGCCCTTTTAGTATAATAAGGCTTCGAACAAAAGAACGGTTGTTCTACGGCTAGTATATACACAGATCCCAATTATAAGTACGACGAGATCCCCTTACGCAGTCACCAGCCATATTTTGACATTTACTCCCTTTGTATACAAATTTTTCCCCTTATGCACATATCAAAACAGAATAGATTTTTTTTAATGAGTTTACTACCCGGAGAAAAAAATAGGGCGGCTATCTAGACCAATCAAGAGTTTTATCAGGGGTGTAATTTTTGAGTGCGCAAGGGTCGAAGGGTGTGCATTTTCATCTCATATAATATATATTATTTACACCTTATCTTTATATTTTACAGATTTTTAATAAAATTGGAATGTGATGTTTATGTAACATCAATAATATTTTATAAATTACTTTTTTATGGTTTTTAGACATTACTGTGATAATATTTTTGGAATTTTCATTCCCTTTATAGGCACCTGTAATATCTAAAGGCTAGCATACCTAACAAACACTCTGAGTACTAAGGGAAGTAATGTGAGTGTGGTTTCGTCTACAGCTCAATAACCAGTGTTGTACACTATTTAGATAAAAATAAAAATAATTGTAATTATATTATTATCTTATCTATTTAAATAAAATGGTTGAGATAAATAATTATTTATTTATGAGAATTTTATTTTTAATTTTGTTATTGCTTTTTTTTATTCGATTTAACTTTCCAGTTCTATTTGTTAATACCTTCAGGTTGAGTGTCTCATAGTATGTAACGAGCGTTGCCCGTGTAGCCATTGGTCACACAACTACAACTCATTCTACGGCCGCGCCGCATTTAATTTATAGTTATGTATAATAAATTTGTTGTTTCTGTCACACACGCTGTATAACTTGGGTGTTTGTACGCTCAAGATTATTATTGTAGTTCATTGTTCATCACGAGAATATAATAGATTTATAAAATTATAGGTAATTTTTGTTAAAATTAAAATCATACAATTACCGTGTTATAAGTTACAAACTTTTAACTATATTTCTTACCTAGGTATTTCAAAGATGTTGTTGTATAGCTGGTAAATATTATTTTTATAAATATATTCTATTGATTAAGGAATACTTATTATCGTATTATAATATTGTAGGTAAAAAACAAATATAGTGATACGAATATACGATACACTGGCAACTTTGAAAAGCTTCTTAAGAAGGTTAATTTAAGTTAATGAGTGTTATTGCTCTAAATTAAATAAAAATATTTAAATGTTGCTGGTGGTAACTGGTAATAATGTTTGTGCAGATGTTTTATTCAGTACAATACTATAAATTATAATTAGACATCTAGATTGTATAACCTTACCATTTTGAATTTTAATATAAGGTAGTATAAACTGATTAAAATCACAATATCTTAAATAAATGAAATAGTTTTTATTATACATTGTTTATGTTTAAAAATTATAATTGATACTAAGCAAAAAGCAAAAGGAGATTGTACTTTTTTATGTATTACAAATTAGTAAAATAAATAAAGATAATTTTAAAGAAAATAAATCATTATGACATGATCTAATACTTTATATAATTGTATTTATAACAAAATTTCCATTTTATAATTAATGCAAGCTTTAAATTATGAAACTTTTTCTAATGATCTGTTTTTGATCTAGACAAATATTTTGAGCTTATTTATTATCTTATCTACATAATTTTCCAAGGGATTATCTGTTATCTTGTCTAGATAATTGTTTGGTTATCTTTGTACAACACTGTCTATTATACACATAAAACAATTACTTTAATATTATTATAATTTATAACTATATCTTCAACTATCTTTTGAATTTCTTTTTATATAATCAATATTCATTTAAAAAATATATAAATAACCTCTTTGCATTAGGTATAACATCTTTATATACTCGTAATATACGTACTTATTCGTTCTTATTTATATTAAAGAAAAAAAGAAAAAAACCATTATTGCAATTTTAATGTTTAATAATAATTTTTAAATCTAAGAGTCGTGATTGGCAATTGGTAATTTTTTTTATTCTCCTCAAATGTATTCCTGTGAACTATACAGTGTTTTATGGACATTATGATAGCACGTAATTTAAATATTTGTGTAGTAACCGCAGTGGCTTAAAGTGTCCGGGCATTCGTAAATTAGAGAACATCGTGAGCAACGGTAGTCACACTGGACTAAAAAACTGCGTTCATTCCCGCTTAACTGACAATTTTAGTTCTAGATGGTACATTGGTTGGGAGGCGTCACTAAATTGGATAAATCAAATTTAATGGACTTAGTTCACTAAATGTCTGAACTTAACCTTCTAAACTAAAAATGGTCAGTTTACACACGTTACCCAGCTAAATTATTTTCTATTCTCTATAGGTACCTACTTCATTACTAATACAACATGAACACTGAAGGACTGAACTATAGTGAGTGACTTACCATTACAGGTCAACTAATCTGCTGGTTTCAATATAGGTACCTGTATGTATTATGTGTATACATTATACATAATACATCTATTGCCTTTAATCTTTAAACGAAAACAACTTGTCCAAATGTCTTAAATTATTATAATAGAAAATGTCTTAGGTCTGTGAATAACTATTATAAATAGAGAATTAGAAGTACTTATACATACCTTAAAAAATACACCCAACATTTTAAAAAGTACGATAAGTATACAAAGAGCCATAATTTAAAAAACATAAGCAAAGTACCTATCAATTGTAAAATATCTCAAATTAAAGATATTATTAATTAGGTAAGTGTGAATAAATCAATCAAAAAAACCGAGCAATAATCAGGCCCATCTGTGGACGACACAAATAAAAATTTAACTAGAATTAAAAATGTAACTGTACAGGTAACTACTATCTACTAACTTAAGGTATTCAATGTACTGAAAGTGTTAATAAATAAACTATTCAAATATTACCAATATTTCCTAATTGCTTTTACATTGTCAAGGTTCTCCTATCTGGCTATCTCTCTTTTTAGTTTTTTCTATTCAAATTTATAAATTATATATAATTATGATGATTTAACTATGTATACGATTTACTCCGATGATCTAGTAATACAACATTGGGTCTAAAATAATATTACCACTGTAGATTCACGTAATTTGTCTCCTATATAAAATGTATTAACACATATTTTTTGCAGTAAACACCTTATTTTTCCTGTCAAAATAATATAATACCACCGGCGATTTGATATTAAGTCCGTATTTTTTGTTATATTATTGTTTTTTTTTTCAGAGTGTACTTTCTATAATATTAATGTAGAACTGATATATTATAACTAGGTATATTGATCATATTCTGACCGGGTAATGATTTTAAAATGGCCTGCAAACAGTTTGACTGCAATAATATGAAAAACTAGCCTGCTACTTACAGAATACCGGTAAACGTAATTTAACACTTAGAACACTTTTTTGAAATAATATTCAGAACATTACCCTGGACATTTTTTTTTTGCGTTCTAGGATGTTTTAATATTACATCGCAAAACCAAGTCCAAAAGTTTTGCAGTTTTTGAAAACTTTACTTATTGTTTTGTGTTAAAGTTTAAAAATGTATACCTATTACAGTATTAAGTACTTAAAGCCAATCATTGGAAATAAATGACGAGTCAATTATTATTTAATAGTACCTCGCAATAAATACTTGGATGGCATTACTGGTTTTTAATTGTAGGTACCCATCAAAAAGTTCAATTAAATATTACAAGATATATATATTATAAGATACCTAATCTTATATTTAATTTAAATTAAGTTTTATCAACACTCAACTTTTTATAAATAAAAATAAAATAAACCATTACCTCTTACTATACATAGTTTCATTTTTAGGTAAAATATTAGGTACTATGAAATTTCAAAAAGTAAGCAAAAACTAAAAATTGTTACAAACAAAGATTCAACGTCAACATTTATTTTAGAATGTTAAATATACAAACAAAAATAATAATACAATATGTGCCCTTCACCAAGATTTTCGTATCAATTACTAAGACTTCATCGTGTCATGCACTGATAATTTTACATAGGCACCTACTAGGTATTTATACTTTCTAAACCAAAATAACTACTTTCTAAAAGTATATATATTACCAATTTTCAAAATATACATTATTAAAAATAAGAAAAATAGTTCTTAATCATATCATAGAGATTTTAAAATGTTTAAAGAGATAGGGTGTTTATTGTTTAGCTACGAAAAAAAATTACGTACTTATTAGTTAAGTATGCTTATTTAAAAGTCATCAAATTAATAGTAAGATAATATTATACTATATTCATAAATCATGAAGCATATTATTATAAAATACGTATATCAAATGCACTAAATTATACATATAAGCTACAAACCTATAAATACGCAATGTTCTGTTATGAATTTTTCTATTACATATGATATGTATGCAATAATTTTTCTCATTGTAGAGCGATAAAGTAACATAACCAGTGTTTTTTTTATTAATTTTAAACTTTATTGTAAATTTTAATAATGGTATGGCATATAGTTAATTTTAAGTATCAAAAAATTAGTCTAGTTGACAAGTGACAACGTAATTTATGATCTTTTGATTGTGTTCATCACATTATACACAGTATGTAGGTAGATACGTGTGATTGTATAAATTATATCATAATCATAAAATAATAGGGGCACCAAATTATAAAACCATACTTGACACTACAAATTATAATATTATACTCATCATACATATTATAATTTATAATTAGGCGGGAAACAGGAGCGTATTTATAAAGACACTTCATCCGTGTACAATTAATAACAATAATTACGCACCTGTATACACAATAAAAAAAGTACCTACCTATATATTATATATTTATATTATAAAAAATTATTCAACTCACTTCTGTATACTATTAATATCGTACACCGAATGCACGGTGCAGGTATTGTAACTACCTGTGCGGTTACAAGTACGGATTGCGGTGCAATGTTTCTGACGACAAGCAACAATAAAATGAAAACACGAAAACTTTTATCGATCTGCGGTAAATATTATTACTATTATTGCTGTTGTCTCGCTACCGTTCGCCTCAAGCGCCTGCCCGACGACACCATGTACGGACTTGCCGTCTACGACTGCTGCCCACCCGAGTGCTGACTACACAGCGCGGCACTCGTGACAAGCGGGCGGTCGACTCCGAGCGCCTGCTTGCATGTAGAACGCATTTGTAGTGAATAAAGCGGCGACGCGGCACACGGCCGAAGAGTATAATATATAATAATCAATCGGAATACGTCCGACCGCTAGATGGCGTCGTGGACACCGCCGAGATGATCCGCGAATTATTTTATCCATTCGCACTTACCTACAGACCACAGGGGCGGACTGGGATACATTCGACCCACGATTATTGAAAAAATATCACTATAACACCACAACCTAAACTTTTAAAACTCCATTTTTGACTATTGGTTGCTCACCAATCACCATAATAAACAGGTGATAAATGTTTTTAAAATTAAAATTTATTAGACACGATATTAATTGTTTGTTATTTACAAATTGTAAAAAACACCAAAACTGATGAAAATGCAAGATAAAAGTTTGAGTTTTCAATTCTTTGATGTTATAAAACGGATTTTGTACTTGAAAAGCATTTTCGGGGACTTCCCAAAAATAATGCGTTTTGCATTAAAAACGGGCTCTGTATAGTTAAGTACTTAAAGTTGAGCTAAGCATGTTGATTACAAAAGTGTTCTAAATAGAAGAAGTAATAAAAATTGTTAACAATAATAATATTATACCAATGGGATTTTTTTTTGTACCAGACCGGGGGACATACGAGTAATATACTGTAATAAGTGATAAGTAATAACTAATATGCAAATGGGGTCGATAAATTGTGATTCTAACATATTTCATGATCGGTATCAAATTAATAACCATTTTAATTCGCAAGCAGTCCCGAAAATGTCGACGATACCACAAAAAAAAATGACTCGTTGTTATTATCGTTATTTATAGTTATTTTTAAAGGATATGGTACGTACATGTTAATTAATTTATTATTGACAGTCACGATATGAATTTTTAATTATTCTCGTTACAACACGATTTTACAAAGCAGGACTGTAATATAGTGTTATATTATGTTATCTCGTTAGTGTATATTATAATAATATATGGCCGCGACCTGTAACATTGCGCGTCTCTCCACAGCTCCATGATAATAATATTATTATTATTGTAGGTATCGTCTTCACTAAACGGCTCCGAGCTTTTAATTGTCCATGGCCGACCCGTTAACACGCGATCGTTTTCAACAGTCTATCATTTCTGGCGCATTAAATAATTCTTGATGAAACTTTCTAAAGCTATGGGTGGCAACAGGCGCCTCTCACTGTCCGTCACGCTGACAAAGTCGAGTCGGGTGATCCGCTTCAACATGGACAAGACCGCAGTCCGGTAACCGTAGTGCTCGGCCACCGGGTTGTTCTGCAGCGTCAAAGACCTGAGTCGTGGCAGCCGGTCGATCCTGGCCACGGCGCACAGGGTGGCCAATCGGTTGTGGTGCAAGTACAACGTACTCAGATTTGGGAACCCGAGCAGCACGTCTGATACGTCGGTCAACTGGTTGTGGGACAGGTCTAGCCAGCAAAGTGCATTCGGTTGCTGGAACAGCTTGTCTACCAGTAGCTGGATGTCTTTTAGGTCGCCGGTCAACCGGTTGTGGCTCAGTAACAACGAAGCCGTCTTGTATCGGCCATTGCGCTGGGCCGGCACGCCCAACATCCGGTACGAACTGACGAAGCCCGTGGAGAACACGCGCAGCGAGGTAGGCTCCAGCGATTTCAGGTTTTCGAACGACAGGTCCAGTGGTTTGGCCTGTTTGTACGAAAATGGCACTTTCGTCGACTTCATGATTATTAGTAGTAATTTGTTGTTTCACTCGTGATTTTATTTTTTGTTGTAAAATGTTATTGATAATAGTTCTCATATCAACGGCTCAACCTATATAGTATGGTATGACATTGTAATAAACAAACAATTTTAGAATCCATAATAAACAGGATGATTCACCAAGCATGTTCACCCTCATTTTCAAATTCAAAATTAAAGTGTATATCTACTTTAGATAATACTATAGGACACATGTTATTATACGAGTGAGAGAACTCAGACATTTTTTTATAGTTCAAATTATTAGATGAATTTTCAACACACTGGTGAAGTCCGTCGATCATAAAAAAGGCATTAGGCATAAACATACCAACAGGCAACAATACAAAACCCATTTCACATTTTTAATAAACAGTATAAATTATAAAGGTTTATCGTATAAATGTATAACGTATATTATATTATATGTTGATACTGAAAATTGTAAGAATTTATTTATTATGAGCAAATGTACGAAATCATTAAATTAGTCTTATATTTAGATTGTCTACATATTTTAGATTCTGAACGGAGCGATGGCCGATGCATTCATTGATTTTACAATGATGAGTGTTTTTTATTGTATTTCTCATCGCTTGTTGGTAAAATTACTTTTGAGGCTTCGATTATCTTCAACAGCGTCTTATATGGTAGGGAAATGAATCTAGTTGGTACTTTAGGGAGTAAAAAGCCAAAAATTCCCTACATTTTTCAAGGCAGCAGAAAAACAAACAAAAAATTAAGGAAAAAGAGGATTTTTTATGCAATACCGATTTTTAACAATATGGATTTTGGTTTTTGATATACCTCTAAAAAAAAAATACCGTTGATACATGAAATTTTCACTGAATATATTATCCTCATTTTCTACACACCATACAATTTTGAAAATATTTTGACTCGTGTTGATAGACATATGAAATGTTCGGCTAATATTAGTTTTTGAAAAACTAATTTCGCTGTGTCAAAAAAGTTGAAAATGTAATACAAGATTCTTAGTAAGTTGTGGTTGGTAGAAATTTAAAAAAAAGTTGTGCGTAAATCCACAATAATTTTTTATGAGCGTTTGAATTTTGAATTTTGACAAAATTTGTAAAAATCACAAAAATGTTGCAAATTATTTTGACCTGGAAATTCATAAAAAACTTCATTTTTATAACTTAGATTAGATAAGATACTTAATAGTTTGAATACCTTTATCAAAAAAATACTTCCAGCGGAAAGTCAAATTAAATTTTTATGAGCGTTTGAACTTTGAAGTTGAAATATTTTTACAACATTAGATATTCACTCGATTTCTCATACAGCGATTTTCTTATTTTGTTGTAATTCAAAAACGAATAACTGCATATACTTGAAATTTACACCATATGCTTATTTACTATTTATTTACTTTTATAAGTATATTTTGACTTGTGTTGGGCTGTTAACGGAAATTTTTAATTTTTTTCTTTTTTTTTCTTACAAATGTCAATTTAATTGTAATTTGTTTTGTCAAAAAGATTGAAAATGTAATACAAGACTCCTGATATATTGTTATACTAACAGTTTAAAAATATTATAAATACAATTTAATTTGGGTTTTTAAGCATTTAAAGTTCTAATTCAGACAACATTTATCAAATTGAAAATGCACAAATTATTTTGTAGTTAAATATTATAAAATGTTCAATTTGTATAGCTAAGAATCAAATATTAAAAACAAAGTTGCATTCAAGTAGTTAGTTCTATAAACAAATAATCTAAAAAATGTATAGTTAATAAAATATTTTTTTTGTTAGTTATTTCATGTTCAAATTTTGACGAAGTTACATATTATTATATAATCAAGAATAATGATTTAAGTTATTTTATTGTAATTTAAAAATATTATTCCTGGGTACCTATCTAAATTATTTTATTTTTTATACACACAATGGCTTTTTAAATGTAAATTTTTGACAAAAATTAATTTAACCTAGGTACCTCAGTATTTATGCTTAATAGTAAAATAAATTACCTACTTTAATCACAATAACATCATATAAAATATACTAAAATAATTACTAAGTAGGTAATATCATTATAGGCTGACAGAGCGTCTTCGCTCAGAATCGTTTTTTGTAAACAATGATTTTATATCATTGAATTAAAATTTAACACCATCCATTACAGTGACCCACTTGTACCTACTTCGCAACAGAGCGACATCCACTCACCAGCTTTTTTTTCATATACCTATGAAACATAGGTAGTATTTCTAATAGGGGCGTATATCGATTCCACCAATTTTGTATCGGCTACGCCGGCTACTGTTTATAATAATATCTACACATCGATTCCGCCGGACACTGTTCAGTGTTCATCCGGGACTTCCTTGTATATGATAGTTTTCTAAAACCATTACTTGGCATTTAGTTATAAGGTATTGGTAACTATTTTATATCACATTTATGGGTACCTATACCTAGTAGATACTGGCTAATACCTACATGACGCAGTGGTTCAAATACAAATTTTTTTGTGAATCGAAATCTAAAATTGCTATCCTACCATCCACCCATCAATCCACCAACCACAACCTTCCAGCCATCATATAAATAATTTAAGAAGTGAAGCGATCGCGTTATGAGTTTGGCACTACTTATATGACGTATAAATAGTATAATATTCAATAATGTATACATTACAGATGTACTATTATAATTTATAATGGTATATAGGTAATAATATATACCTAGGGGTCAGGGCCGTATTACCGCTTAGGCTGTGTAGGCTACAGCCTAGGGCGGCAATTTTTTTTTTTGGTGTGACCCAAAAACTACGTAGAGATATTAGTAAAATATCAATACCTATGTAAATTAAGCGGTAAATTTATTTCAGCCTATGGGCGGCAAAAACCTTAATCCGGCCCTGCTAGGGGTGCAAATGTGCAATATTATTATTATTTAAAAGTACCTAACTATATTCCAACTTCATACGTTGATTAAATATTTTTAGATGAAAACTGAGTGCAAAAATGTATTCAATGGACGATAAATAAATAATTTAAAGAAGCAAACAGACATGCGAACATTATATTAAAATAATGAAATTTCTGGTATTATTCATTAAGAGGACGCCACACCCGCATGTGCTGTCTCCGTCTTACAAATGTACAACATAGCAAAAACTGTTTAGCGCGGGACAACTTTTCTCGCACCATATTTGTTGTAGAATTACCAAATTTTCACAACACGTAAATAAGAACTTTAATCTGTGCAACAGCGTGCTTTTTTTTTAATTACACTTTCCAATCATTTTTTATAAGCAAATGAAAAAAACAAAAAAACAAAATGTTTAGAAGCAAATAACTTTTATTGTATTTATGTTATCTACAATATAGGCACACTGTTGCATAGATAATTTTCTACTCGATATGTTCAGAAATTTTGGAGCCACTACTACAAACACAGAAAGTAAAGGTTGTCCCGCGCAAAACAGTTTTTGCTATGTTGTTCTTTAGTAAGACGGAAACAACACATGCGGGTGTGGCGTCCTCTTAAGAATGCAATATTGAAATATTTTATCCCTGAGTTATTCCATATTTTAGTGCATATAGTAAACCTTTATTTGATATTTAATTTACCTATTTGACAATGAATATATAATGATAAAAATATATAAGTACATGAACTATTTATATTTTTTTTAGAATCTTTTTAGAGACTCTTTTGGTCTTTATGTCTGTCTATATCAAATATACATTATATCCGTTATATATTGTTTTGGTATTAGGAAATAGCATATAAATATCAATAGTTTATTTCCACAAACTCATGATAATTTCTGAACAAAATACAAGCTCAAAATGATGTACCTTCGCATGTTAATGTTATGAAGGGGGAGTGGAAGCAGTTGCCCAGGTCGACTAACCGTCGGTTGGAACACTAAACTACTGTCCATATAATATTTTAAAAAGTAATAAATTATAAATTTAATATATTAAAGTCTTATCCAGTTATACTCTGCAGATATGAATGTATAATAGACGATAAGTATAGGACTATAGCCTATAGGAGAGGCAATACTTATATTATAAATGCTTGGAAACTTTAAAAACGATACGTTACATAATACATGCATAATAATATCTAATATTTATAAAATGCTAACTGAATTAGTGTATAATGTATATCGATAAAAGTAGCAAACGACGAACCCGATATAAATAATTCAACGACTGGTGTAAAGAAAAATAACTTAAGGACGTAAAAAATGTCATTATTTATTTATTAGGTGTTTGTATAGGCACAAATGTGAAATGTGCAATACTTCATTACTTCAATGGTGATAGGTATCGTATTTAAGTTCAAATAATATTGTGAGTTTATTACACATTTAATATCGTTGTGAATCATAATTCATAGAGATCGTGGCCGTAAAGTAAAAATATAACGACTAATAAAAATGGTGACAAGTTTTTAAAATATTTAAAATGTCTGTATTATAATGTATATTACCCAATAGTCAACCAGAATTTCCAAAAGTATGAACTATTATACTTTTATATACCAACTATAAAACATGACTCATAACTTATAGGTCATAACTATAGGCATATTATTAACATTATAAATACAATATTATATATTTATATGCATAGTTGCATGGATATAACTCAGTTGTATATATCTTGCAAGTTATGATTATTGTTATAGGCTGTGGCGTTGATAGATTTTTGTCTTTAGGGAGGGATGTACATTTTATATTCTATTTATAATATTAATGAGTTATTGAAAATTTACCTAGGCGACCCCATAAAACTGCAATCTGACATTAGCCTTTTTGTCATGATTTGTATTAATAAGGAAATTATAAATTAGATTATTATCTAATTGTTTTTAAAACATATCGCTATTTATTATATAATAATAATATTATTCATATAATAGTATTATACTACTAGCTGCAATCATGACCTAACGTATTAAATCTCTTTTGTCTTACACTTCAATACTAATAAATGCCAGTTCATGTCCTTTTCCAGATGCCGTACAACCATTGACAATGCTCACACTATTAATGTTTAGCGATTGATAAAGTAACATTCAAGAACCACTTGGGTGTTTTTATTAGAGCTTGAGCTTCAATTCGTTTTCAAACTGTGCAAATTTACCAACAAAGGTTCAATTCGAGGGGTATCTTCTATTAAAATTTTTTATGTTAGTGATGAAAAGATAAACTTTTATGAATTTTTAACTGAAATATCATTTGAAAAGTCATTGTGTGTATAATAATATATATACTTTTAAATTTTCAAGTACCCACGAATTATATTGTTAAATTATAAGAAAATAACTTAAATATCATTATTCTTGATTATTTAATATGTAATTATTCGTCTACATTGTAAAATAAAAAAATTATTAAAAAAATTGTGCTTAACAAATTTTAGGTTTTTTTGTTTACAGAACTAGAATATACTTGTATACAACTTTGTTTTAAATATTTGATCCTGACCTATAAAAATTGAATATTCTATAAATATTTAACTACAAAATGATTTTCAATTTGATAAATGTTGTCAAAATTAAAAACTTTAAATGCTTAAAAAACAAAACTGTGCCTACGTATATTTAATATTTTTGAACTGATAATGTAACAATATATCAACAGTCGTGTATTAAATTGTCAAGCTTTTCGACATAACAAATACAATTTAATTGACATTTGTAAAAAAATCTAAAAACATTGAAAATTGAAAATGTCCGTAAACAACTTAAAGCAAATCAAAATATATTTAACATTTTATCAAGTAGGTATATGAATTTATAAAATAAACATATCACTCAGAAAAATGTGTAATAATATCTATGAAAAACGTATACTAATTTAATGGAAATCGGGTATGATTTCGAGCCAATTATATTTGTTCATAAAAACATGAATATAATTTTCATTAAACTGAAGTATTTGGTGCTTAATTAATTTAATTCCAAATTTCATTGTTCTAGATAACTTTATACTCAATTTAATTATATTAATAAATTGAACTTACTAATTTACATACTAAATTCAATGACATTCTATTCATTAAAATTACACTTTTTTCTTGGTTTCAATGATTGATTGACTTTGAATTTATTTCTGCACATGCTTAAATTGTATGAATTGCAATTATTGAAACCATGCTAAATTTCATAATTTTAAAGAACTTTTACTTTGAGTTTATTCATTGATAAACCTAAAGTCAATGAAATTATTTAATAAAAGCAATACTTTTTCTCGTTGTTTCAAAAATGCTTTGGCTGTGAATTTACTTGTAAATATGTTTAAATTAATGAATTGCATGTATTAAAATAATGATAAATTGCATTATTTTAAAGCAACTTTACTTTGGATTTAATCATTGGTGTACGTAATTCAATACTAATACCTAATTATTTAATAAAAACAATTCTTTTTTTTTCATTGTTTGAACAAACTTTATTAGTTATTACATTATATTTCATATATGTGTAATTACTTAAGTACAACAATCACACTTATTGTAAATCATTTTTTAACAGAAAAACAATTACAATACAAATACATAAAATATAAAAAAGAATACAATACAAATACATTTAATATAAAAAAGAATACAATACAAATACATTTAATATAAATGTTTAAGCCGAATAACAGTTTCATTGGTTGGTAAATTATATAAGTGTACAGGAGGTCCTATAAATTCATTAATATTTTTAAGTACATAATTTGAAGTAACAGTTCTAGAAATAATATAACTGACTATATGTTTTTTAAATGATAATATATTTAAACATTCACAAAAAAATAACACTTTTTCATTGAAACATATAATTTTTTTAAACTTATAAACTAACAAATTATTATCTACATAACATGTTAAAATATGTTCTGCATTATACACAGTATTACAGTAAGTAATTTTATCATAACAAACTGCATCATTAAGAAGTGTTAAATCATTAGGCAAAANACAACTTACGAGGAAACTTGTATTAAATTTTCAACTTTTTTGACGAAGCAAACATTTTTTTATCGAAATTAGTTTTAAAAAAACTATGATAATAATCGAAAATTTTAAATGCCTATCAACACGAGTCAAAATATTTTGAAAATTTCATGGTGTGCAGAAAATGAGGATATAAATATTCAGTGCAAAATTTCAAGTATTTACTGTATTTTTTTTTAAGTTACATCAAAAACCAAAATCGATGTTGTCAAAAACCGGCTTTTAGTGAAAATTTCCGTTTTTCCTTAATTTTTTTTTTGTTTGTTTTCCTGCCACTTTTGAAAACTGTGGAGAATTTTTTACACTTGACCCCCTGAAGTACCAAATAGATTCACTTTTCTACCAGATATACAATCTCTAGAAACCTGAAATCTGGTGTTCAAATTATTTAATAGTGATTAGTTTATCCTTCGTTGTTAAATTACGTCATTATAACTGAAATTGTTATTTTTTGTTTAAAATCTAATTTTATCGAAATATGAACTATAATTTACTACCAAGTACCAACCTATAAAAAAATGTGCTTTTTTATAAATTTTTAAGTTTCTGTGATATAACTTAAGGAGAACCGTGCATTTACGTAACATTACAAATCATAGCTATTAAAATCGAGTTAGGTATATAAGTATATTTAGGTACGCCATACGTATATTTATCTTGATTTCCAAGAAAAAATGAATCATATTAGACATTGGTCATATATAAATTTTTTCCTACATTATTGAGTTTAACTATTACTACTATATTATGACCATCAGAGCCAAAAATATCTAAGAAAAAAAAATACAACAGCTATTATGCACGAGGTCATGTAGATTGCAGATAATGAGCGACTTGTTAATCTCGTTATTTACATTCTAAACAAACTGAAAGCCGATAGGAAGTTGTTAGTTTTGTTAAGTATAACGATATGCCTTTTTTCACGGTAGACATGTTTTTGGAGTAACTAGTAAGTAATAAGTATAATACTAATATAGGTAGTATTCTATACTATGATACCATACACGAAATACACGACGATAATATATAATAAAACTATGCAATAATAATAAATTATTATGAAATACATAAACAAATTAATATATAAATCAATATCTACATAGGCGTAGGTATGAGGTGTGCAGCTGCACACTGCAAAAATGTGTGCCTATATACGTACTTAAATATTTGATTGAAAATTTTGTTATCTATTTAAACGTGTAACCAGTTAATTATGGGGTGTATATAAACATTAATCTATTCTGCATCATAAATTATAAATAATTATATTACTTTCATATTTTAAATTTTGACCTCCCGAATACACCAACTAGATTTACTTTCCTACCAGAAAAGTTGATGTTGACGAAAATCGAGCACTTTTACTGCCCCAAACGTGATGACTGACACAAAAATAAAAAACAAATAAAATACATACATCATTGTCAAATCAATACATTCATCGCTCCGCTCAGAATTTAAAAGCGGAGGTAGGTATCATGATTATGGGTTTGGATGGGGCCTTACGGCTTACACATAATATAACACAACACAAAAATAAGCCTTATATTATGTATAAGATAAATACACATATATATATATATATAATATGATTCATTATGTTATATTATGCGGGCTATATGGTTTTTTATTGGTATAAGGCGTCGCCCTTGCCCTCCATGGTGTTTATATTATTACCGTGACATTGTTGTGAGTGGCACGCCCAGCAAGTAAGTTAATTGATTAATAATAAAAAAACAATATAGGTAATAGCGTATTAGATTATAGATGAATATATATAGGTATTACTTGTTGTCATTTGACTCTTCCAATATAAAAAAAACACATCAGTATGAGTGTATGACTAGAAAGGTATTTAAACATAGTGATAGGATTTTAGTAATATTGTAAACACAGTGGCGTAGCCATGATTATGAAATTGGGGGGGGAGGTTAAGTATTAACTAAACCAATTTGTTTAGTTTAGTTTATACTTAAACCCCCAAACCCCCTGACTACGACACTGAGTAGACATAATATGGCATTGCAACTTACTATCAAAGTAAAAGAAACTATAAATGACGAATCCTAGAAAATGTGAATAGAATTTCATTTTTGATGCATTTTTTAAGGGCCCCCAATTAATACAATTCCAGGCATTTGTACTAAATGTTTGGCAATACAATATTATTTAATACAAAATAAGTATTTCTACTAAAATTTCAAAAATTACAAATTAATTTCAATGAGCCAGCGGGCCTGTAAAATAACCGGGCCCCTTTACTCAAGGTCCATCATTCCATTGCGTGACTTATTACAGCCACCACTGCACAATTTAACAAGTTTTAATAGGTAAATGGCTTATATATATTAAAATATTACGTGCATCATATTTTGAGCATTACAGTGCAAAGTTAGAGGACATGTAGGTAAATATGGATATGAATAAAACGCCAATAAAACGCCAATAGCTGTTTCTTTATAAAATTAAAACAATACAGATCAATACAGTATTATTACCTACTATAGTTGTATTGTGATAAATTGACTCAACATAGCCATAACTACAATAATTTTCTAATGGGATCGTATTGTATGTCTTAACCCTATATTATTGCACTATACGGCCGCATATGTAAATTACTGAAATATAAATAATGTAATAAGCAATAATAACTAATTAGTAATAACCACGCCGCTGCACATTCATTGTTCATCTTCAGGTACTTTAAATGCCTATCTGAAGCGCTACTTATCATTGTTTGAATAAATTATCGTGATTCATAAATCATAATTAATGACAATATGAACTTCATTACGGGCAATGTGCGAAAATCCAAACATTTTCTCATAATAATTTTTTTAAAAAGCCTAGCAATTTTGGGCAATATACTGCCCGCACATTTTGATATAATACCCTGGCGATCTATGTACAATTGCGGATTTACCAAGATGAATGTAAACTTTTAAGAATTATTTACGTATATCATAATATAATATGTATAAGTACAAATAAATTATGTTAGCTATTGAGTTCTGTGAGTCATTTATAATAGGTAATGCATAGCGATAGCCATACTGCCATAGACGCATAGAGCATGAGTGCATGAATGGTTATAAACATTATGAACAAATTAAAAATATTATTTCTAATAATCTTGACTAAAAAATACTTAGATATTGCTGGGGAATTAAGTAAAGTAATTATAAATAGTCCAAGGATTTCTAACTTGTAGTCCATCCTACTGAAATACCTACTACTAATGTTATTCTAAATTCTGATGTTCAATTTTTAAAAATGGTTTCTTGATGTTATTTTAAGTATTAAGTAATATTCAAAATACAACTGTCTTTAAGAGAACGCATCCGAGGACTACACATACATTTGTTATCACCGTCTTAGGTTAGTGTGCAGGTAATAAATAAACTCTCTGCAGTTCAAGTTAAGGATGTTAGTTTATAAGTTATAGTGAATCGACTATCGGTCAACTTGTGGCCCTCGGGTCGGCTATTTATTAAGGAGCACATTATTGGCAACCTAATTCACATATCGTTTCTTGTGAGTATGTAGCACGGCTAAAGATAATATTATTATCTATAGTCGTGATATGTAGAAGTGCAAATGGTTATTAGTGTAAGTAAATCCGTAACTAAAAAAAAACGAAATATTTTGTTTTCCGTTTCGGCGGACAAAAGTGACTTCACGGGTATATGAATAACTCGTTTATAACTGAATATTTTTAGATAATTTCTTTTTCAATTGATAAAAAACAACATTTTACAGCTCTCGTTGGACTTTTTTGAGAATTTGACATGTTTTAATTTAGAATTTTGATAAAATTCATAAAAATCATGTACATTTTCAAATTATTTTAAGTTAGAAATTCATAAAAATTGTTCTTTATGTATTTAAGATTTGAAGATTTCTTATATTCAAGACTCTAATTAAGTTTTCCTACATTTAACAAAAAACAAGTTCACCCGGAAAAGTCGAAAAGTCAAATTAATTTTTTAAGAGTGTTTGAAGACGCTCGTAAAATATATTAGATGTTCATGATGTAAATAAACCAATTCTCAAACAACGATTTTCTTATTTTATTTTTATTTAAAAAATAATAACTGTAAGTACTTGGTATTTTCATCAAATGTTTATTTTATATTTTCTTTACATGACAATATTTATTAAAATTATACTGTGGTAAAAATATGACAGTTTTAAATTTTTATAGCCAAGAACTTAAACCAAGGATTCTCATAAATGGTTCATCCTATAACCAAAAAATCTAAAAAATAGATAATTAGTGGTTAATTGAGACTTTTAGTGTACATTATTATAATGTATTGATTATTGCATGAAGAAAATTTAAAAGTAATTTTTTGGCAAAAATGAATTTCACTGACTAGTTAATTTAATAACTGTGGTACTAATGTCTAATAGTGAAACCAATTACTTTAATCCCAATAATATTATACAATAAACTGATAGACATTCTTCATTCAGAATCGTTTTTAGAAAAAAAAGATTCTTGAGTCTGTTGTCACCTAATATATAACAGAGTTACCCTCTAACCCACTTTTTAATATTAATTATTTATTCTTATTTCTGATTTAAATTAGACACACGCATATTATTTATGTAATTTTCATAGGTTTTCTTAAGAATTGATATTAGATCCATATAGTTATAAAACAATAATGTAAAATGTATCCTTATAAATAATATAATGGTAGCTTAAACAAGTTAAACAACATTTGAGAGCAATAATTTATTTACATTTCCTATTAATAAAAAGCGTAGGTATGTTAGGAAATAATACAAAATAAATAGTACGTACCAGGAAAAGTCCTGTACCTATAATGAAACTTCTAGGATAGATTTTATTCAAATATTAAACAAACATAAGCATATAAAAACGAGTATATTTTTCATTGAAATATGGTAATTATTTTTTTTTATAGAATTCACTCCAAGTATAATTATTTTAAATCTATAAATAGCACATGAATATTTTATTCAAAAAAAATTTCCTATAAATGGTTCAACATTAAACAATAAATATTTACATTACTCTTCCGTAATAGTTGTGTGTAATAATAATTTATAATATCATAAACCCATATTATAATAAATATTGTATAATTTTCTTTAGCTCTAAAACATTTTTTTGAGATTAATAAAAACGGTCCATGAAATTTCATATAAGGAAAAAAAGATTGGTAAACACTATACAATATATTGTAGATATAAACTACACACTATATAATATAACCATTGACAGTAATTATTTGTTCATAATAAAATTAAAATTATAAGCAATTGTATGAAATCTGACAATTAACAGTATTAAATTTGTTTTTCATCAATTGTACAGTACAGAAATAACTAAAATATTTATTTTAAAGTAACACAAACACACACATTCATACACACACACATACACATACACACATACACATTCATTATGTATAGTATAATGCAGTATTGTATACATATTTATGTGTATGTGAGTATAAGCGTACATTTATTTATATTTTTGTTTTATGATAAACAACAATAACTGCTTATAGTAAAAGGTAATCAACTATTTAATTTCACATTTCCAATGCTTGTTGCCTGGGTTAAATTATGAATCAAGTCGAGACGTTGCATTTCCGAAAGGCTTTGGAACATACCCATGATAACGTCTGATGTAACTTCAGGTGTGTCCTGCCAACAAAAAATTTCACATGTTACAGTTACAAAAACATACTTCAAAGTTTTTAAATCAAATAGTTGTTTAAGTTTATTAAAACCATGCTTACATTTATTGTAGATTTGACTTGATTTATAACTGCATCTTTCCTAACACTTTTAATGTTGTTACCAATCAATGAATCAGCTACAATCGTGCCATCCGATTCATCTAATTGACTTGTCAGCCATTGCACTACGGCTTGGTTATTATCCCACAGATAAGACTATAAAAAAACATAAATATAATACATAATCAAACAGAATAAACAATATTTCTAATAGGCCTATTATTAGACATATTAATTGTATTTTTGTGTTTAAAATTATTCAGATAATATTTTGATTTCTCACTAAAAAATAAAAAGTATAACAAAATAACACTTACGGCAGTGGTGCCTTTGTCTTCAACAAACCACCTTCTCAGCATTTCATAGGCAACATCGTCTTGAATGGTATCATTGGATTTTGTAATTACTTTTTGGATTTGGTTTTGTAATAAACGTCGTTTTAGTCGCCAATATAAAGTATTACGAGATTTCTTCCATTGTACAATATCTTTAATAACACCTTTACTAAGCATGCATTTAGGTGTGTCATGTAAGTCAGCAAAGTGAATTGCTACTTGATGGTAAATAGGTTTCAACACAGATATTCTTTCTGCAACATTCTTTTCTATTTCGACCGCTTCTTCAGGAGTGGGGCTAGCATTTGCTTTGAGACTCAAAATATTTGTATCAATTCTGTTAATAGATTTCAAGATGTCTTTTTCACGGAATTTAATTTCAACAATTCCTTCAGGTTCCAAAACACCTCCCCTGTGAACAAACATTTAACATTCTGATTTGAAGTTTGGAAAATACAACTTACATAACAAAATAATGAATGTAAATAGAGAATAGGTATTTAATTATAATCTTTACAAGCACTTTTACTGTAAGTACATGTGTATAAAATAATTGATTATTATAAAGTTATGTTGTTTTAAAATCGCTTTTTATAGAATAAATATAATTAATGTAATACAAAGACTTCATAATTTGTATTTACACTCACAGTATAAACACAATAATTAATAGTTATACAATTTATTTGATTAAATTAAAATAAACAGGAAATCCATTTAGTTATTGATATAATTTATAATAGTAAATACAGTAAGGTATGTGATAAAGTCAACTTAATAAGATAAACGTGGATCAAGAAAATAGACAAGTAAACAACATTAATAAGTAACAGATATTTGTGAGCAAAGAAATTAATCAATTATACTTTAAAACATTTTTTGTTTAGTAATAGGTAATTAATTCATATTTTATAAGAACATGTATGTAATTAATATGGAATGAACCACATTATAATATACACGAAAATGCGCTTAGTGTGAGTAAGTAGTGTCATCTATACTGGCAATATCAATTTAACTAATTTATTTCTGTACTGATGGATCAGCAAACATTTTCTTAATTGAATCATTTACAGTTGAAGGTTTAATCATTATAAGATAATAAATAATTAATATAAAACATAACTAAATTAATATAGTCAATATAAAATAATAGTTGATATGAAACAGGGATTTGTGTATCATAAAATTTTGTTCAGGTTTTTCTTTTTCAAAACTTTACATATACAAGATATATTATTGAATTTGGATGTATTACCGACTATCTGGATCTGCATACATCTCAATATGTCTTGGATTAATAGTAGTATCTACAACAGCCCATGCACCTCCTCGCAACTCACCAAATGGTGGAATATAAGTGATAATTGGCTGGTTGTATTGTCTTAGTTCATCAACAATGTATGCACCAAATTTCATTATTTGTTCATACATGTCTGAAAATAGAGAAAAATGTATGAATAAAATTAAGTTAACAAATAGAAGTCTAAATTAATTCACAGCATAAATTAAAATAATTTGAATTGAATAACAGTATTATTTTATAATTATCTATTAAATACCTTTCATTCCACCAGAAAAACCTCTCCAGTTAGCAAAAATGAAAAGTGGTAAGTCTTCATGGGCAAAATCTTTAATGGCTTGAGATGTTTTATATGCAGAGTCTGGGAACCATACTTGTCCAGCTTGAGACACAGTCTAGTGAAATTAATACAAATATTTATACATCATAAAACATAAAATAAATATTACAATGATTACCTTAGATTCAGAATCCAAATTAGCAGGGTCTGCCGGTAAAGTGACTTCTACTGTTCTTGTTTCAACAGCAATCACACCAACTGGGATTCCTCCCAGTCTAGCTCTTCCACAAACAACAGTCTGTGCCCAGGGTTGCATTATTTCATCCCATGATCCTTTATCAAAGAATCCAGACTCCCAATGGCCATCTGAATAAATAATAACGTATTTTCAAATAAGTAAATTCTCGATATACTAATTATATTTATAGGACTAACTTGTATCTTCTTTCCCAGCAATCATCCAACGAGGATCATATGGGACTTTAGTAGGGACATAGTCTATATCTCTTTCTACAGAATCCACGCTTTTAATCACAGGCAATGGAGATTCTTTAGTTTTTGGAATGTAAGAAAGCCACTTCAGTATTCTGTACACACCATCTAAGTCTCTAGCCTCAGTCTTGTGTGATACGCCATTGTTGTACATAATTTGAATACCACCTAACTGATTGTTAGATGCATACACTTCACGACCAAGAAGCTAAAAAAAAAATTCAAATGATATTTTTCTAAATCTAAATAATTATTTTGAAAAAACAAACCTTATTCAAAGCACTATATCCTGTGAGAATAATGTGAGAATTCTCAATTTGAATAACTCGTTGACCAAGTCGTACTAGGTAAGCCCCAATACCGATGGCACGACAAGTTACCATTGAAATTGTAACAATATCTTGATACGCACGAGAAGTTTCACCAGCTATCATCCCAGCGAATTTTAAATTTTCAACGCCATAACCAAAATCTTTTCCTATTTTCAATCATTAATAAGTATATTGAAATTTTTGTATGTAGATATAGTAATAAATAAAAATATGTTGTTGTTACCAATAATGTCAGTTAGTTTATATCGCGGTTCACCTTCATCTTCAATCAATTCTGCTTCCACAGAATTTTGACCAGCTAATTTTCCATAGTCGTCAGGTGTTAAGTATAAATATTTGAATCCCTAAGATGTAAACAGTAAATTAATAAAAATAATAATCAAAGTATTTTAAATTACATATATATAAGAGATATATGAGAATAATTGGGAAATAAATGTTATTTACTTTTTCTGGATCAGATGGGTCTTCCCAGGCTACATTGAACAAACTTTTTATTTCTTCTGCAAGACCAATACGAGCTCCACTATTAGCTGATATATATATGCGTGGAATTTTTTTTCTTCGAGCTTCCTTAGAAGCTAAATCGAAAACAATGTCTTCTTGTGGACCAAATGAACCAATATTTACTGTTAGATCATTAGCAATCACAATTATATCTCGGCCGCTAGGATACTCTGGAGTATGCATTGTAAATCTCCAAGCAACCATACCAGCCTATGAAATAAAAACCCAATGTAATACATTTTACACAAAAGTTGAATAATCTATTAATACATACAGTATTTTCACCAGAGAAACGTTTTTGTTCAATTAAATGATTGTCTTCAACAACAAGTTCAACATAATCAAACACTAAACTGCTTTTTAAAACTCCATCTAGAAAAAAATTTTAAAATTACCAAAAAAAATGCTGTCGCGCAAATTGTATTTGGACAACTATTTAACTACCATTCGGATGTTCCAAAATGTATTCCTGCCATAAAGTTTCTATCATTTGTCTAAACATGTCTGGAATATCATAAACATAAGTTGTTCCAGCACTTTGAGCTTGGAATCTTTTTTGTTGAAGAAAGTCTTTGGTTACATATGGAGTAGAAACTGGTAGTCCATGTAATGGTCCTTGTTTTGATTCATATGATTCAAATTTAATCTGTAAATTAGTAAGAACTATTAAATATTTGTTTATAATTGTTCTTTATTTAATGTGCATTCACTATTTAAAGAAAAATATTTTAATCACAAAGTTAGGATAAAGTTATTTATTTTATATAAAAGTCGTCATTGATTGGACACACAACAATTAACTCATTTACCTAAAGGATTCAAACAGGCTAATCCCGATTTACATGCATAATTACACATATATAAAATAGTTGTCTATTGGATTCACACACTGGTTAATGGAGTCAATGTATGTTTAAAACGTATTTAGGATTTAAAAAGGTTTTGTTTACTTTGTTTAAAGTAATTATTTACAAAACAATATATTTGAAAAAATTAGATATTTTAATTTTTCTGTTATCATTTATCAAGTTTTTTCTTTTAGAACGGCAGTTAAATTTGAAATATTTGAAATGCATAATCATTCAATAATAGTCAAATTTAAGTTCTTTATCATAATGCATATGTATATATATATATATATTTAACTCTTTGGTATTTCACCTAATTGACTTATTTGGTTAATGGACTCATATACTCTAAGGCTGTCTTTGGTTTAGAGCTGATTTCTTTAGCTTTACAAAGTAAAAGTCATTAAAAGTTATTAATGCACTTACCATTCCTAACTTAGAGTCAGTAATTTCTTTGTAAAGGCAAATATCCAAGTGATAACCACTGCCATTTGCAAGGCTTAATCTAACATTTGAGGTTTTACTAGTGGGTGAAGGCCGTATGGTCATTCTAAGCTCAGCTTGAAGAACCCGCAATTTCCAAAGGCGTGGACCATACCGCATTACCATATTAGTCACACTTTCTTTGATCTATGCATAAAAGAATATATTTTTTGATGCGTTAAACAATAAATATCTCATTTATTATTAGCTTTACTTTTGCAGGATCCATTATCACAGTGGGGACGAAATTCAAGAATATATGGTTACAGTCAGTTCTACGTGCATGTGGGTGGCTAAATGCAACCTCTAATTCATCCATAGCTTCTAACAAAACACGTTCTCCTTCATTTTGAAGGTACTCAAATGATGCTTCTTTTGTTATTAAATCTTGATGTCTTATAATGGAACGTATAAAGAAACGATAATCAGTTACAACTTGACCTCTTGGAACCTATAAAAAAAAAAAACATTAGAATGCTAAAAATAAAACAATTTAATTAAGTTCAACTAACTTTAGCTTTTCCTAAATACAAATACATTTTTCTGTTTGATGTAGGCAAGGCTTCTAATTCATAAGTTCTCATTCTGTTCAATTCCAATTGGAAAGCCATACCTGGCTCCAAGTGCCGATAAATTCTATCTTCAGCAAAATCTTCATAATTTCTGTAGGTGAATAATTTAGGGAATTGCCTTCTACAAATCAATATAAATGCATCATTTAATAAACATGAAGTAAGTAATTTATTTATATTAATTTGTGTACTATCAATTATTAAAATCTTAAATGTTCAAATAATGAATGATTTCAGGATCTTGCCTAATATTTACAAAGTTTTTTTTAATACCATTGTTCGAAAAAATTATGCACCACAAATAATATTATTATATATTGTTAGTTGAGTTCTAATAAATATTACTTTTGATCTAAGGAGAAGGCGTTTAATAGATAATCTCAGACTAAGAAATAACTACATAAAAGAATTGCTCCAATTGCATAGTTCTAATTTATAATTTTATTATTATTGCATAGTTTTATTTAAATATATTAATTTGATTTAATTTTAAATTGAAGAATTGAATTTTACTTTTTTGTTATAATTTAAGAAAAAATCAGTTATAAATACACATTCTAGTAATACAATTGAAGTAGACTATTTAAATGGTTGAAATGGTATAAAAACAAATTTATAACTTATTAAAATAACTGTTCAAATTATCATTATTTTAAGTAAAATATTAATATTTAAACAATATCGAACGATGGTTGGGTGTTATATACAATTTTCACAGTTATTATATTATTTATTAAATTTACTGTTTACTATGTAGATCAAAGTAATATCTTTAATTCGGTCCTCATACAAACAATTTTATAAACAAATGTCGTGTGTCATAAAATACAAATAAATGGTGTAAGGCATATACTTAAAAAAATAATCTGATGGTTAAATTATAAATTAAATTACTTATTCAAAGCCAAGAAAGTGATTCTCCGGATTGATCTTTTTTTCAACTCTTCTCTACGTTGTTGACAAAATTCTTCATACATCTTACCAAGTTTATCATCTTCCATATTTCCAGTGTCTTTCATAGCAATACATAATATATGACACGGTTCAATCTGAAATGAAGAAAACATTTTTTAAGAAAATTGTGTTTTGCTTAATATGTAATTACAAATAAAATTACTTCAACATTTTCTTGGTCTGGGGGTCGTTGGTCACCAAGCGACAAGCTCACATTGAGAGATGAGCTTAATCTAGATTCACTTCCACTTTCGAGAGCATCAATAATTCTTGGGGAAACATATACAGGAGAAGATAGATCTTCCATAATATCCAGGATTTCATCAAAATATTGTTCAAATTGAGTGAATGATTCAAATGCTGCCATACAACCAGTTCTTTGATAAGTTGGGATATATGGCAATGGAGTTTTCGTTGGTGACTCAAGATTTTCAGAACCATTTGCTCCAGAGTTGATCTTATTTTGTTGACTATACACAATAAGAACAGATATTAAATTATTATTAGAATGGTTTTAGTAAAATGCTGTTATAAGCTTACCGGTTTGGATGAGAAGAAGGTAAAAGAAATTGGAAATGTACCAATGGTATTTCTCCAGACAATTCTAAATGTTGCAAACATGTAAGATCATATGATATGTAAACTCGTCTTACATAAACCTAATCAAACATCAAGTTAAAATTATTATTATTAGGTAGCTGAATATTGTCAAGTATATGTAATAGTTATTTCAGTAACTTATATTACCTCTAATGCAGCATTGCAGACTGCACGGTTTGAATGATAAAAGAAGTCATGAAGGATATCAAATATAGAAGTTTCCGATTGAATAAGTTTTTGTAAGTTTTCTGGATGAAAATCATGTCCATACATATCAACTGCAGATAAAAATATTGATTCCATTTGATTATGTCTTAATTCATATGCTGGTTGGTGTGCAGCAATGAGTACCTATAAAACAGGTTGCATAACAAATGTTAAATGATTGATTTTTATTGAAAGCCTAGGATTAGGAAGATAATGATTTTATTTTGGATCAAAACTAACAATCAGTTCATAAAAAGCAAAAAAAATGATTAACAACTATAAATATTCATAAAAATAACAAAAATTCTAACTTGTCGGGCCCGAAGCGCAACTCTTGAATGTTCACTGCGATTAAGTGAGGTCAACTCGTTTAATGTAGCAGCCAACTCATCTGTTAAACCAGGTTCGTTGGACCATAAGTGATCAATTAACATTGTAACTAACATATTCTTCTTTGCTACTTGTGTGTGTGAGAATATTGTTGAAGTTACAGCAGCCATATCATCTTTATATCTATCTCTCAATGCAGTAGCACATTTATCATAACTTCCTGCGAAATTGTTGAATTACAATTTATTAAATATATAATATTTTATTCATTTTTAACATAGGATAATATGTATACATTCTCTTACCATGTTGGAATTGACTTTCCACCTCATAATATTGTTTAAGCAACTCATGAACGGCGGACTTCATTCGACCACGAATTCCATTCCTATATCTCTGCACTAGTTGAACAATGCCTTGTGTTGTTTGGAAAAAGCTGTCGCGATCTGTTCTTTTTTGTAAAGTTGCAGCATGGCTTTAGGTTGAAATGAAACATGAACATTAAAATAAATAATTAATATCAACTATAATAGGTAGTTTGTTCAATAGAAATTTACCCATCAATAATTGCAGCTATTTGTTGGCTAGGAAATTGTGCAAGTACAGATGTGATGTTCCTTTCATACAACTTCATTAATGATTTAATTTTTTTATCAACAGCTTTTGGTATTCTGCCAGATATTGAAGATATCACTTCCTAATATATGAGCATAAAAATTAGTTTATAATCAATTGTTCAAGTTTAAAAACAAAACTTCTATACCTGTAACTCTAGTAAAGGCAAACTTGGGTCACGTAGAGAGTTCATGAACTTTTCAATGACTTCTCTCAAACGTACAAGATGATATGGTTCTGGTAAGCAATACCCAGCCAGAATATTATCTAGCATACCTCTGTAGCATGTATGTATATTATTAAGACTTTCTCCATAAATATGTGAAGTTCCATCGAGTTCAAGGAACTGTCCTTTATATTCAATAGCTTTTGTAACTAAAGAAGGGTCATCTAATTCAAGTGTTGCAATTAATGAGCCAGCATCAAGAACGGCACCAGGTCGTTTGCTATAATACACACGTCCGTTTTCTGTTGCTGTTAATGTCATTACCATTTTCATTACCTGATTAAAAATAATAAAATATAAATTGATTACTGCTGTTCATTATTATTTAAACTATCATATAAATAATATTTTAATAAGCACAAGATAAATATTTACCTCTATTTCAGCATATGGTTGACCTTTTTTAACTTGGCCCCCGTCCTCTATAAGAAAACTGATCAATTTACCAGCAGACGGTGAGCGAAATAAGGACGGATCATTTTCTTTATCGAAAACACATGTCTGATTACCAATTACAATTCTATACCGATCTACCTCTTCTCGCATATAAGTCGTAAAACTCGATCCATCCAAAGATAATAAAATTCCTGAATTTGATTAAGAAATGTATAGACATTTTATTGAATAATAACAAATAAAAATAACTACTAAAATAATAATGATTAACATACCACCATCAGATAGACGATGGACTTCAATTTCCTTAAATGAGCCATTCATAATGAGGAAATATGAATTGAGTCCGGATTTGGTAACTTGAACTTTGTATTTATATCCACCATTTATTAGTTCAACAGATACATGGTGATCCAGTGTATTGGCACTCAATACCTGACCACTAAAAAAGATATACAATAGATAAATAGTATTGTATTTAGCAATTAAAAAATATAAACGCTATTTATATTAATGTAAATTTAAAAATACATTTTTGAGGGCAAAAACTATCTAAATGTTTCAAGTTAATAAAAAAAATTCATTAAATTTAAAGGAGAATGTACATAGACTGGTTTATATACATTTTCCTTCAATATATTATGCGGATAAAAAATTCTAATTTTTAATGAAGTAAATAAAACAATTATGTTCAGAATTTAATTTTAAGCTTTTAATTGTACAAGGTGAGTAATTTTTGAACATAAAATTGCATCAGATTATAAACTGTCACTATTCTTAAGTAAATATTGAATCACACATTACCGTTCTAAAGATGTTTGAAAGTTTTGGAATGATTCGGATATCTTACGATCGGCAATATGAAGTCCTCCACAAATGACTCCAAGAAATATGTCTGGCTTTTCGGATTGTACACGCTCTGATATCAATAAATCCAACCAAGCTGTATCAATCGTATTTGACTGAAAAATACACACATAAAATAAATTGTAAAATAAAATTATATGCATTTATGTAAAATAGTAAAGAATTGTGTACCTGGAATGATTCAGTTTCAAGAAGTGTGATTAAATATTCAACTGTAGTTCTGAAATCTCCTCGAATCGATAATTCTTTAAGTGCAATAACTAAATTTCTAATTTAGAACAAAATAAATACATATACATACACATATACATACATTTTAATTTTTTCAATCTTACTCTCTAGCTTGTTCTCGGTTTTCTCCCCATGAGAAACAATGCCCAAACTGAGAATCAGCAAATTCGTGTAATCCTCCAGATGCAGCTACACTGAAGTATCCCCATACATTTTTTGAAGAACGGAAATTTAATTCTTGAACAGTTCCAGAACTAGGCTTAAAACCTAAAATAAAAATGTAATTACACATAAAATTGTATAAAATACAATTACATTATCATCATACACATAACATCTATAACAATGATCAATTCAACTTAATTAATAAGTTGATATTATGATGATTATAAAATGGTATATGAATGAATTTTCAATAATCACTAAAGACTTAATATAAATAAAAACCTTAGTATTTCAAAAATAATAAAAGCATATATTATGGTTTTTTGTACCTTCGTCAGGATTTTCACTAGTGATTCGAGCAGCAATAACATGACCCCATGGATGAGGTTTGTGTCTTGGTGCATCAAAATCGATATAACTATCTCCCCAAGCAGATTCACTATAAAGTAATCTGATGTCTTTTATACAGTTGAGAGCTAATCCCATTGAAATTTGCAGTTGTGCAGCTGGTAAATTCACATCAGATACCATTTCTGTACAAGGATGTTCCACTTGCAGTCTAGGATTTAACTCCAAAAAGTAATAATTTCCATCTGTATCATATAGATACTCAACTGTACCAGCACTAACATAACCAACCATTTTAGCAATGCGAACTGCGGCCTAAAATAAAATATTTTAAAAACATTATAAGGTTATGAATTAGTAAAATAAATCCATTACTCTCTCCATTTCTTCAAAAACGCTAGGTTCGGCAATCACTGCAGGAGCCTCTTCAATAATTTTTTGATGTCTTCTTTGAATTGAACAATCACGCCCAAACAATGATATAGCATTACCGTATTGATCAGCTAAAAGTTGTACTTCTAAATGCCTAGCGCATTTAGCCAATTTCATTATAAATATTGGTGATCCAGGAACTTCAGCTTGAACCTACAAATTAATAAGTGAAAATTCAAAAGTATTAAATCATTTCAATTTTTGAGTGTATAACTTTAAAATACCTGTTTATATGCATTTGGGAATTCTTCAGTATTTTCTACTTTCCTTATACCTTTACCACCACCGCCTTCACTAGCTTTAATCATAATTGGATATCCAACCTTTTCAGCTGATACTAAGCCTTCTTCAATTGATGCAACACAGCCTTTTTTATACAAATCTGGTCCAATTTCAATTTTTTTACCAGAATAATGTCCAACCACACCTATTTAAAGGATAACAATTTTAAAAACAAATATGTATGTAAGTTATTTTAGTAATCTTAAATTTATATAGATCTTTGTGTGATGCAAAATGAGAATAATTTATTTTAATAATCTTAAATACACATATTTCTTAAATCAAGAAATCGTTAGATGTAGATTTTGTTTTAAAAAATATAGTAAAAATATAAATAACTTAATTTTTAAAAAACAATGTTTGTAAACATATTGTGACTCGTCACAAAGTCAATTGCCATCCATGTAAGTTGTTTGAAATAATGAATTAAAGGATTATTTATAAAAATTTAATATGGACATGAACAAACTGTTATATTTATGTAATATTATAAAATTTTGAAATTTTCGTAAAAAGTGGGTCACTAGAAATGAAGGAACATGTGTAATAATATATCCTTTTATAGAAATTCATACTTTTTGTTCTGCAACAATATTAAGAATTCCACACAACAAAACATAAAATTATATATATGAATGTGAGAATCTATACTAGTATGTGCCCATTAATTTTACCTGAACCAGACCAGGGCAATGTAGGAATTTCAGCAGTTTGTGCAACAATACTCGAAGCAATTTTATCACCAAGAGCAAACATAGCCTTTTCAGGCGGTCCAATAAAAGCAATTTTATTTTTGTCCAATAGTTTGGGTAGTTCTGGATTCTCAGAAGCATGTCCCCAACCAGCCCATACAGCCTATTATAAATACATAAAAATTACACATCAATATAAATTTAATTTATTTCATACTTGACTATAATTTTGTAAATACAATTTTACCTGAACTTGAGAACGTATTGCTATATTGACAATGAGCTCTACATTAGCGTAATTGTTGTTATTTGTACCTCCAGGTACTGGTACATAGTGATCAGCCATTTTAATATACTCAGCATTAGCTAAAATAATAATAATATATATATGATACTATTTTATCGAACACAATATCAAACATAAATAAATCAACCATACAGAATAAATTAAATAGTAATATTTTCTTTACGTATAAAGGAATAATTATTAATTAATTTGCACATTAATCTTCATAAAACTGAGTTCATTAATCATGATAAATAATACCTTTAAGATCTTCTGGTGTAACCATAACTACAAATCGTACAGCTCTTTCATTTCTAAACATTTCATAAGACCATCGACGAACAGATCTCATACATTTGACTGCAGCAATACCATTGTTAGCGATCAAAACCTATAACAACAAAATTAAATTAACTATCTATTACTATACAGCTACTAAATAAAATAGAGTAACATTTGAGTTTTAATTTTTAGAATATTAACTACGCATTTTTTATGTATTATCAAAATTACTTAAAAATTCATGATCTCACCTTGTTTATAACTCGTGTTCCTTTAAAACGTTTCACAAATTCTTCAGGAGTGCTAACATTGAAGTCCTTTTCAGTGAGTCGTTGATGGATCACATTGCCTTGTGACATACTAGGCCTATAATTGTTTTATAACATATTTTGAGAAAAATATTAATAGTGTTAATATAAAAATTAGATACATTGGATTAGATTGTATTAGACATTTATTTTATAGAATCAGTAAAGCAGCAATTGTAAAATATATTATATTTTAATACAATAAAATATTTATATATTAATGTGTGAATAGCATTTCAGAAATTATTTATTGTTTGCAATAATATGTTAATTAAGTATCTACCACCAAGTAGTTGGTGTTGAACAAGAATACAAGGTATGTATAATACATATTATACATTCTCTGATATCATAATTTATAAGGAAATTTTGTTATTGTTGTAATATCATGAGATATTATTAAAATGTATAAATCTTATATAGTTCCTATCACAGAAATAGTTTAACTGTGTCGTCAAATAACAAAAAACGTCAAGTATAACAATTTTGAGGAAGTTTTAGTTAGAACTAGGTACACACAATTTTAGGAACACAGTATCATACTGATATTAAGCTTAATAAGTTAGTAGTTAAAAGTAACATCCTTTTTTCAAACTTTTACTAAATATGGAAAGTAATTTTTATGTAGCATTAAATTCGTAAAACTTCTTTGTAAGATGTTGTATCTAACATATGATTGAAAGTAAAGATATATTTTTTTTCGAAGCTTCAAAATAAAATAATCACAGTTCACATTTTTTTCATAGATTATTGAGATTATTTGATATAATAATTTAAAACAAATGTGCCAACTACCAGCACATTTAAGAGTTAATAAAGTGGAAATCCAGCAAATGAGTATATAGTCAAGATATATTGTTATACACATAAAATAAAAGTTACAGTTTAGCACAATATTTTCTGAGCACGTTTTGTTTATAGTTATGACTTATAAGTAAATCTGATGATACATTTGTAAAATATTAATAAACAGTGAAGCAATTATAGAAATCTATATGTGCAATTATTATGTGACCAATGTAAAATGTATTAAAAATGTTCAACAGATAATAGAGGTGTGGTCAGTGAACAATTGTAATTTATCCTTTTAGGGGAGAGCTGTTTTGTTTAAGTATTGCTTAACCATTCCGAAGAGTAAAAATAATTTATCTGTTACAAAAAATATTTTATGTATATATATAGTTGCATAAGACATACCTTATTGAATATCTTCCTAAGGTTACACGGTTGGTGTATAACTATTATCTACAAATTACAGCCAAGAGCTTGGTAAAACGTTAATGTGTACATAATAATAATGTAATATCAAATAGGTATCAAAAAAAATCGAAGGAGAAAACAAAACACAATATACATATATAAAGTGTGACAGGTATAACTGCTCATATTTTTAAGAGACACATAATTATTTTTTTCTTTGTTTTCACATACCTAAAATTTAAAATATTAGTTGAAAATTAAGGATATCGAATTAAAAATAAATATATTTTAAGAAGACGTCACAACTGCATGTGTTGTCTCCTTCTTTCAAATCTACAACATAGCTATAACTATAAGTTCACAATAATCCATTAAACTCTATGATTTTTAAAATTAGAGTGAATTGACCTATTATAAAATAAAAATGTAAGAATATTATCTAGGTTTTTATTGATATTTTAATTTTGTTATAATATTTTTCAAATTTTTAAAATATCTAGAATAATTCCCAATTAAAATATCAATAAAAGCATCTGAATTGCCCTACATAATAATCAAACCTTGAAATTGAAAAATGTGTCAATTCACTATAATCTTAAAAATAACCAGGTAAACGGACTATTGTGAATATACAATTTGATATGCTGTAAGTTTGAAAGAAGGATACAGCACATGAGATTGTAGCATCCTCCTTAACCTTTGCATTAAAACAACAAACTAATATGATTTATAGAAATCAGAATCTAGCCAGGTGCTTAGCTAGTAGACAATTCAAGTCTGTCAATTCATTAAATATTCTGTCTGTATGAGAACTTACGCTATAATCCATACCACTTAAAATTAACTTTTTTTAAGATATTTTCTAACTGTGGTATTTGACACCCCAAATGCTTAAATGTTGAGTAAATTTCATTGATTCACTAAAATTTAACATTTATATAATTGTATTTATACAATGTGTATATTGTTATGTTACTATAACTAAACATTTTACTTTATTGACTTTATGTTTGCATTAATCAAAAATGTATAATTATAATATTATATCTACTTTTTGCGCAAGCATTTTATTATAATTTATAAAAAAAGATTCAGCGAGAAGGTCAACAACACCCTTACATTTTACACTTAATTACAGTTAATAAACAATTATTTAACAAGTTATAAAAATAAATTATCATCTATACTCTTAATAATTATTTTTTTATTATTATTGTTTGGGTGGATAATTTTTTAACATTAATTGATCTTAAAATCGATAACTTTATTGTCTTATATACTTTTATGCAAGTGGTCAATTCATTATTTCACGGACTTGCTAAGGATAAAGATTTATTGCTACATTTTTTGGTATTAGCAATATTTTTAACGATATAAAAAAATTGATAGTTGTAACTTGTACCTAACTTTATTACAATTTTTGAAGTAACTCATAAGAGATAACTATAAATTTAAGGACAGTTATCAAGAAATTCAACATGATATAAAATGTACCTACTTTTAAAACTTTAAGAGGATAACAAATTAGGCAGTTCTGTCATATGCAGTCTATCAAAAATTGTGGTCCACCATATAAGAAATAAATGGTATGATGTTGCATATTTTACAGCTATAATCATATTACATTGTAATGACAAAAAATAACAAACCAAAAGTATTTATTTTTTATATATTGGCTTTGTGCTTAGTGCAGAAATTCTTTAAAAGAACAATAGCTATTGGACCTGTGGACAGAGATAGTTGAAATGAAGAATGGTGATTAATGCACTAACCTACTTTAACTTTATCATATTTATCTAATATTAATTTATGTCAAGATTAACCTTAACGAACAGCTGTGACAATAACATTTAACTGGGAGATCACCACACAATGTTAGTAAGTCCAATACTCAAAATTATGGTAAAAAACTTTGAACTAAAGATAACCTACCAATGATGTACCTTATGTAGAAACTAGGTTAGGTACCTACATTGTGATGGAAATAGAATTGGAAGACTTAACATTAAATAACATAACAATGCAAAATTATTCAATACTGACAAGGATTTTCTTGTCAAATTTCCTAACAGTTTTTTTCAAGTGTAATTTAAAGATTTCAAGGCTGTAATTTTCTACAAAATTATAGATTACATTTTGTATTTATTTGAATGAGAAAAGTATTTTTAAACCCATAGGTACATTTTTAATATGAATTATTAATTCATTATCTATAATGTTGTATACAAAGTACTAAATACAAAGACTATAGTCTTTTTCATAATTATAGGTAATGAAAATAAATAATTTATCCATATATAACTAACTCAGCTACATACACAAATTTAGGTATCATAAACATGAAAAATTCCATTTCCTCTATGTTAATGTACACACAAAAATAAAACGAATATTAACACATCGAAATATGAATGTATAAATATTAAATCATTCATACAGAAATAGTTTTAATCAGATAAAAACAAAGTTATTTGCATAGACAAAACAATAACAAGACCCTAGTTATATTCAGTAAGTTTATTTATAAAATCAACTTAAAAGGGATGTTGGGATGACTTCTGAATCTGAGAGTAATTCAAATGGGAGCCCTTAAAGATGGCGTTTGAAATTAAATCATTTATGATTCTAGTAATTGAAATATTATGAATATTTCCCCAGTATAACAACATCACAAATAATGAAACAGATAGTAACGAAAAAACTAATGATATTAATATACTCTGTTCCAAAAGAGAAAACATGGGGCAGCCACTAGTTTTTGTCCGGTGGCGAGCATCCCCCCTAATACTCGCCCAGCATGTATAAATATCAGAGCTGAGTCAAAAACCATTGCCGGTACTGAAATAAAAGCCGTCTGAAGGGCACAGAAACCGTCTCTTCTATTTTGGAACAGAGTATAGTATACATGGAGAAATTTGGTTAAATTGAATAGTGAAGATAACTAGTGTAACAGTTTTGTTTCTACGTAAAATATTAATGATAAATAAAAATTAGTTAAAGTGAAATAATTTTTTTAACTTCTTAAATCAGCAGTTTTCAACCATTTTATATCCCATATACGACCTAAAAATGTTTAAAATGTTTATATACAATTGAAAGTATAAAACATATAATATTTATAATAATATTCAAAGCTGTGTATCGCCAATAGAGCCTCACTTAAATAATTAACTAATTGACCAATTTAACTTTGAAATAGGATCAAAGAACCAACAAGTATTTTATACAACTATAAAACAAAATAGAAACAAAAAAGAACTTTAATGTACCTACAATTAGGAAAAAGTAAAGTTCACCTACATCAGAAAAATAAATTATTCTTAATCTTGAAACATCATCTAAATATTTTACCCGGTGTCCTTGATTGAAAGATACAGAAACAGATCAAATAAATATAACTATTGCAAATGTATTAACAACTACGTTGAACCTAGATACCAATAATATATATTTATTTTTTATTATAGTTATCAACCGATTTCCCTATTAAAAAAATAAAATAAATACCAGTAAAGTATAACAAATATAAAAATGAAAAATAGCAAAATACCTATCGAAATTAAGTAAGTACTGAATCACCTAAATTATGTCTGGCGAGATTAAAATAAAATATTACTACAGATAAATAACTTTTAATATTTCTTTAGAAAAATGGGTCATGACTACTGATAGGGTAACATAATGAAATCATAGAAACAAACAAATGTGTGGACAAATTCATATATTCACTACAGGGATCAATCAGAATGTTAATTTGTTCACACAATTTTAAGATAATGCCATACCCACGTGCGTTGTATGTCTTACAAATGCATAATAATATAGTAAATAGTTCAATCTGAACAATTCTTTTAACTATATTATGTTTGGTTTTAGAGTGAATTAATTTATTACTAAACTTAGAAGTAAAAACATTATCTAATCAATGAAAAAGGTTTTTTTATATTTTAATTTTAAAGCGAGTTATGATCATTTTAAAATGTATAAAAAAAATACACGTCATTGACTAGATAATATTCTTACTTATAAATTTGATAATTGGTCCATTCACTCTAAAACAAATGAATTATTTAGAATGAACCCCATTTGCTATGTTATACATTTGTAAGACAGAGACAATGCATGTGGGTACAGCGTTTTTTTAAGTTAAAGAAAGTGTTTAGACACATTAATGTAATGTGAACAAAATATTATAGTAACATACAAACATGACATATATTAAGGTAAATTACAATACCGATTTAGTAAAGATTAAGGTATTATAAAATTTTAATAAATCGTAACATTAATTATTTTAGATACAATATTTTAATAAAATAATCAATTATGAACAATATGAATTTATTTTTGAACAGTTAAGTTGATAGGCATTATTAAACAACAGTTAAATATTAGCGTTGATAATATATATATATATATATTAATTGATACATAGAAAACAATTTCAGGTATAAAAATAAATCCATCTAATTTGGAGTACAATTTATAATGTTCGAAAATAATTTATTTTATGAACAACCATAATTAACACTCGAAGAATTTTTTTAAATAGCAAAGACATGAATAAATAATTGCGAATTTCCTAAATATTGAGCATAAATCATTCTCTAAACACTTCAAATCAAGCTTTTTTTAAAAAGCTTTAAATTTTCACCAAATCAAATTTCCAACCAATTTCAAACAAAAATAGAGTAATATTAATAAATAAATGAATAAATGATTATTTATTTCGTAATTTAGAATAAACAAAACTGTTAACTTTTATTTTTCATTCAATAGTTGAATCACTTAGATCCCATCAATTATAAACCAAAAATGAATAGTTGACAGACGAAAAGAAAGATGAAATTCTACGAAATTCCCTTGAACCAATTCGTGCAAGCTAGTGCAAACAAAACAAAACTCAGAAATAAAGAAATCAGAATGTATTGGTTAGTTATAACTCAAAAACCTTGCCGTTACTATGAAACATCATACTTTTGGATATAAGTACCTATAATACTGCAATAATAATATTTTTATATCATTTATGAATATTTTTTTATTAATTATCAGCCCAGGCATCCGATTGAATTGTTAATGTAATTGATTTACATTTCAAACAAAAATATCGTTTAAATGTTACGACGTTGTTGTATCTTATCACTTAAAAACTGCTATTTTATTACGCCTACGCCAAACGAAACCACACATCCACACGGCCTTATTAATGTATTCTATTTATTCCCAACAACCTAACATTATTAGCAGTTGTTATTTCCCTTGAATTCCTAATATTATGTTTATATTTTTTTTTAATTATATTTTCTTCATCTCTGCCTAGACGATGATAATTGTACATAATGCGAGTATTGCTCAACGCTATCGCAACCGACCGTGCACAAACACTAACACTAATGAAGTAATGAATAATAATTTATTTTTTTGAAATGATAGAAAAATGTCTGGTTATCCGAAACTCATGGCTAAACGAGAACCGGTTTACCTCACTCACTCACCTACGTTAACCACAATTATTCCGATTAGTTTTTAAAATGAGAAATATATGTCAAAATTTGTACGTATCCGCAAGGTTTTATAAGGTAAACATTTTAATTTTGTGTTTGTGTTTTGTATTATGATAAACATAAGCAAAACCATAATATATAATATTATATTATAGGTCATATTATGCCATGCTATGTGGAGGGTAGTTCAGTAGTTGTGTGTCTATGTTTACACTAACAACTTGATGCGCTAAAAACGTGCTAAACCAACGATCGAATACGGTTTTAACGCAAAAAGTCAACACGTTATTGTTTAACAACGGAGTACATAATAATCATGGGTACATAAACAGCATAATATGGAAGACAAATTGACGTTTCACAGCGGTTCAAAAAGAGCGTAAAAACTTGACGATTTTTATTCAAGCACCGAAATAGCATAAACAAATCAAGTATATTATATTATATCATAGAAGAGCTCAATTATTGCACGTAGGCCATCATAACGACTGCAGCGGTGTTTATGAGTATAATATTTATAGATTATTGGAGTTCGTTTGAGCATTATAAACAGAATGCAGTTGTAGGAAAGTCGCACGCACAATATTATGTAGGCAACTAGGCAAGTTTTAAAAGACGGAATAACAACAAAGTAAAAACAGGCTTGTGGCGTCGTAATAAGACCTGTCGACTGTCATGTATTATGTACATTTTGGGCATTGAAACTCGTCCTACACGGCAAATATTATTATTATTATTATAACAGCGACACAGAAACATCTTCTCGAAAAAATATCGCGACCGTCAGCGGTGATCCATATTGCATGGCCAAACTAATTATTAGTCAATTAGTGATTTTTTTGAAAAATTGTTTTTTAAAAGTGTATAAATTGTTGGTAACAATATATTCTTTACAAAAAATTATATTTTACATACATTTTGAATGAAAACTTATATTTTTAATTTCACAATTAGAAGCATAATACTTTTCTAAAAATGTTGATGTATAATAATATAGAATATTAAATTACAATATTTTTTTTATTTACAAGCATAATTATTAAGTTTATATTATGGTTATCAGGGGTATAAAAGGGAGATGTGGGGTGAGACCTATCAAATATATTCCTATAAATTATAATTGTAGTTTTAAAATAAAATGTATTGAAAATAGAATATGTTTTGTTATTCACTATGTGAAGATATCTAGGTTTAACAACTTTTCTAATCTGCCTTCCCCGTATAAAAAATTATGCATATACCATTGATGATTCCAATTTTTAAAAATGTCTAGGATAAAACAATTTAAATTGTATTATAACACATTTTTTTTCAAAAACACAAAAATTCACTTAGAATATTATTATAGGTAATGTGGCCATATAAAACTGATCACCCTGTTACTGTCTGTGCACTTTTCCTCAATTTTGACCGAATAGTTGTATTGTATAGGTTGCAGAATATGAGGTTTTTGTGCGGCAGTCATAATAACGAAAAGACCAAATCGGCTGGTCAAAACACACCCAAAACCAGTGATCGAATTGGAATGCAGACGATAAAAGAATGTACAGTTTTTAAATAGTGCAATAAAATGATATGTGACGGATCGAAATAAAAATTTGAACAATTATGTTAATATGTAAATTTCAAAAAAAAAAATACATAATAGATTTGAACATCACTGCCTAATTCAATAATGTATCTTATTAGGAGTGTAAATGTACGATGAAAAAAAGTAATAAAAATGGAAATATTTTGATCACAGTCATCTCTCACACCACATATGTTAATAATAGCCAATGACAATATAAATATATATTACATATAGATGTATATAGGTAGTTATGGTGCGTAAAGGCGAGTGGTATAGACCTGAAACCGACTATTATTTCTAACACTAGTGCGGTATGCAAGTATAATATATGTATAACAAATACGTAGGAAGGTGCACGTTAATCGAAATATAATATACATTTGGTAATATATTATTATTATTATAATAGGTATATGTAAGTAGGTACTGACGTACTGCAGTGGATGTCGTTGAATCGCGGAAAGTCATACTGGTAATAATGTGTATATAAACAAGTTCGGGTAAAAATAAACTTATTGGGTGTGCGGTCACCAGAGGTGACTAAAGTCTAAAATTCTTTTAATTTTGTACACGAACGCCTTTGTTTTTTCCTTGAAAATCATTGTCAACATTTTAAACAATAATATGCAAAAGCGTTAAAATGATAAATAAACAACAAAAGCTCACTTGGTGAACAGTTATGACGATATGCGTGGGCTAAGCTACAATATAATAATATCAATTATTGTACACATATGGGAAGACTTTCCGATTAAACGAAATACAGTGCACTACTGCAATCCATACACAATATTATAATGTATATACGATTAAGTTAAACGGCGGACGCAGTTGTTATAATAGACGGCGGCGTTATACGGGCTATACTGCAGCAGTATTGCAGGACACTTACGTGATGCCGGACTTGAGGTTTTTAATCGATTTCCATTGGGCGATTTCGTGGTTGGACGGCGGCAGCCCGTCATCGTGCAGGTGCTGCAGCGACGACAGGTCGGCCAGCGCCAATCTCGGCCGCGGAGACGGTGCCGCCATCGGTTCCAACTGTATGCAAAAGCTGTCGTCCGCGTCGTCCGAATCGACGGCGGTCGCCGACGACGGGTCGTCATCGACTTCCGCAGGTTCTGCTTCGTCGCCGGCCGCAGAGGCAGATGCGGCGGCAGCAACGCCGCCGCCGCTGCCGAACGTCCGCAGCTCGGACAAGACGAACCGACTGGAGTTCCTGCGCTGTTGGAGCATCGTTAGGCCTGTGTCGCACGCGATCGGCGGCGGTTTCGCACGGGCACGTTACGAGTTCGCGGCAAAACGGGTGTTTTCGCGTGGACTTCAGATACGCGGGCGCGGACAAATTCGTCGTCGCGCGTCGATGGTAATATCGTGACCGCGGCGTCGACGATTGTAGTCGGCGGCAGAGGACCCGCTTCTAAGCGACCGTCGGTCGGCGTTGTGTGGTGATGGTGGTGGTGGTGGTGGTGAAGGTGGTGATGGCAGCGGCGGCGGTAGTAGTGGTTGCGTAGGTAGTCGAACGCGTCTGAGGACGGTTGCGATTTATTTTAATATTATTGGAATGACATGTTATGGGCAGCACGAGAGTCAAACATAAAATATTTATTATTTTTGTTATTTCGATTTCTTCGGCGAGCGAGTACACATCAACTTCTTACCAACAACACGGTCGGAGTGTTGAGACACGAATATCACAACATAATATCGCCACCCGCCACCACGCAACAATAATTATTAGGCGTTATGGGACGCAATATTATTATTTATAAACAAGTGCGTCATGGAATATATTATTATTATTTTTTTAATGTATATAATAATATATTTAACGTCATTAGGCGTTGTTAATAATGGCGTTACGACGATCGTAATGATAATGATTGACCGTCGCAGCGGTCGTTACGTGGATAGGTAGAGGTATATAATATGAATATGATTGCAACTATAGAACGGTACGAGGGGATCCCGTCGCGGTAGTCGTGCGAACAGAGTGCGGCTGCACGCGCCCGTCAAGGTCGGCAAAGACAACGACCACCGGTGGCGTAAATGTGTCGTACACGCGTGTCTGTAGGTCTTGTTCGCAGTGTTGATTGTATAACGTTATAACTTATAACTAAATATTATTATTATTATGGAAAAATACACGGGTAACGGCACGTGAGAAACCTAGGAAATTATAATATGAATTATGATAAATGAGCAGAGGGTCGGATAATGTGTTGGATACGAAATACACCCATACACAATTGTTGTGTAGAGTGAGAGCACATTAATTAATAATTGTTTTAAGGTTTCCCGATGTGATTGGTATAAAAGTAATTAACTATATTAATTATTTGCCTACGACGACCTGAGTACCTGTATTGTGTATTACGGTAGCGTTCCCACGGGTATTCACAATTCACAAACAGTAGATTAACACAACTGCGACACACAAGTAATAGAGTAAACGCAAAGTCGAATGACAGACGGACGTCGGACATTCATTCACGCGCGCGTTAAACAGTTGAACGCGGAGAAGAAGACTGAGGTGTAAAACCGCGATAATATTTAGTTATATATAGTCGATATCGTAAAAATAATGAATAAATATTGTATGCAACCAGCCACTAGATACACGATATTGCAGCGCAGTATTGATGATTTATGGCACACTGTCGGAAGTCATAATATTGTAATAATATATTATCATTTACATACCTACTCGACTCGACGGGTGTTATCTGCGAGATACGATAGGGAAACGGTGAATAATATGTAAATTTCGAATCCACAGCACCTTACTTAACCAGCGGCAACCACCCTTCCCCACGAGACACGGTCCGTTTTACAGCCGCACATCGAAGCTGCCGTCGATTTCGACGACGGGATATGTCGAGATTGCATATACGGAAAAGAAGTATTGAAGTATCGAAATTAAACTACAAAAACAAACCAAACTCTTTGCTACAGGTAATCTATCATACGTAAAAATACCGTTAAAACGTATAATATATTATGTAATATAATTTATTGGGATTTATAGCATCATAAGATAACGTAAGACAATATAAATATTCTAATTAATGTACTTAGATTTCTGACACGTCTAAATAATATACATATATTGTAATAGCTTAAAATATTAATAATTTTTTATATTTTATATTTTAAGTTGTATAGCAAAAATTAATATTCTATAAATCGAGTTTGTAAAAAACAGCTTTCGACATTTATTCCCAATAATATTCGTTATTCTATATATTTTTATATTTTAATATTTTGATGTGTAATGTCTAGGTCTTACAACGCATCAAATATCATTTATTGATATTTTGATTTTGAAGTAATTTATGAGCATGTTAAAATTGTAATATAATAAGCTCACTTTAAAATTAAAATCAAGTTTGATAATAGGTTAACTGAAGCTAACAACACAAAATGTTTGTGTTGAACGAAAATTTGAGAAGTTGTATGACGGGAAAAACACGTTTGGCGTCTTAAATTTTTGGGGACAAAGATAGACCTGCAGTAGAACGTAATCGTTGAATCTGGACTTTTATTTGGGAATGTCTCTAATATCTAGCACGTTGGTTAATAAAAATTCTAAAAACGTTGGAAGTCCTTGCCGCTTGTATAAGGAAACGATCAATTCGCTTTTGTTTAAAACTACTGTTGAATAATTTTTATTTTATATTTTAGAAGTATAAAATTGTTTCGATTTGTCTAATATTGTGTTATGGTTTAAAGAAAATACAATAAAAAAGTGTGTTAATCTATTCTGGTATCAGATCAGAAATTATTATGATGTAATAATTGTCTCTGGTAGTAACTTACCTGGGCAATAACTCGCCTGACTCACTCGTTTACCACAAGTTTTACGGTTACAACAAGTAATAACACATATTTTAATATATTATTTACACGCATTCGACATGGAACATGAATAATACCAATTAGACTATTAGAGATTTGAGCTCAGAACGTTTTATTTTTAAGAAGACAATGCAGCCAATGCAGGCAATGTATACAGTCGTTTTTCAAGTAATAATAACATTTATTTTGCTTACATAACACTTTACGATCAAATAATGTATTGTGTTCTGTCACTGTTGCTAGTTACGCATATACTCTTATTAAGAACTTATAAAGGAGAAGAAACGACAAAAACGACACAGTGTCTAATAATCTCATAAATTAATGTTTTCAGTTCATTCAGTAGACTTTAACCTCAATTAAGGTGAAAAATATTAGTCAGTATAAATAATTACATTTGAACTATTTTTGCGTTTTTAAATCGCATTAGGTATGTTCCAAAAAAAAAAAATAAATAATAGATTTCATAATACAGGACGAATTACGAAAACGTTAATTCTATTAAAGGAAGTAATCAATAATATTTTTAATTTTTAGTACATTCATAATGATTTTGCCCTTGATAAATACGAATATTTAATAAATTAGTTCAACCTATTAATAATTTTAAATGTTTTATTAAAAAAAAACCCCAACGTTTTCCACATGTTGACTATGGTACTGGATTTAAGTAAACTTGTTAACTTATATTAATTGAAATACATTTTTATCAAATTAAATTCTAAAATTAATACAAAACATGTTAATTAAGTAAAAATTTTAATTTTAAAATGAGTCAATAATATAAGAAGCCTAAAATATCAATGTTGACTGTTGTCTATGTATATAAATTCTTCACTGAAGTGACACTTGGGAAATTAAAAAATAACACACGCAGTAAATTATATATAAATCTTAAAATAAAACGAAACCAAACGTCCACTTAAAAAATACCTTTATATTGTAATACGTAACTAAAATATTGGTTAAAATCAAATTACCTCACATAGTTGTAACTATTGTAGCCAATAAAAATATGCTAAAGCAAAGGTATAAAGACAATATTTATTATTTTAAAACATCTAATTTTAATTAAATTATGTCGTATATTAATTGAAGTATAATTTACAGTTGATTTTCTAATCACATCTCACGTAACAACCACTAATATGTAAAAAAATATATCCCACATTATAAAAACGATACTTCCCTTGCCCTCAACTAAAAATGTACAACTTGAACAGAAGTTATAAGAACTATAATCTAAATGTTTAAAACAATGACGGAATATAATGTGTATATTATGTACATTTGATTCATTTAAATTTGCTATAAGTATTAAAATTCATCAATAAAATAAGTTCAATATTACTCAAGGTTCAAAGTCAATTCAAACCAATAAATAATTTAGTTAAATAATTAAATGCATTAATTTAATAGAGGGTTTGCATCCTACAATAGTATACCAGATTCAGGCTACTATAGATAATATTAGAAAATAAATAAATAACCTATTCGACATTACACTTGTTAATCAAATCCGTATTGAATGCTTTTTTAGAGAGTGTATTATTATGAAAACAAATTATTTAGCTCTCCAGTTATTAAAGTGTTTAGTATTGTTGTGGGAATATACAATTTTAATGGCCAAAATTCTTAAAAATGCTATTCACATCCATAATAAGGAATAAAAAATATTGTATTTTTATTTTAAGAATACGTTTTAAGATACAATTTGCGCATAAATTAAGCAAGTCAGTGTTAAAATTATTAAAGTGGCATTATTTGAAATTTAAATGACGAACATAAGTCACGTTATTAAAATGTACGCCAATAACTAAGTATTAAGAACATAATATTATAATGAAAGTAAATAATCTAGATACCTTAATCTTTTCCTCTTTTCCGTTAAGCCAAACATGTTGTTATAAGAGCTGCTATTTGATGTTACACCCATACGTGTTTCTTTACCTAAAGGGAAAGAATCAGTATTTTCGTGTTTCTCTGCTTCTAAAGCTTTCATTAACTCTCCATTAACGAGTTCGGCAGGCGCTTGATCAACGCCATCCTCGTCACCGACAATAAAATTCACACCGCCACTAGTTTCGGAACTCATTTTATCATCAATTATAACAGCTTCTTCGGGATTATTGCAATCTGTGCTCTCTGTAAAAAAAAAATAATTGAATTATCATTTTCAACCATCAGAGGACAGAGGGTAATAGTAGTAGTTTTTTAATTCATGTTCTTAAAAAATGGCAGTCTCCTTATACAGAGTAAATAGTATCGTATCTAACTATTCTGATCAAACAAAATTAAATAAATAAATATATTGTTCATAAATTATATATGCATTTATAATTATTGCTTAAATATTACTACGTCCTACAAATAAAATTATTATATAAAATTATATACAAGTAACACAATATAAATTATGTTTTCATTCAATTATTTTTTCAAGCAACTTAAAACAATTTGTTTAATATTTTTATGTTTTAAGTATTCTTATAACAGCGTATTTCATTTAAAATACATATTATTTAGCCAGAATTTAAACCACTATTTTATAAGCTAAATAACACTGTATATCTTGTATAATTCACTGATATTATTTAAAATATTTTATTTCCGTTTAACTATTGGGAATTCTATAATCTAGATAATAAAATATGAGGTGGTATGACATTACTCATTCTCAGGTTTAAATAGCCCCTTCAGCGTGTTGGTTTTTTAAACTAATAATCATGTCATGGTCAAAAAATACTATGAAATTAATTAGTATCTAGGAAGGAGAAAATTAAATCAAACAACTTAATAGTTAATCACGGATGTGCGTGAAAAGAAAGTTATGTCAATGTCATGCAACTTTACAGGTGTAAAAAAAATGTATTTAAAAATTGCAATCATGGTATATTGATGTAGTACTTACTAATATAATTAAAAATTAGTTACAAGAATAATATTACGTAATATTATAAACATTTTATTGTACACGCTTTGCACGTATTCAATAGTTAAAAATACATACTCCATAGATGGAAATTGATAACTAATTATATCTTAATTATCTTATTTTATAAAAACCAAATAGCTAAATGTTCCCTATTACTTAGGATGATATTTTTATTATAAACAAAACAATGAAAGCCAATTTGAATAGGTGTTAAGTTGTGTTTTATTTTGTATTAGTAGTACAGCGTATGTAATAAATAATTACATAATACCAAACTTTAACATCTCTATAAATGACTACAATTTTAAGTATAGCGTATAATAATAATTTTCTTACTAATTTAATTAGACTTAACTAACTGATAAAGATTTAAGAATAACAATTTTTGAATAATAAAGAAATGTAATATCGCTAAACAAATTATATATTTTTATTTTTACTTAAGCAAGTAATTATTTTTTCAATTACGTGTACTTGGTTTAAGTTTGCAATTTTGTTAACACTTTTTCTATATAAGAAGTTTTTATGACCGAAAACTTCGAGTTTAATAAATTAATATGAAAATTAAATAATTGGAAGATTAGGTAAAACCCTGTTTCATTTCCAGAGTAGAAGAAATTGATTAGCATTATTATACAACTTTCTATAAAAATCCCAGATACTTCAAATAATTTTTTCCAAGTATTTAAAAAAAAAAAAATAATTTTTTAGCAATTTAGAGTTTTTAATTTTAATTTTATAAATAATTTATAAATATTATAACTTATAAATTTACATTTAGGTAATTGCATTAAAAATAGAAATAAATTTTAAAATTGACTAAAACTTATTTTTAAAAAGCTTTATAATCACGGAGACAATTTTAACCGACGATGCTCTTTTTGGATTTTTTAGACTTAAAATTGTAGCAAATATTAATCCGTATCGCACTGACTACACTAAATTAATTTAATTTCAAAAATGTTCCTTCATACCGACGGATATGGAAGCTTATATTTCGATATAATATCTTAAGAGTTAAAAATAACATATTATACAATATGTTATATAATGCACAATATAATACCATAGTACTATTTAATTATATAACATATTTGATCAGCTAGTAACCCCGTTGTTAATACTATACTTTATTATTGTTAATTGGGACTCACTTAATGATTTCTCAAATTCAAAATATAACAATTTATTAAATACAAATATAAAAATAATAACAAATAGGTACATAATATTATTATTACTGAAGCGATCAAATCAAGTAATGGCCTAACACTCCATATTATATTTCAAACCCAATCGCTGCATCACGTTTACTGCTACTTTTAAATAAGTTATTAGTACTAATAATTCAATTCATATTGAATAAAAAGACAATTTATCACTTTATGACAAAGTAAACATTATGTCATATTGGAGGGAAGTTTATTTCGATAATATTTCAATTGAATTTGATATACTTTAATTCTAAACTAACCTGAAGTTTTTAATACGGGTTCTTCTGGTACATTTTTACCCATATATAACACTTTCAAAGTATAATATATTTTTAATAAATACTCCCGAGCAATTAAGAAAAATAAATAAAACATTTTTAATTCGTTGAACCAAGTTTATGTTTGTGAATATTTTGTTACATTAATAAAAGATTTCGATTTTGAAAATTAAGCAAATGATTTAATCAAATATATTCACCCTTGGCACACTGATGTACAGCCGAGAGCGTTCGGCAGTTTTCACATGGGTAAGCACAATACAAAACAAAAAGTCCAATGGTCAAAAAAAAACAATTTGTTTACTCGATTGTTATTATTATTAAACATATGAATATATAGTGAATTTAAGTAAGCTACTGAGACATGAAGATGTTAGATCTCTTATTGCATTTAGTAGTCTACTACTAGGACTCGATTTAGTTTAACCATACAATTTCAAGTTAATTCTTATCAAGGGAAAAAACCTGCTGTACAATTTATAACCTTGGTAGGTGTCCACTGCGAAGAGGTTCAACTCGTTCTACTCGAGGTTGTTAACTTTAAACTAAAGGATTTCCAGTTTATTAAACTAGTTAATGCAAGCTTTTGATACCTATGATATCGGAAAATAGTAAAACAGGCCTTAAAATTAAGGTCTGTTTATTAATTGGCTTAAAAACACCAAATTTAGACAACTTTAAACATCATATTATGCCTCTAGGTATCAAAGTAAATATAATCGTATTAAAATGAATTATTGTGATTCCGTTCATTTAAATATAAATTGGTTTGTTTTAAACCTTTTTGAACTTTTTTTCATACTACAATTATAGTGCATTCTTAATATATTAATATTTAAATTCCATTTCTATAGGTTGGTATAAACATTTTAGCTTTTAACATTATCACCAAACTGTTTAAGACTTGTAGGTACATAATATATACTTTTTTCACTGTTAATTTAATTTTGTAGTTAGATTAAGTAATAATTATTTACAAACAGAGAATGTATATTAACTTTCAAGTGAAACGAACGGTTTCAATAATCATATAGAAATACTTTATGAGTAGAATTAATATCTTAAAATCTTCTAAAATAAATAATTGGTACCTACTTAATATTTGACATTTGGAAACTAAATGTTTCCTATATTACTTTGTTCGTTTTAGAGTGTCATCCGCATGTGTTGTTTCCATCTTACAAATTGTAACGTACAACTTATCAAATTTTTTAATTTAGGTTTTTATTGATATTCTAATTTTTAAATCTGTTATGAGCATTTTTAAACAGTAATATTTGCTTAAAAATTAAAGTAGGTAGCGTAACGAAAAACCATGTACAAACACAGATTATGTTCTACTTTTTTAAGTTGATCATTAATCAATTTAACATTTTAACCACACAAAGTTGATCCCGCTGATCGCAAATTTGCTTTATTAGAAGTATGTGGTTTGTAGGACAGGGAGAACACATGCGGGTGCGACGTCTTATTAACACCCGTATGGTAGTATTAACCCATAACACGGATATTTGATTACAATTTGTATTCTGAAGTTTAAACACCCTGCAAATGGCCAAATACGTTCAGCCACCTGAGACGTGAATAAATAATTCGGGTGCAAAATATAAACCTTGTATGCAAATACAAACACGTCATAGTAAATAATATATTAGGTACAATAAAACCGATATACTAAGTAAACACTTTTATAAAATAATTATCAAATACCAATAGTATTATAATAATGTTACGAACTTGAGAATTCAGTAACGTAGTACCATAGTGGAACCCAATGAATAAATTATAAATAAATGATTAATGAATGATTGATAATGCTTCTACGAAATATTATTTCACACTTGTTAACAAATGGTAATATTATAAAAAGATGTACATAATATATTTTATAATAAGGATAGGAATCAAAACTAAAATTGACTATAAACGATCAAGATAATGTATAAGAATAGACAGCGAGATAATAAATATAGAGAAAATATCAAACCTATTATGCTTATGGATGTAACTAATAATGTTCAGTAAGAACTACAAATTATAATAATTACAACCGATAAACCGATGTATAATATGATACATCCTGTAATTAAAATTTCGAGCATCATAAATGCTTTCTTCAAACATCCACAGCAAGCATAATAATATAATATGTTTAATATAAGAGCTAGAATCCAAGAAGACGAATTTGTGGAGTACACATAATCACGCTAGATAAACACTATTTTAAATAACGTTAGGATGAAAGTCAAATATTGTTATTATCTTTTACTTAGTATTTTTCAACAGTTAAAATTTTAAGTAGAAAACACAAATTTTTATAAATTTATAAATAAAAACTATAATCTTTTAATTTCCTAGATAATTTGTTTAATATAAATGTGTTACAGTTTTAATTGATTTGTTATAATATGATAGTTTATAAATACAAAGTAACTTACATGCATAACACATTTCACACTTCAATAATAATACAATTTTATAAGCGCATACGTTACCTATAGCTCAATGTTAAATGTACGGTACTACGAATTCATTGGAGAGCTCTTTAGTTATAAGAAACACATGTAAAACTAAACTCTAGTAGGTTTAAGTTGGTAGACACAATAAACGTTTATTTGACCTTTTGCACTTACGTACAATTATTATGCCACTATATAACTGAACCAAGGAGCCGCTACCACTAATGTCATATGTAATTGAATATTTTAAACATTTTGTAGTGTCTGAAAATGTCCTTTTAGTTATTTTTTACTCGCAATAGATACAAAAATATAAGTTAGCTAATGGGCGGTGTGACTTAAGACACAAAAAAAGCCTTATAATTATATACTAACAGTTTTACGAAATTTGAGAAATGGCATTAAAAATTGTTTCCAAAATGTTAACGAACTGTAATAAAAATGACAAAAAAAATTTTATTTGTAATCAAAATGTAAAATTATGCATATTTAAGAATTCATAAATTTGAAAACCAATAACATTTTTAAAATCATTTTTTTTTACCAAATTTGATACAAAAATAATATTTAACAAAATATTTTATTCTTCTATTATTATCAATATCATTAGTTTTTACTTTTTTGTATGAAAACGCACATCTTAATTTCATATTCAGAAAAAATGTGGAGTATTTTGATGTATAAAAACCGAAATCTAAACGAGTTATTAATTAGTTGTAGGTAAAATATACCACAGAAGCTGTAAGAATTGTATATTTTTCAATATTCTCTAGATTTATAGCAGACCAAGCCAAAAACCCATGCTATACAATGACGAGTTAAAAAATAAAACATTTTAAATGTACTACCCCTTAAAGTGTTGTGCAAAAACTCAATAATTGTATGCATAATATGTTTTCTACAAAATTGAAGTCTTAGTTTTATGATTTGTGTATTTTAGTATAAAACTACACAAATAAGTGAAATATATTTTTATTTTTTATCAATATTATGTAGGTAGATACCGATAATATATTTTCTGTTCAATAATTTGCATCGCCAATTTCGAACACATCATATCTTTCAAGTTGCACAGTGTCTGTAGTAGCATAGAGTTACTACTTTCCAAAATGTTAGTCTACTAATAAACCTAACCTAAACTTAATGTGCTAATCAACTATTTTCCCAAAATTCGATTTTTATATACAATTAATACAAAAAATATTCATCTCCAGAATATAAAATTAAAAATGTATGTCATCAAAAGAGTAAAAACCTAATAACTGTAAGTAATAATACAAAATAGTAAATATATATATATATATATATATATATTAAAAAAATGTTATTCTTTATGACTTGAAATTATGTAAATTAAGTTTTTTTAAGTAAACACTTAATATTATTATCTTCGAATATTATGTTCGAATACAATTACTAATATCAAAACATTCTACGTCATGTATTCAATCAACAATACGGCGTATAGATAAACTATTGATTAACTACAATTATTGCGCAAATTTAAGGTAAGAAATAAATGTTATATGTTACAGTAGAGTGTATATATATTATATATAATTTTTTTTTTTTAAATTATGATAAACTATAACCTACTACTTAAAAACGTGATATGTATATAACAGGTAGGTATAGCATAATAAGCACTAGTTATAATAACATACATTTTTACTCAATTATTAAGTATTATAACTAAGACATTTTTTATTGAAATGTTCTTTAAATGTATTAATACCTACATTTGAATAAATTTTTAATATGTATAATAACTATGTAGATATTAAATCCTCAACAAATATATTTAGTAATAATTGATGATTTCAATAAATTTACGATTTCCGTAGGAAAGTACATTATACATAGCAGATAATTACATGGGTCATTAGTCAACATTACTCATTAAGAAGAAAGATTAATACATAAACTCACAAGAATGTCAATATTAATTACAATACAATTCTAATTTGGAAAAAAATATCAAATCTATTTAAATACAACTAAAAAGAAAAATAAATACCTATTTATACAGGCTATGATAGCCAAAATCAATAAATTGGATTTAACTGGATTCAACACACGAGTTTCATCACGGCAAATGTTGTAAAATTAAAATTGGGTATTTTTTTGGTTTTTAACAATTTTATATGCAATTTTAAAAATTACACAACACAGTATAGTATAAATTATATACGTATACAACTGTAAAGGAGCACTTTTTCTACTCGAATAAATAAATACGGATAGGCTGAAAGAACGACTAAAGACGTAAACTAGAAAAAACTGAACTACATAACCATTTCTAATCTACAACAGTATGTTCGCATTATTGTAATCTGTTTCTTCTCCTTTATATTATATTTTATAAATTCTAAATTCATCAAACAATTATTTTATCTTTTTTTTTAAATAAAAGGTAACTTAAAAGCCTGATTCTTATACCTTTTAACTATAATATTATATCTTTTCTCAAATTTAAAATATTCATAAAAAAGAAATTTAAGTAAAACTATACTACCTAAATGTATTGAATAGGTACTATATAATACATTTTGGTACAATATTAATCTTTTTATGTAGAAATCACACCAAAATAATACAAAAAAATCACAGCAATATTTCAATAAACAATGGGTGATATTATATCGTATATATCATATTTTTGAGATTTACACTCAGATTTACACAATCATATAAATATAGACAGTTTGAGTTCTTTATATTTTAAATTCTGAGCGGAACTACAAAGTATTGATTTTACAATAATGAGTGTTTTTAAAAAAAAAAAATTTTGAACGTCATTAGTAATTATACCGTCGTTCGGAGCAGTAAAAATACTTAGATTTTCAACTTCTTTTCTGGTAGGACAGCGAATCTAATTGGAATTCGTACATTAGGGGGTCAAACATAAGAAGTGCCTAATACTTTTTAAAAATAATTAGGGGGGAAAAGTTGATGGAAAAATTGAACTTTTATATAAACTCAATTTCCTTACTTTGTTTTTATTAAAAACTAAACAACCGTAGATTATTTTCACCAAATGTCCAAATGTTTGTATTAAAATTTGATATTTCCTTTATTATTTTTAAATTCGATTAAAATGTTTTGCACGGTCAAAAAGATCGGAAATTTAATATATGGTTCCTCCCTCGTAGGTATTTTATTCTAGAACCAAAAATCTTAAATATACATAAGCACAATTATTTTTATAGACATTGGAAGTTTAAATTTGTACCAAATTAAATACTTAAAAGGAGAACAATTTTAATTTAATTTAATTTATTTTGTTGTAAAAATATTATTTGCGGGACTAGAAACTTTTACGTACATTATTATAGGTACCCAATGACATTTTCGAAGTATTTAGACTTATTTTAAGCTATTGTCTATTTACACCGCTCTACGGTAAGACGGGTATTGACTCAAAAGTTAAAAACAATAATAAATTATACGAATAAATACTATTATAATGATTAAATATTAAAAATATAATAAATGCAATGTTGTCATCAAAAATGATACCAACCCATACCGTATAATCGTAAAATAGATAATCTTAAAAGCAATATCAAACAAAATATATCAAGAAATAAACTTTACAGACAATTATTACTCCGAATCATTTTTTGTATGCAATTTATCATTGAATTCAAATTTAACACGTATACATTTTAAGGATTACAGACTACAGTGATTTACTCAATGACGATAGGTACACGATTGTCGCCTACTGTAAAACAGAGAGGTTACTTGCTTTTCATTTTTTAACATTTTCTAAAATTTTTTTTTCTTTTTAATCTAAAAACATTTAAATGGTTTATACAACGTCTTCATCAATATGAAAATTGAGTTTTTATTTCAAATCACATCAATTTATTTAGTTATTAAAATAATTACATATCTCCAAGTAACATTATGGTTTTGAATGAATAAAAAAATATGTACGTATTTAACATTGGTCATACCCAAATACGCATTGCTTTATTTAAGTATATTATATACTTTCAATACTATTTCCGTAATTTTAGACATTGATTTAATATAATCTTTATCTCCAAAAATATCAACAGTGTATCAAGTTTACTTGTAGTAAGAGCAAAGTTTAAAATTTATCACTAGGTACACCTTACAAGGATTAATTTGTCATTTTAGTTAATGGATTTTAATAATAAAATTTATGGTTTTACGTCTATTATAAATTATTTACGTGTAATAATGCAATTTGCTTAATTCATATTAATTAAAAGTTTAAATGAATTATTAAGTGTACATTACAATGCAACAACCACAATTTTTTTCAAGAAATTATTACACATACAATTATTGTTTAAACAAAACAACATAGTTCAATTTAGAACAGTGTACAATATACAAAGTAAAGAAGAACGATAAAAATACATTTTGGTCAAAAATAATACTTCCAAGTGTGTAAGACGTAGATAGGTAGGTAATTGTAATTGAATAATAATTATTTATAATAAATTGTAACTGAGTCTTTTTAAATTATGGTTTTTCTGAAAAATGTTACATATATTTATATTATATACCATTCTTCAGAAAAATGAATTTATAATCAAAAGCATTAATGATAGCGAATACGTAATTTTTACCAATGAAATCGCGTTTTTTAAAATTTCTATTTACACAAATAATAAGTATTTCTTTGGAATAAATACTTAAATGTATTTATTAATTATATTTTATTAATGATTATAATTGATACTCAAAAAAATACAGATTATTATAATCTACAATTTTGTTTATTTAAATATAGGACTATAATAAAACTATAGAAGTCGATAAATTTGTTTGTGTTTGATACTATAAACACCATAAATTATAAAATTATAAAAGTTTATAACATTATAATATTTGTATTTTGTACTACGAATTAATATAATTTTCAAAGATTTTTTAATTAAAACAAAAAATAAAGATATTCATAGATCATACAACTTAAAAATTATAAAATACTTTCGAAAAAGTTTAAATTAAATTAGATTAAATTAATAAAATATAATTTCAAATAATATAGTAAATTTGTGCCTTACCCATTTTAATGGAAGAAAAATCTTGTCGATATACTAACTATTTTATTTCTAAACTAGCATCACTTATAACAAAAAAAAAACGGAAGAAATACCTTCGAGCTACGGAGCAAACTTATGTTTCTATACATGAAAGGTCAGAAGAATAATAAATGATAAATCATTAGCTTTATCATGAAACTCGTAGAGGTCGTAAAGAAGGGAATCAAAGTCACCCGATTTATCAGTTATGAACAGCAAATGGATTAAGTTTTTCGTTTTTTATGACCTTAAAATAAAAACCTTTGGTTGCGTTTACTAACCAATAATATTAATTATTTTATATCTATTTTTAAATATAAATTAAATGATATAATACGAATCATTGTTTTTGTAATATACATTAATTTAAAAAATACCTGTTACATAAAATATATTATGCCTAAGATAATTATGGTAGGCATTTTCACAAAAGTCATATGATATTGAATATTGTGAGTAAGTTACTATTATAAAACATGTAGTTGGATATTCCTATTCACATTTTAAACCAAGCAAACCCGTAAAAAAATTGGAACATGATACAGTAACCGAGTGTTTTTATAACTCGTCTCATTTTTCTAAATTTCGGCCAGGATAGATATATTATCATTCAACTTGGTTAAATATTCAATTTCAAAAAGAAACGATTTTGAGAAGACTTGGTTCACCATAGTGTATAATATAAAATTATTTTTAATTATTACGATATTCGTAAAAATAATTAATGATTAAAGGTTCTTAAAATAATTTATTGAATATAGTAATAAATATGTTAGAAAACTTGTGTTAGAATATTGAGTCTCAATATTTCAAGCTATTAGTAAATTATAAGCCTAAATGATTATTACAAAATAATATTGACTTTGTAATTTTTTTTTCTCGGAGAGAGGAAGAGTCTGATTGATTATTGTAAAAGACCTCTACACAATCTCTTTTTCAGTTGACGACAAGAATTATCAGGAAGTGTTAAGATGACTTTGTAATTTAAAATTTATTTTCGGGTATCATAGGTGAAAATATAATGTTTCATAAAAAATATTATAAATATTCAGGAAAAAAAATTAGTTTGCCAGAAGACTGATATAAAAAAACTTTCAATTTTGTTATTATTGTATGGCTTATAAAAAAACCACACATTTTTTTTTTAAATGGGTATAAAAGTATAATAGTATTTATATCAAAAATCAAAATTTATGAAAATAGGATAACTTTTATAAGACTTCATTATGCAGACATAACTTACACCAGTTTTAAATAATTTATAGTTGGTTTTATATCAATTAATTCGTAATTTTTAAAATTATATGTATTTGAAAATTGCAATGTTAAAACCATATTAATAGGAATATAATTTTTAAGTACTATTAATGCAAGTCATTTATAAAATAGAAATTAATATTGTATTATTGTGTAGGTATTTCAGAACATTTACAAAAACAAACAACTTAAAATTTGGACAGGCATTCCATCACAGATATGTTAAATAATTTGAATTTTGAATTTAATGATAAATCAATAAATACAAAATTCAAATAAAATTCTGTGCAGACTGTCTGCCAGCCTATATTTTTGATGCTATTTTATTATTACATATCTAAATTGTTGTTAGTAATTTATTTATTTTATTAGACACATTATTGGTTAAACACATTTTTTGTCAAGAAACAAATTGCATAGAATACACAATAACCTTAATAATATTATTTCATATAATATAACTAGCTGTCATAAACTTTTAACTCAATTTAAATGTACCATAAAATGATGGGAATAGGTTTAAGGTACAAATAGCTGTATTACATCCTTCGCATACTTAATCATCAAAATTAATTTATAATTTCATGTATTACAATTTAAACAATTAAGTAGATTATACAGTTTTTAAGTACATGTAGGTAACTTCTCTATTTTGTAATCAAAACATAAAAAGTCACCTACTTACCTACCTAATATTTGACACATGAAACATGAATTTCAATTTTGTTTTATAACCGTGACAGTAATGATAATTAAATAAGAACACAATTTGTGGATATTTAACTGTATGAATTGTATATGAATGCCAACCATATTAATTTTACTTTATAACAACACTGCAAATTGATATAATTTAAATGATAATTCAGTTAAATCTCAAAATAAAATAAAAGTTTTTTAAGCATCAAAACTAATATCTGTGTTCTATAACAATTAAATAAACATTTAGCACGATGGTATGGAATAAGTATTATTATAAATAATATTTATTAATGATAGGTATTTCATACTTCATTGATTATTTGATAAGAAAATAAACAACAATTACTATAAAATATGATATATAATAAGTAATAACTAAAACCTCATAATTATTGACTGTTAAAAATATGCATTCTTATGTATTGTGAATATTAAATTATTTTTTTCAGCATTAATACCTTGTAATACAATTTTTTCATACAGTTTAAGCTCATTTTTTGGTTATATTTTAATTTTGAAATGGGTGAAAAGTGTTATAATTTACAATATTGCACATAAAATCTGCAAGTAGTTAAATAATTAATTTAAACGAATAAACTATTATAAAACTAAAAAATTAATGAAAACTACGAGGGATAAATTATTCAATGATTAAAATGTATGTAAATATTTTCTAGAATTAATAAATCTAACAAGACTGATGTTCAATTTATCATGATTCATGATACACATGACAAACAAACATAACAAATGTGGGAAAAGCTGCATACTCACAACAAGGGAACATTATATTTTTAGAGAAATAATTGTACGTCTTAATTATCCTATAATAACATTTCCGATTAAAATTGAACGATGTCAAATTACAACCTACAATACTAACTTTAATTGACATTGAATAAAAAAGTTTATTTTTAATAAGTCAGTTCTAAAAACAACTAATTATAAAAATAAACAGTATAGTTTAATCAGTTTGAACTAATTTCAAATAAAATAAATATTTTTATAAGTATAACATTATTCCATAGATTAATATGTTATTAAGAGTTTGACTTGTGATTAAACAAATACCAGATAATTCAATGCAACAAAAGTATCTAATTATTATAATATAAGAAGTAATGCCACAGATTTTTTCAAACATTTCAATTAGTATTGCAGTCTTTTTAAATAAAACCCATTTTGTTAACATAGGTACATTAATTAGATCACCAATGGTCTAAATCATAATGGTTTAATAGGTTTCATTGGGAAAATTAAATAAAACAATTCTAAAAAATGTCAAACACCATTAATCATGTTTTTTTTGTATTAGTAGTTAGTACTTAAATTTTAAAAACCAAGGAAGTCACTCAAAACATTTGGTTATATGGTAGAAGTCACTAGTGTACACACCCTAAAATATATATTATGCCATTAAATTAAATTAAGTTTTCATAACTAAATAGTTTTGTATCAAATAGAAATGTATATAATATAATACACATACACAAGGAACTTGCATATATGATTAGGGTTAAGACATGAATATTATTTCAGGACAATATGAGAAATATAAAATTAGCACTTTTAAATGATCAATTTTACATTTCCCAAAATAATTCGGCATTGTTTACAATGCCCAGATTGTCTACTTTACATGATAAATTTATAGAATAGAAACATATAAGAAAGCTCATAGTGACAAATAAAAATATGGGCCTTAAAATAAACTAAAATAAGATTGAGCAGACCATATAATGCACAAAATTTACAAGATTATCTGAAGTCATAAAGGTGAGAGTGATAGGTGGGGGGATGGTTACATATAGCACCCAGAGGGTGGATTGACAAGCCAAATAAAAAACAATCAGTGGGAAGACCACTACAACAGTGGATGGACCGAGTAAAAGATGATTTAAAGAAATTAAGAAATTACCATTAGAGTCATTAGAATCAAAAGGAGTTCAATGCTTTCTTTTTATTTATGACTGGTGGCTGGTGGAGTAATGTCAAAATATTATAGATTAGATAACTTATTTAAGTTAATAACATCCAAAGTATTAAATGGATGAATCTGTGATAGACAAATGTGTAGTTGAAATATAAAATAATCAGAAGGCTATTAGACTTTATTAAGAGGACACTACACAGACTTTAGTTACCTCCGTCTTACAAGTGAGTAACATAGCAAATTTATGCTAAGTAGATCATGCTTAGCTTGTTGTTTAACTTCAATAGCTTATAAATTAGGGTGAATCGACCTATTTGAAACTTATTGGTTAGAAAATTATCTGCGTTTGTAGGGGGGCTTTTTTATGATGATTCGGTTTTTAAGTGAGTTATAAGCATTTTTAACTTATGCTATAAAATACACACAAAAGTTGCTAAATTATTGAACTATTGTAAAAAGCTCTCATAAACACACGGATAATTTTCTTACCATTAAGTTTCATAATAGGTCGATTTACTCAAATTTTTAAACTAGCGATGCTAAATACAAGCTGCTGAGTGTGTTACGCACTTCTAAAATGGAGACAACAATCTCCAGTGTAGGGTCCTCTGAATTATTTTATTTACTTCTTTACTTTTAATTTATTTTAGATTATTTTTTCTGATTTTTTTTATTAAAATCTTGATTAAAGTGTATAACAAATTGAACAATAAATATTATTGACGGAAGACACGTAACATTCGCTTTATGTTAAATATTTGTAAATTTGCTAGGTAGGTATTACGTTTCAATAATAATTATAGTAAAATACTAATGTCCAATACATACACATTTTTGTCAGTATTCAGATTTTAATTTATTATAGAAGAGAAAAAAACTTAACATTTAAAATAGATTATGTTAGGCTAGATATCTAATAGAAATAGAAACAAAGGAACACATAATTTCTTAATTTTAAGGTTAGATTATGATATAATACCCATTTAAAATATGAATATTTTTATTTTGCTAAACATAAGTTATAGCTATCGACTTTAGCTATATGTACCTATAGTAAAAACTATAAGCCGTGATTATACAATATTATAAATACACTAAAAAAATAATAGTTAAATATTTTTTTACCATTGATAATTACAATAAAAAAAAAAAAACAAACTTTTAAAACAGATGGATGAATATTCCTATAATTCCGGATATAAATCTACGAAAAATAATTTCATCATGGCGTATTACTATTACACTAATATTTTCTTGTATAAAAAATATAATATAATTTAAAGTCAATCAAAAAATTATTTACTTCATAAGTTTTAAACTAAATATATGCATAATATACATTATTAATACTCTTATAAGAACAAGGTATTATCAACTATTGATACAATACTATTGAATACTTTAATTTATTAGTCACCTATGTGAAGTTATGGAAGATCTTCAATATTATAGTTTCAAAATACCATGATATATGGTATATTTATTTTTATTTATTCTTCAAAAACATAATGGTCACCGAACATGATCGTGTGGGGGCCCATACATATATAATATACTCGTGAGAGATTCTGAGAATAGCAATGAACTTATTTATTTTACTATGATGTGTGGATTTTTTTGTGACCTAAGTCACTTTTTCTAGTAGAAGAGTGTACCTATAAGTCGATCAATTTGTTTGGATTTAATACTATGAATGCCATAAATTATAAAATTATAAAGTTAAAGTTGATTATAATATTTTAATAGTTTAAAATATTTTTGTACTACTCCATTATAATGAGTAATGACCCACTCAACACTTACAGTAGAGCAAAGCGGCACCTACTTGCCCACTTTTTTTAATATACATATTACATATACATAAACTGAAAGAAAAAACTAGATTTTAAATAATGGAACAAGATAGTACACATATAGCTACAAGTTTAACACTGATCATATTAATTCCAAATTATTGTATTAAGTATTTATTAGGTATTGTACTTACAAAGACATTAAGTAATGCATGTCAAACATTGTTTTATTTAGATGAGTAGGTACCTACTCTATAGATTTATGCTTGAATATTGTTTTTGGGTTCTAACTCGTAAATATCTACCAATATCAGAGAATTCTACATATTTCATTATATTAGAATACTGTTGATATTCATTGACTATATCATTCAGTATTAAAGCGTTATAATCCAGCAAACTATCAACATACTCTATAAAATAAAAGTTATTCATTACATTTTTAATTTATAAAATATTGATCATTTGGTATATCAAAAACACACATTATTAAATTATTGGATTGGCAGATAGGAGAGTACAACAAAAATATTATGTTAAAATGCAGATACTAAACTATTTATTTAAGAGTATAATATTCAAAATACTGACATATTTGTTAAATGTAAAATCTAGATACAGCATATTTTATTTCAGTTCCAACATGATTATGCTCAAACATTTAATTTATAATCTTTGACAGTGTCAAATTGAAGCTAAACATAAGTGCGTTGACATAGCGTAAATTGCTAATGATTCAACATGAACTCAAAATCCCGACCAAGTAAATACACGAAGCGAAATTCACTGTGAAATTGCGTAAATTATAATGAAAATCGAAACTATATTATATAGGTACCAACCTGTGCAATCGTGCTCTTACTCTTGACTCGTGTAAACTTAGGACGGTTTACAATAATTGCGGGTTCTGCTAAAACGGAAAATCAACGTTTTACATGTCGTTTACTGCGATGATAACAAACTACATTTGATGAACGGACGATGATGATGTGAGAATAAGCGCCTTCTTAACCGAACGTACGGAATGAAATCAACGATTTAATCATAATTAAAAAAAAGTTTTAAAAACCATAATATGAACTAGACAACATTCCTACGGGAGATGTGAATGGTCAAACATTTAAACAACAAAAATAATATCGATATAATATAATAATGTGTTTAAAAAACAGTAATAATAATACTACAAAAGTCGAATAATAATATTCTCTACACACGAAAAGTTCATAACCTCTAATCAATCAGTGGCGGCGGCGGCGGCTCTCCGCTACAACGCAGCAATTGTGAATTGTGATACCTAATGAGTATGATAACACGCGAGGAGCGTCAGCTGCCCGCCGAACGGTGGTGGTTGGCCGGGTCCAACGGTCGCTTGTCGGCGGCGGCGGCGGCTGGAATTCGTCGTCACCGGACGATCCTGAACTCGGCTATGGCGAAGATGGCTGGTGGAATGCGCGCGCAACCGCTGTGCAAGGACATCGACACGATAAATGGCCCACAAAAACGGGCAAAATTACGTGGAATCATGACGTCTTTCGACAACTGCGACTCCGAGTTGCGACGATTACGTTTTATTATTATTAACGCCGAGAGTCGTATTACTGCTTCAAGTGTGTAATGTGCCATGATAATAGAGCAAACTACGCCGCAAAATCGAATTGGACGAATTTTTATAGTGCTAAATGTAATAATTGTTTTTATTATAATTGCATTAAGCTCGATGTTCTATGCAGCGCATTTCATAAAGATTATAGTCTATAGAAGGCAGGAGCTGATGCCTAATGGCCAATACCCACATGGGTGTATAATATTTTAATTTTAATTATTTCTTATTTCATTCTCTACATAGTCACAATCACTAAGTATTTTTAATTTTTCGAGGGGGAAAGTGGCTCGAGTTCTAATCAATATTATAAGTAATGCAAAGATTTTTTTTAATGTATCGCTCCTCTCGGGTGGTTACGTTACAGACATCACTAGATTTTATTTGTAGATAGGCTCTTGTTGGTACATACTACAGGGACATGCCCACGAATTAAGATATATACTAAGCCATTAACTATTATGGTATATCTTAATTCGTGGACATGCCTAAAAAAATGTTTTAGCTAAAAATCAAATAATTACCTATTATATTTTATACGTAATACTTTATTTGACAACTAATAAATATAATATATTTTATGAAAAAAATAATAACCTTACAAAATAATAGTAATGTTAGAAATAAGCAATGAATTTAAATTTTAATAAATATACTGACACTTTTATTTTTGAAAAAGAATAAGTAATTTTATTGTAAATAATTTTAATATGGTATTGACACTTTAAATTTATAACAAATAGGTATAGTGACTGAAATAGGTCGGCGATTCTAATAATAAACCCACCTAGTTTTATTTTATTTTTAAGTTTCTGAGAAACAAATGTTTAATTTTTTTGTATTATCTATTAGTATTATTTAGGTAGGTATCTATCCATTGAAATTGGTACTTGGCCATAACTATCTAAATTAGTAAAAATTAGTATGCCAACCGACGTCTACATCTAATGATAAACATAATAATACGTCGGTAATACATCGTAGTAGGTAGATAAAATTTATTCATAGCATAAGATTTATACTCACCCATACCTACATATTATATTTTCAAATATTATATTTGATTGTTTTTCTTACTGAATACTAATGCAAAATAATTTGTCCAAGCATAGGTATCTACTCAAATAGTAATATGTATTTTATTTTCATTTCATGTAACCATAGATAATAAAGATATGGATAGGCCACGCCTATGTTAAATACATTTGAGGCCGCGTTCCCGGAGGAGAAGGCAATTGAGGCTCCTTTATATTGATAGTCGATACTCAATATAGGTATACTTTATTTGGCCTCAATTGTTCCCCTCGAAGACCGCTGATAAGACCAATATGTCCTATCCATATCTTTATTATCTATGCATGTAACACATATAATGTATACCTACACTCATGTCTCATGGAGTTGTAAAAATGTAAAGCCTTCTTCGCATCCCTATTCCATAATAGGTAAGCTTTCAATTAATGTCGGGGGGTTTAACCTTTCGCACCGCTAGTTTACGCCACTATGTCATCCACTGTATAAAAATATAAGGATAGCAAGTTATTTATTAATTTTTACTGACTTATTTATATAGGTAGTACGAATGTGAAATTTCAATAGGTTATGATTAATTATTTTATCTAATGTTATTAATTAGAAATGTTGATTTTTAAAATTTGTATTTTATTATAGATCTGATAAGATTATAAGGTCAAAACAGCAATACAATTGACCGCTAGCTAGAACATGATCTTGGTGTGTATTCACTGGGATAATGTTATATTAGAATTAGATCTACAACAACAATTCTTTCTTTAAATTAATAATAATAATAATATTATTAATACAACATATATTGATATTCTACAATTGTATGCTAACTTAGTTTAGCTACCTTCCACTATACCTATATTAATATTAGGTCTTTGGACTAGGGTTTTAAATGTAAATACATGAGATGTAAATTATTGCAATTACCTACTACATTTAATTCAAATAGTGTGTACAGAGTATGATAAATAACAATAAACGTAGTGGTGAAAATAGTTTCAAGTCCTTAAGTATTATATTCTTAAATTATACTACAAAATAACTAAAAACTATAGGTAATCGTTGATGGTCTATAAAATTTGTATACATGTATACAAGTTGCAGTAAGACAAATTTACGAGGAACCGCTTGTATTACGTTTTTCTAGACTTACCTATATAAATTGAACATTTTTTTTTGAAATCAAAAGTTCAATTTTTTACTATAATAATGTCAAAATACAAGTACATTTTTTATACAAACACAAAGAACCGCAGAAGTATCGTCCCCGTCAATTAGATAAGACGTTTGGTTGCTAGGCATTTTAAATCACTAAAATTAAATTACTATTTTTAATTTCATTTAAAATTTCAATTCTGTATATAAAACGTAAAATGTCAGTATTTATAATTCATAGTAAGTAATACAATATAATTATTACCTATACAATATAATTTTCAACAGACAAATTTAATTTTTAAATAATATAAGTAAGCTAGGTAAGCCCTGTTAAATAACGTCTTATAACTCCTGAGGACCATAATATGTCCTATCTTAATAATTGACAGGTATGAAATTTCCGTGGACTGGTTTTTTTACGGGGACATAAGACGGAACATCCGTTTACCAAATACAATATAGGTACAACATTGGAAAACTTATACATCCGCTTTCGTCGAGCTTGGAATCTCAAATCTATACACTAGTGGCGTCATTTGAGAGGGGCAAGGTGGGCATTTTCCCGTCTGATTTTAAAAGCAGTCCGATGGGCAGGTGACGGGCTGTTGGCGTTTAATTATTATTATAGTTTATTAGAACAAAAACATCCTTATTTTTATAATATTTTCAGAAAATATTTAACCGTGTCACAATGATACATTTTTAATTAAAAATTGATAGTTTGTATATATTTATATTTAGACACACGCAAGGACGAGCATGTATGTATGTAAGTTTCTGTGCGTGTGTGTGTTTTGTGAAGGAAAATAACATAATAGTGTCGCATGCACAACAATAATAATAATTAATGTCATAATCCCGTATAGTTTTATTTCTAAAATATAAAATTAGTACAAATTCTAAAAACACCTAACCTCAGACTTCAGTTAACTTGAGATAGTCGTGTATTGAAAAATCGTAAACTATTCTATATTTTGTAAATTTAGTTGAGTATCTTATTTTAAATATATTTAAATTAAATTTATCTTGACTTATCTTTAAACTTATTTTCACATTAATATTTTAATATGGACAAAGTGTATTTTTATAAAAAAGAAATGGGTGGTGCTTGAGTGCTTCTAAAAACGACGAGCTAAAAAAAATATAATTACTGCAAATCGCTCATGGATCGAAAACAATTTTTGATGTATTCAATAAACAAATGAAACTTGAATCAGTAAGTTAGCAATAAAAATTTAAAAAAATAAAATAAATTAAAATAATATACATTTGTAAATTTATCGTACAGTCAAAATAGTTTACAGAGCTTTAATTGGTATACGCACCTAGGTATACAATTATTTTTATAAAATATCTGCTTACTTATATTTGCAAATGATGTTGTTACCTAGTGAAAAAAGGTTGTAACAATGAGAGAAAAAAATATTTAAATTATAAAATAAGTAAAGTGGTAATGGTGATTTCATAAGATGTAAGAACCAAGATATTTTCTTGAGAGCGAAACAAAAGTTTTTTTGTTACTCATTTGGGCTGGTCAAAACCGTTGCCCTCCTCTATTAATAACTGAAATGACGCCACAGCTATCTATTATTGTGTACATAACAATATTTGTAGTGTTAAAAATTTCAAGAGAGTACGTTGTTACTTGTTAATAGGTTGTGAGTTTGTGACCGACAATTTACTCAATAAATGCTCGCCACTCGGTTGACCGCCTCGTATATACGTCTATACGAGTACATTTTATAAATACGAATAAACACGATCTGCATGTTTATTAACTTTGTAGAGCAAGTTTATAATTATTTTAACATAATTCGGTACGTGTTATAGCACGTAACAAGTAGCCAGCAGGTTATGTATATATATATCTAGTTAGTAGTTGTCACAAATCACAATACTCACATTAATATAAATTAATATATGGTAATGATAATAAACTCTGTTACAACTGGTAGGTTCTCAAAATATAGTTTACATAATGAATATTTATGATGGAAATATCATACCTATATTAATTAATGGTCATTGCAGCCGGATAGAGTCAAATAGTAAAATAATAAATATCTAAATGTAATTAATTTAATTTACTCGGACCTAAATCACATGAAACTAAAATAAATTTGTAGTCGTGGTACAAGATATAAAATCAAAGGCATAGTGCTAGTGAGGTACTTTGAGCGCTATCTGTCTCAATACCCAAAACAAATGTTGTAGAATTTTGTATTGTTTCTAACAACGAACTAAGCCAGACGCTCAATATTTAGTTTTATTCTGTGGTTCAAGTGTTCTACCTTCACATTCGCCACCAGCTGTTTGGGCATGCGCAGTACGCCCGCTTATCATTATCACTGTTATTGTTAACAACACCAAGACAACGGGTATACGATTGTACGACAAGTGTAACGTTTTTTTTAAAAAATAAAATATTTGTAGGTTTTGTAAATTTGTATGTGTTGTTTTCATAATTACTCTACCGAAACGTCCGGAGCATGTTTTTTAAATTCATTTGATTTGTGATAAGATTAATTGACGTTTACGGTGCTATTCTGTAGTAAGGATAATATTATACATTGTGTAGGCTTGCAGCTTAAATGATATCAAATAATTGAAATAGGTACCTTGATTCATAGCTACGTTTTAAAATGTCGAATTATTCAAATATTCCAAACTTGCCAACATATTCTCAATTCCGAGCAACGGAAACTGTAAGTTTAACTTGTCTACCGTGTTTATTGTAACCTAATGACTTAATTATTTTGTTAAGTGGCAAGCATTAGTTGACCATTTCAGAAGTGGTATGCCATTAAAATCACATCGGTACCAACTTTGGTTTAGAGACAACTGTTTCACGGGATTTGAAGCAGTTGATTGGATGTTTAATGAAGCGTCTTCTGGAAAATTACAATATTTGTTCAATAAAGGAGTTACACGTCAACAAATAGTAGCCTTAATGAATAAATTTTATGAAGCTGACATTTTTAAAGCTGTCAGTACAACCTCAACAAAATTTAAGGATAAGTCAGAATTATATGAGTAAGTGTTTTAGTTTTTAAACTGTTCTTCAAGCTAAGCAAAAATCAAGTTTATAAAGATTGGCTTTTTTATTTTTTGATAATACACTAAAATTACTATTACATACTTCAATAACTTGAATCTACGGGGAGATAAATGTAAATCAAGTTATTGATTTTTTGAGTTGTATACTTGTTTAACTTAAGTATAACTTAATATATAACCCAGGACAAGAAAATAATTTGTGATAAGTGACAACTGTTATTACTTACGATGTTCTTAAATTTTTGAATTTTTCTATCGTTCATATTTTTCTTAGACATTTTCATTAGGCATACGTTATAAGTTACCCATTTTTTTTTTTTTAAATTACATTTTAATGTAAAATAGTTTAAAGTTAGCTTTATTATACATTTTAAATAACATGAACTGTACTCAGTGGCGCTGAACACGGTATAAAGGTATGACGCCAGTCACACCTTTTTAAGGGGTGGGTCGTGGGTGGGTAGGTGGTACCATACTACTGTTAGGTGTCACCTATGCAATACAAAAATAGTAATACTTAATAGTTTATTAACATTGTGTCATTGCATATATTAAAATGGTATAGCACTATAGCTAATAAATTAATTAACAGTAGTATAGCCACAAATTAAGATATCTTGTAAACAGTTAGTATAATATGTCTGTATTCTATTAGTAATACAATAAGCAAATAAGCTATAATATAAATAAATAAATAAATGGTCATGCAACTATGCAAGACGGTCTCGGTGACGTGTTGTGCATTAGCAATTTTATTTTTCTATTATAATATACAATATTAAATTATAATATATTATAATATATAACTATTAATTATATAAGTGAAATATAACCTAATTACAATTTAAAATTAATTTAAATTCAACAGTTATGACTTTATAAGCAATTTGAGTTTTGAAGTTGGGAGGTTGCAATTTTTAACCTGTAAGGCCTATACTACATTTTAGATTGACGTGCTCTGAATTTTTTGGGGCTAACAATTTTTTTTTTCGGGGGGGGGGGGGGGTCTTGAACACTCGCCTAAATATACCTATAGGTGGGTGGGTGTTATGATGAAATGTTGTCACACCTTTATTTTGGGGATCCGGCGCCACTGACTGTACTAATTCTAAAAACTTAAATCAAATTATATATTTATTTTGTGGTTTCTATTAACCATAACCTAATAACATTACATTTTACCATTTCAGATTTGCATTACCAAAGAATATGAATAAAACAATCAGTAAAGGATCTGTATTGTCATCATTAAATGTATTCCTTATGAATAAACCTCAATCGTTGTCTCCTCAACCCAAAAGAAGTGAAAAAGTTATTAGTAGTCATAGAATGAAGTCTTATTCGATGGAAAATGTTGCAATGAACACATATTTAAATGAAAATCATAAAATTGCTAATTTCATTATACAAAAGTAAATATTTATCAATTATTCTTACAATGCATTTAGGTTAATGTAGGGTCGGAGTATAGGTATACAGTTCTTAATTTTTTAATCAATCATACTATACATTTTTTTTTATATATAAATGTATTAAAAATTGGTTACTGTATTGATGGTTGATACTTTAAATTACAAATTCATCAAAACAACTATGCCTATAGTTGAAATGTTAACTTTTTATTTAAACAAAATCTGGTTTCTACTCTAAAATCAAGTTTAACTATTTAATTGTTTATATAAATAAAATATCTATATATTATATAATATTATACATATAATATAAGTAAATGGCTATATATAAAAATACAATTATTGTATGAGATACTAAATATAATGAAAAGTGTATTGCAGAGGTCAGCAATGCCATGACTATGACATGATACGAATAAACCGCTAAAATTGTATTGCTTTAATGCTGATTTTTTCTTTTCATCATTTGTCTTAAGGTGTTCTAGACCTTAAAATTAATTTTTCAAATTATCCAGACCCTCTTAGTATTTGATTGCTGACCCCTGGTCTACTGAATACCTAAATACTTAAGGTTTTAAGAAAGAATAATTAGAATTCTACATAAATTTATTTTATAACTAAAAAATAACTATAGAGAATATGTTTTTGTTGATTTATAGTTTGCGGAATATTCTGAAAAGTTTTAATATGGATGATTTTCTAAATACTGAAAATTTAAATAAACAGTGGATAATCATGAATATTTATAATCAAGATTATAATGTTGATGGTTTATTTCCTCATTGGGTGAAGTCTGCAATGGATAGTTTAACATCTGGTAACAATAATATTATATTATATAATAATTATACGTACATTTTAGTTTTTGTTTTAATTCGATCAAAACTTTTGCAAATTTAAATTTGCAATATGAATTAAAATTATAATTCACATACTATAGTTATTATGTACCTAATATACCAACAAATCTGGAACCAATAAAAAATTTTTGATGAATGTTTTCCATACAAGATAATATTATGTACCAATGTGTATCACTTTACAAAGGCTAAATTAATAATGTGCTATTAACTTTTTATGACCATCTGTTCTATTTCCTTATATATTCTAGTCGGCACTATAATCTACAATAAGTAACTATTTGGTGTTTATTTTATACCTGATTTCAAAATTGTACCTTTATATTTATAGTCAAATACTTACAATCCTAAAATTAAAAGCTATTAAGCTATTAAAATTGGATGCTATATTATTATTTATTAGTAAGTAAGTTAAAGTAATTTTAATTGAAAATTAATTGTTTATAATTCTGAGTAAAACTGCAATATTATAAATGTACAGAAACTATTTAAAGTGTTTTTAGACTTCTAGAACGCTTGGTATTACTCAACTATATATTGTATTTATTGCATACATTTTAAAAAACAAGTATTCTAAACATTTTAGTAACAAAAAAGTATATTTTGAATTTGTGGTACAAACTTAAAATATAATCTGTATCAAAAGTAGAATTAAATCATAATTATTTGGTAATTTTTTACTTATTTGTTATTTTTATTGTTTAGATATGGAAATGAATGAATGTACTTATCCTGGATTTAAAGCCGATGTTTATTCTGTAATCAAGGATTATTTTTTAAACTCAGAGGAACCACTGATTCCAATATCTTTTTATGAAATATTTATTTCTATTTTGGTTGTAGTTGAAAGATATGATCATATGTGTAATAAAAATGTTAAACAGACAGAAAATAATAATTCAACCCAATTATCATCAAACATGTGCTGGGAAACTGAATTTTCTACGGATCACTCAAAAACGTGCATTGTTAATAAGTGTTTTGATATTTCCGGACAACAAGTATCATCACTTTCCAGATCTTCTGTCAGTAGTTGTAGCAGTTCATCATTTTTTGAATCTTGTGAAATAGAACAAAGTAAAATGGAACATAAACCATTAAATATTTCACATAAATATTCAAAGCCGAAATTAACTCGAACAATCAGTTCACCAGAAATATCTGTAAAATCACAATCATATTATCATAAAAATATGGAAAAAATAAGGAAAAGGAAAATTGGTCGCACCATATCTAATAATTCAATTAATCCAAAAAATTTAAATGAACATAATGAGAGCTTCTATTCAGACGAGTATGGTTTTAAAAATAAATCATTAGAAAATGATAAATTTGTTTGTCCATCTACTTCTGGATATGTTAATTTTGGACTTTTTCAATCTGAAAACATTAACAACGATGATGCCGATGGATTTGATTTAGATATGGCAATTTCTACTCTACATAAACTAATCGATATAACACAAATGGACCATACTCAAATCCTTAAACACCAATCATTTAATGGTATGATTAAAATATTGAAATTGCATATTAATATAAAAGTCCTGAAGTATTATGCTTGAGATTAATATTATATGTAAATTCACTTGCTTAGAAGTTATAACTTGTAAAACATAATGAACTTGAAAAAGTTTCATTCAATTTTTAGTTAATTATATATCTTTTTATAACATACAAAATTTGATTTACCTTGAAAGATGTTATAAATAAACCATAATTTATTATTTTTAGGTTTAAATGAAAAATCGTTACATTTGGGTATTCTTTTATATCAATTATTAAGTCTATGTCTTCCACCATTGAATAGAGCAAAGTTACAAGTATTTTTAAAGTTTGTTTCTCATCTATCTTCGACTTACACTAAGGTATTGTATCTTACTAATGTTTATTTATCTATATTATACACCAAAATTGATTATGAAATTTTAGTATACTATTCACAATGCTCATATCATATATATTTAAATATTTTCACTATATTTAAATTAGGTTTCATATGGCTATGAATGTATATTCAGAGGCACAATTATTAAAGCTTGCCATTTTGATTTGAGAATACTAATTTCAGATATTCTGGAAATAATAATTTTAACCTTGCATGGGATTTTGATATTTAAAAATCTGATTTAGAATTAGTTTTTAATGGATAATATTAAAAGTTTTAATGTTGTTTGTTACAATTACAAATATTATGTATTATTATTATAAATACTAATTTGCAAATGACTAGGACATAAGTGTTTTTATTGAATTTATGTAATGTTTGATTTAATGCTGATATATCATAAATCTCTTAATAATATAATTTAGACATTTAACAACATTTGATCACTTTTATTAATCCGAAAACTTATAATAAACTAAATGAATCGTTATCCTATAAATTGCAATAGTCACATTTAAAATTTCAAAATTGTATTAGTTAAAATAAATATGGGATTCATTTGTTTTTTTTAATGTTTTATTTTTACAAATTATAAATCCATTATTTGGAAAATACGCAAATAATAATATACAATATTTTGATGTTCACAACATTATTTTTATTTGTGATTTTTTCAGATTACAGATAAATTATGTTGTGCAGTGTTGAGACAAAATGTTAATCAATTTGAATATGATTGTTTAGCTACTGATGTTGTTAAATTTTTGATACACAGTCAAAAATTAATATTTTTACCTATTAAAACTGATTCAATTTTATCAGAAAAGTTCAATTCTTTTAGTAATGATGAGCAACTGTTTAAGGTTAGTATTTGTTAAAAATATACAATATATTTCACTAGAAACGTGATTCAATATTTGATTCTAAAATTGTTCATCAAGGTTTCCAAAACCAGCTCTAAAATGTGTGGAAAGTTGATTAGTATATGTTTTTAACATTTAAGTTTTTTTTTTTTAATTATCTTAGTGGTACATTATGCGTACCACCACTGTTGGTTTAGTTTTCCATATTTGAGAACCACTGAATCTGAGAAAAATGCACCAGCTGCATTATTTTTGAGTCTTATCTTTTTGCAAGAGTGTGTTTCTAAGTGAAGCATCATAAAATTTGACTTTTACAATATTAAATATGCATAATAATGATGCATCCTTTAGGAACAAGTTGATGCTTAAAAAAAATATATGTTTTATCAACTTTTCTAACAAAAAAAAACATCATTTTATAAATTTTCTATGTACACATTTCACTAAATTAAGCTTTGTCGCCACAATAATAATAATAACACAATATATTATAAATTTAAAATATATGATATTCTATATTTTAGGGTAGTATGCACTATTGCCTTAGAATATCAGATAAAGAATTTGAAAAACAAAGAAGTACTGAATCTAAAGAAGCCCTTATTGAATTGTTGGATCAAATCATAAGTAGTACATCAATGTCTAATAAAGAAAAGAGTAAACGTATAAAATTAGTAAGTTATGATATTAATCTTAAACAATTTGAAGTTTGAACTATAATGTAACTCGAAGAAAATCATATTTTTTTTATAAATATTGTCCTATAATTATCATTTGAAATAGACTATTATATTTTAATGTTAATCAAAAATACTTATTTATTGTTATTACCTTTTTAGTTCCAAAAGATGTACCCTGATGTTTATGAAAGAAGATCTACACTCCTAGAACAACATAAAAAACGGAATCCTGTATTAAATTAACTTAAAACTAAAAATCTATGAATTCAAATAGTTAATTGAGAAATTAAAATATATTACCTTATATTATTACTATTATTTTTAATGTTTAAAAATTATTTTTTATTATGTGAATAGTTTTTTAAGTATAGATCTTACTTATATTCAAAAAGAAATTATAACATTATTTTAATTGAGCTGGTTCTTATGTAGGATCTACTTTTTGTACTTTTTTCTATGTTTTATATTAAAGCGGTGCTCATGTGTTTGCAGAATATTTGAAGTTTTTAACCATACACCAGTTAGTTATTGTAATGTACAGTGGTGGCACCAAATCTTTTGTAGGAGTGAAACATGCCATTGATTTATACAGATAAGGGTCAGTGGTGTAACAAGAACCAAATGTTGTTCAATCAAGTGGTTAAATTTACAGGTTAACAAAAAAAATCTCAAGGAGAGTAATACCGGTCAATTTTATACCCCAATTACTTACCCCTTCTCAATTAAGTCAGTGACCTATTATTTTTGAAAATAATATGCATTTTAAAATTAACAATATCTTTTCCAACTTTAGATATAATAAACTAATCAAATAAAAAAAGTGGGCAAGTGAGTATCAATCTGCTGTACATTAAAGTGTCTTGTAGGTCTCTGTAATGAACATAAATTTGAATTTAAATATATATAAACTTATGAATTACTAAGTTTATTTTATGATATAACTATTAAAAGTAATTCATTTTAAAATTATAAATTAGTGTAGGGCTCAAATTTCAAAGCCCAAAAAATAATTTTAAAAGCATACCGCATTACATCTTTTTGAAATAAGCAATAAATTTAAATTATTAAATAAAAAAAAGAATGAACCCCCATATATTTAGTCAGATTGTCTATTGTATAACTATTATTAACAAATTTATTGTCAGACAAAATTTTAATATTTATTAGTATAATATGTGTTGTATTATCATGGTGGCATGGTCAAAGCTATAGACCTCTCATAGACACAAAAAAAATATTTGATGTAAATAAGGCTAATTTTTAATTTTTAAAAATGCTGATGGAGCTATATAATTCGCCAAGACAAAAACCAAACACATAATAATATTTCATAATGTAATTTGTTGTCTACGGTCAATAGTCATCATTTTATAGTTTCTGTTGGCAATTCGGTGTTTACTAATTAATATTTTACTAAGCATAGACCACGATGTAGAATATTCGGATTCTATAAATACAATTTAAGTGATTAGGGGTTTACGGTCAACCGAAACTTCATATTTTCCCTTGATTGACAATCTTGAAAGTAAATCAGTAGATATAAGATTAACTTTCATACACTGAAGTTTGTACTGAAATCCCACAAAGAAATCTCTAAAATCTTGCCGGTCATAGTCGGTATATTTTTATTTTCGCTTAAAATCCCAATGAGTGGTTAATGATCATTTCTAATATTAAACATTTTGTGCTGTAAATATTGAAATAATTAAGTGACCAGTGGATTGCTAAAGCTTCTTTATCCGTGACGGAATAATTATTTTCCACAGGCTCAAATGTTCTTGAAATAAAATTAATTGGTCGTTCGTCGTTCACTGCAATCCGGCATTTTATGCGATAAACAGGGCCCGGAATTATATGCTTTCCCTGTTTTGTTTTAATAGTCAAAAAAGTAACGATCTTCCAGGAAAAAATTTTTTGTGTCAGTATATAATATTGCCTACATTTAGCCCCTTTTTTGCAGTCATCAAAATGTGATAACATTGATAAACCGATAACATCATTTTCATTTTAAATTATAATATTATATTTTATTATATTAATTATAATTAAAATAGTTAAATACATTAATAGTTAATAAGTTATTAAAAAACACAATATCATAATTTAAAATTTAAAATTACACAATTCATTGAGAATACAGTATAAATGTACAATCTACTTACGTGGAACATTATTTTAAATTTTCAATCTTTAGGTATAAAAGTTCAATTATTTTTTAAACAATATTTGTGTACTATAATAATAATAATATTATTACACAATTGCTATCTGGGTATTAGTTCGAATTTTGAAAATATTTATCAAATTTAAAATTTTATTATATAATATAATTTTTATAGCTAAAGATTGAAAATTTAAAATAATGTTCCATGTAAATAGATTGTACATTTATACTGCATTCTCAATGAATTGTGTATTTTTAAATTTTAAATTACGATATTGTGTTTTTTTTTTAACTATTAATGTATTTAACTATTTTAATTATAATTATTATAGTTAATATCACATTTTGATGACTGCAAAAAAGGGGCTAAATGTAGGCAATATTATATACGGATACAAAAAATTTTTTCCTGTGAAGATCCATAGACCCTAGATAAGCTACAAATTTGAATCTTAAGGTTATGTGTTGGTATGCAAAATTAAATGTTCCATTTTTTTGCATATTTTAGCATTTTTCTAAAATATACCTAATGCATATTTACGATTAAAAAATAGTATTAAGTTATTAATGATAATATGTTCTACGTAAATCCCGCGAATGTAAAGTTTTTCTTGATTCAAGAATATATTTTCTGAAAACCGACGTGCATTTTTATTTGAAAATTTATCCAAGTCTTTAGTTATCAACTGTAACTCTTATGGTAACTAAGAAATGTTATAAAAACATCCTACATTTATTTGAATTGATATTTGTTCATGAATTTTTATTCAGATGAATAAATGTTCAAAATGCAACATACATTGTACAAAATACAGTTAAATTATTCCAACTTGGCATTTAATACATTTTTTTTGCCATATTAATTATTTAATGAATTTTACTAATTTTTACACTAAATTAATGTAATTAACATGAATTTTGGTTTACCTATTTTTGCATATTTTAAGTGCATATTTTAATGAAAATCAATGCATAAATGCATGCATATTTCATACGTTTTTAGTGCATATAATTCCAGGCCCTATCGACCAGTCCGTCGACAGAATAATTTTGAAATTTGAGTTAAAATGTTTTAAAACTTAATCTGAAATAACTAATTCCATAATTTTATCGAATGCTATATGACAGTTCCGAATCCAGCAAAATTGTTTTTTTTTTCGTTAATAAATTATAATTTTTAAATAGGTCTCATGAGTCATGAGTATCGAAACGTTCGGCAAAAATTTAGAATAATTTTTCATAATTCAACTTGCGTTATATTACGAGACTCTAGCATATCTACAATGGCTTCAATTTTATTTTTACATTTACTTAACCCTACTGCTGAAATAATATGACCTAAATACTCAATTTCACTTTAAATAATTTGGATATAATGGATACATGAATACATAATGGATTATGCAACCTCTATTGTACCAATTGTGAAGTGATTCTCCAAGAGACTCCAACGCTCCGGTCTACAAATCCAAAAAGGGTTGTCGCAACTCAAACATTGAGTCTGTACCTAAATCTCTCCTCTTACACTTTTCTCGTGGATAAAGAATTAACTCCTCGGAAAAATCTTCGTCTGTGACCGGACAAATGCTGTGTTAACTTATCTTGTTCTACAATACTTGAAACGCTGTCTACGACATTTTTATCTGAAAGATAACTCACTTTTCTGACATTCAGCTTGCCAGTGGTTTTACTACCACATATTAAAGATAGCCGTTACTTCGGATTCGGCACCTGGAATTTTAAAGCACACTTGGCATTTTTTTACCAACCATTTTAATTTTGGTGGTCTACATACTGGTACTCACTCCCGCTTTATCCGATACTATGCCCTTGCTACCATCCAGAACATGGACAAGCGTTCGTGGTCGGGGGATAAATGGATCGGCCGAAGATAGATGGCGACGGCCGCCACAGTAGTTTCCAGGAAAAGTGGCCCTCGATGGCGGCTCGACTGGTGACGATATTTCAGAAAAACAGTGGTGCTCAACGTTGACCGGTAGCTCTACGAAATATTAATTTAAATTTGCAATACGTTTTTTGGAACGAGTATTAAAGCCACTGCGTTAAAACATCCATCGGGCGTGCCACCATTGAGGGCCACTTTTCCTGAAAATTACTTAAGTGATATATCGTCAGCAACAGTCTGCTAACAATCCTTTAAGCTCTTTTGGGCGTTTGCCCACACTCTAGATAATATATGTGGGCGCCCTACGAATATTAATATACAGTATAGAGATGGTCACTGAGCACAGGCTGAGAATAAACGTAAGGTATGACCTGGTGACGACAGAATGAGTGTATTCGGTAACGGCTGCCAAAACACCGATTATTAAGATACATCGATATTAATTCATCGAGATGTACTCGATCGTGAGCACACGAAGCTTATGCGGCATCACTCACAGACGGTGACTGAAGAGGAGTTGCGTTCCATAATATCATTATAAATTGCCACGTATTGGATTGAAGGCGGGCAGTTGATCACAGCAACGAGAGGTATTCAATGCTGCACGTATGGGAAAGGTGATCGAACGCGACGTTGGGTTCGGATCAACCGTTGAGAAAAGACAGTCTAAAGATGTATACCGACATGACGGCTGGCGGCTTGGCACCACCGGCTGACGAATTGTCATCGGAAAACGGAGGGACAAGCTTGCTCATGTATAATGTCCGCAACTTGGAGAGTCCAGAGCAAAACTTATTAGCGGCAAACAGTTCAAAAACAAAAGTTTCTAAACTTGAAAATAAATTAATACAAATCAAAAAACTACCTTGACTTCTCAAATGTGTGAGTTAAATATATTAAACAAATTAGATGATGATAGCTAATCAAGAGCTCAAAATGTAATCTTATATAACTTATCAGAAGATTTAAACACCACACAAAACTGTACAGCCGATGGCGACCGATTTATCGGAAACTTATCGGAAGGAAAAAACTTGCATAATTCTGTGCAGAATTTATGTTGCACGTACCGAACTTGAATTCTTAACCCAACCGGTAGAAAATCGAAGATATTATTATGATACCAAAACCGAAAAAAAGATCCAAAAATCCAAACAAACCATTGGCCTATATAGTATATCCCTTCTCAACATTATAAGAAAAACTTTTTGAAAATCTTCTTCTCTCCAGACACATAATACATAATACACAAATCAGAGCCAAACAGTTCGAGTTTCACCCCCACGCATTAGAACAATCCACCTAGTCAAATCCATTGACAATATCATATACAACTTGAACATAATACCAAAAACTGCTGTGACTGCTAGACACAGAAAAAGTTTTTGATAAGGTATGGCACGAGGGCCTCTTATTCAAACTTTTGGTGATGCAAAGTGAAATCAAATGGTCTCCATTATTAATTCCTTCCTCAAAGACCGACTATTCTGCATACAAATTGGCGACTTTAAATCAACATCCAAGCACATAATAGTTGGGGTTCTCTGGGGTTCCTGTTTCTCCTCCAACTCGTTCTCTGTTTACGTCAATGACATGCCAATAGTACCAAGAGTCAAATTAGCCTTATTCACGAACGACGCAATCTTTTACGCAGCTAACAAAACTAATTCCTAAGTACTCTCTTTTCTCACGTATAAACGTTTTGTACTTTATCAATTCATTCTAAATTATTCAACTCTAAAACTTACATAAGATCTATTTAATAGATTTTCACCTCAGAATTCGGAATTCAAAATTATGGCTTACATATTTTCCTTTGATTAATTTTTAACACCTAATTGCGTGCTATTGCACATCTTTGGAGGATTCAAATTCCGCAGTAAAATATTGGAGATCTTACTTTCAGTTGTAGATAATGTGGTGGCACGTTTGGCTAATTCAATAAGTTCAAAAACCCTATTGTATAATTTACAGCTCCGTTTTCATAGCAATCTGTATCGATTGATTTGTATGACACCAATGTGACAGGAAACAACTTATGTATTGCAGTGGTCTGGCGACTACAGATATCGTTGAGACAAATAGGATGAGGTGTATTTTGATTTAATTTTGCAACGCTGATGTATAATGCAGTATAGTTTATTATTATTTAATAAAAACAAATGTAATTTTAACTGTGGATTGAATAATCTGTGCTACAATATTCGCCACAAAGAATTATTCAGAGTGTTTAGAAAATATCAGTTTGAATCGAATATTTTCTAAGTCCAAATAATTAACTGTTTAAAAATTATTCTAAGTCCAAAATAATACAATCAAAAAACTGACTGGCGTGAAGGTGCTGTGACCTGTGGCTCGTCTGGTCGAATCACATCTGAATATGGGCTGTTCGGGGGTCTCTTATGTTGACCTACCCTAGACTTCTCCTAATCCTCTTGATACGAGTATCATTCCCACGGATACTGTGTCCGCCGGCTATCGTTCCGGGAAATACTAACGGCCCACTCCCCGATACGACTTTCCTGAGTGCGCATCCTGGGCGACGCAATGTGTATAGTCGAATATCTGTTATGTGGTATTCGAGATTATTATGCGCCGTTAAAATATCTAACCGATAGTAGCTTATTATCTTTAAACGTGTCGCATCCCTCATATATTGTGTATAACCTGTACATGGTCTATACGGCTGTTGTTACCCCGTAATTACCTTTAATGCGTGACGTTAGTGTCTATAGCATTAACCTGTAATTATCTCTACCAAGGCTTAAAGCGGGAAGCCAGTCAATAGCAGTATCTTGAAATTCAAATAGTTGAGGTCTGTAATTTTTGGATACTAAAGAGTAATTCATTATGATCTCCGGCTACTACTTCATGAAAATCATGCATTGGTCAGGCCGTTCAAAACCACATGCCAAATGATGACCACAAAGTCGTGATCAGAGTGGATAAACAACCAACTGGAACATACGAACCCAGATTTAACGCTCCAACAATAGATGAAGTTGCAACCCTGATTGTTGATGAAAACGTGGAAACACACGGTATGTGCTTACATGTCGAGAATGAATGCATGAATATGCGCAAGATGCAATGACATATGTTCATTATGTTCAACCAGATCTATTTATTACCTTTACGTGTAATCCGAAATGGATGAAAATTGTTCAAATGCTGCTTCCCAGACAAACATCAAGTGACAGGCGCGATGTCTCCTCTCATGTCTTCAAGCAAAAAAATCAATCCGGTCTCTGCCTCATGCACACGAAATGATCCTCCATTGAAATAATTGATTTTTGTTGCTTTATTAAATCTTTATTTTCTAGATATATATTACCCCAATGAACTATTGAAATTAACGAATTTTGTTGCATTCGTTTTCATTGACAGAGAGCTTTTCGTTGGGGACCAAAGGGTTATGCTAGGTGAACCCGCCACGTAAACCGTTTCTCAGGGCTCGGTACTAAGACCAACCCTTTGAAACGTCGCGTATCTGCTTAAGATGATTATGTCTCCTGTGATGCATCTGATTTATATTTCTGGACGACCTGGTTGTAGTCAAGGTAGTAAAAACGGGGGAACCCTGGGAGAATTTGTTCAACCCTGTCCACGAGAACATAGACAAGTGGATTATCAGCCGTGGGCTTTAGCTGGCACATCACAAGACTGACAGCAATGCCTTCCAACAGCCCTAAGGCAATCACATTAGATATCTAGGAGCCATCCTTGACACTCAGAGGTCCTTCGTGAAACGCTTTCAGACAGTTACCAGAAGGGCATTTGCATCGACCTGGCGAGGCTGATACCCAACATCAGTGGACTCTGTCAATAAAAAGGTGAATAAAAATGCCCCGGTATGGTCATCCACCGTCAACGCCTCGGTGAAAGCCAGAAAGAATATCCAGAAGTATCCAAGAGTCGTCACCTTAAGGACCATCAGGGCCTACAGGCCGGTATCCGATGAAGCCGCTTTTCTCCTAGCTGGAGAACCACTTGTCTACCTCATCGCTGCAGAGGAAGACAGGATCGAGGCCACCAGGCGATCCTTTGTCCCCAAAATGAAGAAGGAAAAGAGGAAAACCTCAATCAAATAGGGGGTGAATTCTCTCCACCAAGGCTTCTTGGACTCACCGTCTCTTTCCGATCATTGTAAGATGGTAAAATGAGATGTCTTCAAAGGTCCCGTAGACCTATCACATGACTCAGGTGCTAACGGGCCATGAGTGTTTCCAACATTAGCTACACCACATGGGCAGAGCTGCCACCCCATGGTGCATGCATTGCCCCTAAAGGTCGGGCTCGCTCTTTAACTGCCAGAACTGTGACGGACTCCGTGCAGAGTTCTGAGAACGCTTTTGTCACCCTCCTGCTGTCTAAGATATTTTGGATATTCGGCGAGGAAATATCTTTGAAGACCTTTTGGAGAGAGGAGTCGTAATTGAGGGGAGGAGAAAACACGTTGAGATTCTTCTACAAAATTTGGGGGAGATCCTGACTCTCGTTGAGATTGTATAAAGTGCTTTCTGGGCAGCTGAGGCTGCTGGGTACTAATTCAAACAATGGTTTCGAGATTGGTGGACTTAGGCCGAGTCGGATAAAGGGTTTTCATAAATACCCCATTTTTTATGTATTTTTTTTGTAGTTAATTCAGTTTTGTTATTAATTTATTAATAATAATAATTAATAATTATTATTATCAAGATATTTTATTATTTATACATAACATATTTTGTTATGTTCATCCATTCAATATTTAACTACCTATCGTCTATACTCTATGGTTTATCTGTAGATATTTAGTGATACCTTCTATAAAAGCTACAAATGATTTAAACATTTTTTTAATTGACTGTCATATAGTATATGCGCTGTATCAGCAAAAGCGTTCTATCAGCTGCTATAGGGTATTGTCTACCTTTTGGCCGGCTAGTTTTCACTTTTTTTCACGATCTTAAGATTATTTTTAATAGATACGGCTTAATCTCTTTTCTTTGGTTAACACTTTGTATTTATGACCTTAAACTACATAACGTACGTAAGAAAAGGAGTAATGCAAGGATTAGGTTGTAAACGAAATAGATATAATAGTGAGTAATACAGCTCATGGATTAACATGAAAAAGATTACCTGAAATAACTAATATTCTTATTTTCTTTTAGCTTATTTTATCATAATTGTGTATAATTATAGGAAGGCTAATGCAGGGGCGTCATTTCAATATTTGATAGGGTAGGGCACAATAATGACTGGCCCTATAACTTTAACACTTTTAAGTATATATGAAAAAAGGAGCTCGCTCCTCTCGCTACCTAGCCCAATTTTTATTTCAAATATTATTTTTATACTTTATAATTTATATAACACAAACTGTAGCCGATTTTGTTAACATATTACTTATTAAAACATAAATACCTAATCATAACTCATATTAACATATTATTATAATCTTCAATGTAGTTTACTCTGAAAACCAAATAATTAATAATATTTGTATAATATTAATGATAGTTTCCCAATGAAATGTGCATTAAAGTACCACAACTGTTTCACTAAGACACTAGAGCCTGCACGGGCCTAACTTTTGAAGTCCAAGCAAATCCAAAATACAATTTTACTAATAAAAATTCTTCACTTTTCCTTTTGATAGTCTTGTAAAAATAACAATATAATTATTACCTACCAAGTATTATCTAGTACTTAAATTGTGTAAAGTAATATCTGAGTATAGATTATAGAATACGGACTACCTTCGAAGAAGAATAGTATTCCTACAGTTATAAATAGATTACTGTAAAATACGTATTTCCGAATTTCTGGTTATCGGTAATTTGTTTTGTCAATAGAAATCAAATGATAAATTAAATTTAAATGAAATCATTTATCAATTAATATTATAAAATATAAAGGAAGACCTGCCCGAACAACTAATACTGAAGTGAAGGGCCAAGCCATCCCGAACCCGATTTCGGTGACACCAAGCACGGCCCGGGCAGGGCTCTATAAGACACTAGGTACCTACTTAAAAAATTAATTATTAGTCAAACACAGTACACACTAACCTAACCTAACCTAAGTCAAATCAAATTCAAAATGAAAAATTCAACAATCGTTATTAACGAATGTAGTTCCATAGAATAGAATAATAATAATAATAACGTATTAATTAATATATTTGTATTAGTATAAGGTCTATGGATATACCACAAATTTCTATTTTTATATTATGTAGTATATTCTAGCTGCACAGTCAGTAGATTTAAGATTATATTGATTATAGAAAACCCGGCCCGCTTAGACCACCGTGGGCCACCGGCCCATTTGGCTACTTTAAAATCTAGGGTTGAGCAAATGCATACTCTTGCCCCCCCCCCCATGATGCCCCTGGGCTAATGGGTTTTGAATTTATATTGACAAAAATGGTTTTTCTAAATATTTAAAAGTGGACAAAGGTTAAGTCAACAATTAGAATTGGTGTACCAACTACTCAAGGTTTATCCAATAATCCAATAGGTACAGCTATATTATGACATTAACTTTCAGATCGTCCAACGCCAATGTAACTGGATGTCGGGATATGAAAGAAAAAGTGTTTGATTATTGAATACTAATAGCAAAATAATATAAATCATCATTTTATTGTTACAGATCGATATCGAAGTGATATCGAGTAAAATATATAATAATAAACCTACAGATAAGTACATATATATAATATATATTTTTAAAATTCCCAAAATTGTTACCTATTGTAGTTAGATCAAGGCGTAATAAGAATTAACACAAATTGTATAGTACCTAATTACATTTTTTTAAATTCATATCAGCGTCAATTTCGTGTTTAATACGACAAACAAAAAGAAAAGTTACAATGCTAATCCAGATTTTTATTATTTTTTTTATGCTCCGTTTATCGATAACCTCACCTGGCATGATTTGTATCGATCGCCGTCCGGTGACATGCCGATAAAGTTAACCCATTAAGTCAGTTATCATAGACAACGTTTTTTGTTTCCCGATAGTTGCATATGCCGCTGGCGATTAATATATCAGAACGGTGAAATTACCACGACTAATAATAACATTAGATATAAAAAGAAAATTTTTGAATTTTATATTATATAATTCCTGACGCTCACAAAAAATGTGTGAATTTACGCTCAAATTATTTTCATTCCACTAACAACAACCTTGTACTTATTATAATTTATATTTCCAAGTTTTTAATAGAGAGAACATTTTTTTGTCATCATTAATTTTTTAAAAAGGGTGTTCGTGGATATCGCTCTGCTGTACATTAGGAGTCTAAGAGGTCGCTGTAATGGATGGTAATTGGTATTACAGTTGAATTCAATGTTGTCAAATCAATGCATACGAAAAACGATTCTGACCGGAGACGGTATATCAGTTTAGGATATTTTATATTGTTATTATCTACTTTTTATTAATATGGTAGTCGGTAAGTTGAATTAATATGATTATTAAATAATCAGTGATGCTGGAAAAATATTAAATATACCTATGCAAAAATGGGCTGTTTTGAAACCGAATTACATCAAAATGATAAACGTTATTCTTTGTGTTATTATGCAATTTTATCCAAATTTGAACTTAAAATGTCTGTAAAAAATAACAAAAAATTTTAATAATGGTATACAAACTTATTATGAATCTTGTATTACATTTTAAATCTTGTATGCAAAAAGAAAAATTTCTATGAATTTCTAACTAAATATAATTTGCTAATTTTCGTAAAAAGTTTAAACGCTCATAAAAAATTATTGTGGATTTACGATCAACTTTTTTTTTAGTTCGCACTAACAGCAACTTACGAAGAACTTTGTGTTATATTTACAAGTTTTTGCAACGAGCGAAAATTTTTAATTGACATTAGTTTAAAAAAACAAATAATAGTCGAACATTGCATACGGCTATAAATAGTTCAACACAAGTCAAAATATTTTGAAAATTGTATGGTGTATAGAAAATGCTAACACAAATGTTCAGTGAAAATTTCATGTATCTACTGTCATTTTTGTTGATTGTTAGACTATTACACTAAACGCCAAAATCGGTATTTTCAAAAACTGGTTTTGAGTAAAATTTTCAGTTTTTTACTTAATTTTTTGTTTGTTTTTCCTGACATTTTTGAAAACTATTGGGAACTTAAAATTTTTACATCCCAAATACACCAACTTCATTCACTTTCCTACCAGAAAAGTTGCTGTTGAAGAAAATCGAAGCACTTTTACTTCAAGAAACCGTGATGACAGATACAAAAACAAAAAATAAGTAAATAAATATAAAAACACACATCATTGTAAAATCAATACATCCATCGCTCCACTCAGAATCTAAAATTATTATCGAAAATTTAATTTGCCTATAAAAATCTCAACATGATTCAGAATATTTTGAAAATTGTATATTGTATAGCGTATAGGTCTATAGGAAATTTTATTATTAACATTCAGTAAAAATGTCATGTATCTGCGGTAATTTTTTTTATAGTGACCCAAAAAAAAAAAAAATCGATTTTCTTAAAAACAACAATTTTTATGATTTTTCTGGCTCTTTTGAATAAAATTGGATTTTTTTCTAGCGGTACCAAGTAGCAACTAGATTTTCCTATCAGAAAAGGTTCTGTTGAAGGAATTCGACGCATTTTTACTGTCCAAAAATTTGATGACAGACGCAAAAAAACGAGCATTGTAAAATTAACACATTAATCGCTCCGCTTACAATCTAAAATCGTATACCTACATCTCAAATAAGTGCCTACATAACACCATTATTTTTAATTATTTTGTTTTCCCGGTTTTGTCAGTGAGGACGACGATGAAAAGACGTCGATAACACTCGTGCTGCTGTTATCTTTGCGATAAACTAAGTTTAACGATTGTCGGCGATGGTGTAGTAGTAGCAGGGTGATGACCTGGTGGTGATAGAGGAGGAGGTAGACCTTGTGTACCTCGTACAACACCGACAGATGATTGTTATTATTATATTGCGCGATGATAGTACAGCAGACTTTGGAATCGTAGGTACGTACAGGCTACAACTAATGCGGCGTTTATGCGTTTCGTTTTCGTGACTGTATTATTGTATTTTATTTAAAAACTGTGTTGAACGAGCGACGACGGTGTTCAAAAACAGAATACGTGCATATTATACATCATAACTATCTATGTTATATCTAACTATTCGATTTTTAACAACAGAACTTCCGCCGCTCTATCGTCATTTTGAACACTAAATCGGCGTTGTTTACTTCGCACATAGTGTGCGTCGATCGCTGTTGGGTTAGGTGCGTTTTCGGTGGGTACTCAAGGTTTTTGATTTCTTTCTTCTTCACTACGTACCTTAGACGAAATCAGAGTTATCAAACCATAGTCTGTCGTTGTCTAAAATCCGTTCTACGCCCGAGTTATCTGCCATGGCATGACTGTGTATCATATTGTTCCAGGAAGATTCACGTTGGCCGGTAAGCTTAACATTGTAATACTAATAAATCATAGTCCTAATGTAACATGTAAAATATATTATTACTCTATGAATGTAACCCAATAAATTACTTGAATGGGTTATTATCAAAGGATACAAATTATACATGCAGTTGACGATCAATTGAAATATTGTTATTTCATTACTAGGTACTTAATCGTCTGTTTAATAAGACAATTTTTTCTAGTTAAATTTATAGTGATTAGTGGTAATAGTGGAGAAAATGTTTTTATAACCCGTCCAAAATAACAACATTAGTTTGTTTATTTTATTCAAACATTTTCCCAAGGTATTTGTTAATATATTGAAATGAAAAGTAACGAGCAAATTTTTAATTATTCCAAAATATTATTTGTAAGAAATTCAATCTTTTACTTAGCTACGTATGTAAATGATTATATTTTGTATACATTGAAATTTCCAAACTATTTGGATTAATTATAAGCTATTGTTGATTTACACCACAAACCATTTCTCACCGTTCAACAGTAAGTCAGTATTGAATAACAATAATATATTATAATTTACATAATTTACTACTGATAGGTATAATAATTAAATATTTATATTATAATACATACAATGTTATTGGTAACAATTTATTTAACCTAGGTGCTATATTACTAATAGTAAATTAAATAAATTAGCAAGGACCTTATAGCAATATAAATATACCATAAAATATTCTTGTCATTATTGGTATACCATCTGTGCTTGGCTGGTCGGAATCGTTTTTTGTATGTACTGCTTTATCATTTTATTCAAATTTAATATATCCGTTACAGGGATTTACTCAATGTGATGTATGCTCGTAATCTACTGTATAGCAAAGTGGTCCATACTAGTCCAATTTTTTATGATTATTAATTGTTATACAGATTAATAACTATGGAAAAAAGGCAATTCAAATTTCAAACTATAACTTACCTAACAAATATTTTTTTAAATATTTTTTTTCATCATATTTGTCTGTTTTGTTTTTAACGGGGATTGTAACAAATTTGGTATCCCTGTGATTAAACTAATTGGATTTAGATTAATATATTTCATGTTATTATTATTGTTAATCTAATTAGGTATATGTATGTAATTAAATAATACGTACGTATAAAAAAAACTTTTTTGAAAATTATATATAGGAAGGTTGTCAAAGTCTTAACTAAAGATTTATAAAATATATAACCGGATGAGTGTTTGTTTTTTCCTTGAATGTGAACAAATGTGTTCCTGTATAAAAAAAAGTTAATGTGAGCAGTGTGAATTACTTATTTCTTTTGAATTAGTAGGTAATTGGTAAGGATTTTTTTTTTTGAGACATTTTAGAAAGTGGTGCTACAAAAAAGGTTTGGATATATTCAAGGATACATGTTTTTTTGTATTGTTATAAAACATATTCACAATGAACATTGATTTTTTTCGTACAAACATATTAAATGTAGACTATTTTTATAGAAGTGTTCTCACCTTAATAGTTACTAATGATGCAGTTCATATTGATATCAAATAATAAACAATAACTGTGTACAAAATAAATTGATTGGTGATTTTTTACTCTTATAAAAAAAGTTTTCACACATCTACTTTTAAAACAAAATACATAGAGATATAATACTATAACAAAAATAGACAAATATCTAATATTGAAATACCAACTAGCATCCATGCATAACAATTTAACACAATCTACATACTTATACGATATCATTCTGCATCACCAATAGATTATGTTTTTGAATAAGAAATGACAAACTACTTATTATATTAATCAAAATATAGGGCATCGCATACATTATTTAATCAATAATAAAAGGTTATACCCAAGGTTATGTATGTAATTGGTTTTGTATTTTAAATATATTTAAAACAAATTACGATTTATTTTGGTCAATAAGACAAAGAATATGAATATTTCTTTGAAATGTTATATATATCATATTATATCACAGCAGACTTGATAATTTGATAAATATCAGACCAGAGGATTAACAAAATCGCTGGATTAATTTATTTTTACTTATTGAAAAACTTAAATTTATTTTATTAAATCATATAAATAATGCATACATACCAATGTATTACAAACTGTGAATAAATGTTTTGATTGGACAGGTTTAAAAAGATTATCAATTTGTTTTTGGTGTTTTTTTTCATGTCGAATAATGCTTTTAACCCGGCGTTAGTCGCGCTATGGTCAAAATGACCGCACTTTTTTTCCATGCTTAATAAAACATTTATATTTTATATTTCAACCATTGATACTCAGTATACCTTTCAATAATGTTATTAAAAATAATATAATAATATTCTAAGTACATTTAATTCCGTATACATAAATTAAACTAAGATAAAAGTGAGATATCATAAATTGCGGTCATTTCGACCAAATCGCGACTAATGATGTTATTATCTTTATTATTACAACTAACATTGCCGGTTAGGTTATTATTACGACTAACATTGCCAGACTGATTATGAAGGTAGAAATAATTTTCGGGCTTTTATTTATCTTATCAAAAGTATCAGTTTTAGTTCATACACAGACGTATGGTTTATATTTTTCTTTTATGAGTTGGACGTGACACACGATACATGTGGTTTTCTAGTGCGTATTACATATTTTTTTACATACTCAAAATATTTGTAATTTTTTATTGATTGTAATATGGATCAACAATTTATAATTGATGCTTTAGACGAGGAAATATTATCAGATGATGATTTTAGTAACAGTGACTTAGATTCTGATATTGTCGTGGAAAGTGAACATGATACATGTACCGAGGAGTCTGGATTATCGTCTGATGAAAATGAATCTAGCGATCAGAATTATTTAGGAAAGGATGGGACTAAGTGGAAAGCACAAATGCCGCCTTCAAATAGTAGAACTAGGTCACATAATTTGGTAACTCATTTACCAGGTGTCAAAGGTGTTGCAAAAAATTCGAAAACTATAATAGATTCTTGGCAGTTATTTTTTCCTGATGAGGTAATATCAGAAATAGTCAATTTTACAAACGTAAAAATTCAAAAAGTAAGAGAAAATTTTGCACGAGTTAGAGATGCTAAAGATACCGATATTATAGAGATGAAAGCAATAATAGGTTTACTATATTTATCTGGTTCTTTACGATCGTCCCATCAAAATTTATGTGATTTGTGGAGGACTGATGGCTTAGGTGTCGATTATTTTCACGCGACTATGAATATAAGAAGATTTCGGTTTATATTACAATGTTTGAGATTTGATGACGTTAATTCTAGAAATACTCGGATAAAAACCGATAGATTAGCTCCTGTAAGAAACATTTTCGATGGATTTGTTGATCGTTGTCAAAAATATTATACAGTTAGTGAATATGTAACAGTTGATGAAATGCTCGAGTCGTTCAGAGGAAAATGTAGATTTCGTCAATATATTGCAAATAAACCAGCGAAATATGGTATAAAAATATTCTCGTTAGTTGATAGTCGTACTTTTTATAACCTAAATATGGAAATTTATTGTGGACAGCAGGAAGAAGGACCATATAAAGTTGTAAATAGTGGGAAAGAAATTGTATTGCGACTCATAAAACCAATTTCAAAAACAGGGAGAAATGTCACATGTGATAATTGGTTTACTTCAGTACCACTAGCTACTGAATTACTGGAAAAACACAGAATAACCATGGTAGGGACCATAAGAAAAAACAAAAGGGAAATACCTCCAAATTTTTGTCATACACGTGGTAAAATTATACAGTCGAATATGTTTGGATTTACTAAAGACATGACACTAGTTTCACACGTGCCAAAAAAAAATAAAATTGTGTTATTGCTGTCTACGATGCACCATGATAATGCCATAGATTCCAATAATAAACCTGAAATTATTACATTTTATAACATGACAAAAGGTGGTGTAGATGTAGTTGATGAGCTAAAAGGAAACTATTCAGTTGCTAGAACAAGCCGTCGTTGGCCTCTTACAATTTTTTACAGTCTTTTGAATATCGCAGGAATTAATAGCCAACTTATATACAAAGCGAACAATAATTGTAATATAAATAGACGTGAGTTCTTACAAACACTAGGTAAGCAACTTACAATGGGCTACTTACAACAACGTACAAATATCAAGACATTACCAATAGATGTAAAACGAAAAATTGCTTCAATTTTGGGCGAAAAATACATAGAACAATCTAACGCTGGACCAGCTCGTGAAGGAAGATGTTACTACTGTGATCGAAAAAAAAATAGAAAAACAAAAACGCAATGTAAAAACTGTGAAAATTATATATGTAAGGAACATACCGTAACGTATTGCCAGAAATGTTGCGAAGACGCACAACATTCATCAGATAATTCAGATTATTCAGAATATTAATAAAATTATTATATTTTTCATTTATTTATATTATTATTATTTATTTAATTTTTTCATTTAANATTACAAACTGTGAATAAATGTTTTGATTGGACAGGTTTAAAAAGATTATCAATTTGTTTTTGGTGTTTTTTTTCATGTCGAATAATGCTTTTAAGACAACAAAATTTATAATAACAAAAAAATAAAAATAAAATACTACCGAAAGTCTGCTATAATTGCATTTAATATTTATAGTACATAAATAAATAATTTAAAAATAAATAATGAAAAATAATAAGGCATAGCAATTAATATACCTATTAATAATAAGTATTAGAAATAATAATACACTTGTTACCAAAAATAATGTTCTTTAAAATAATTTTGTTTGTTTTTCAGATTTGAATTTCAATAGCCATGCAAATATAAAATATAAGCTGATCAAAAACAATACTATGATTTTACTTTTATTTTGTTTCAAACTTTATTTGTGTAGTAATCAGTGAAAAATAATTTTAATATGGCGGCACATTGTTTTGATCCAAACAACAAAGCCAGGTACATTTGGAAAGTTGTACCAACATTTAAATTTTTTTATAAACATTTATATTGATTATTTTGTAGTTGGTATTTTGGACAAATGTCACGTATTGAAGCTTCTGATCTATTAATGGGTGAACGAGAATGTGGAACTTTTTTAATTAGAGACAGTCTCAGTATTCAAGGAGACTATGTGTTATGTGTGAGGTATGTACTTTATAAATTATTTAAGATAGCTAGTGCCAATTCCATGCTGCTCAAAATATTCTTGAAAAAATTATATAGCTTATAAAAAATCACCAATTTTTACAGAATAATATTTTTAATTTAAACAGTACCTAAAGTAAAATTACATGGTCTTGTGAAGCATAGATTTTGAAAATCATGTTTCTCGTTATCTTGTTATTAATATTAAAAACAATAATTTTTCAGTATTTTTATTTTTTTTATATTTTTATGCTACTTAAAATTAAAATTCCAAAAATTGGTTTAATGCAACATAATTTACAATTTGTTTAAACAAAAATATTCAAAATAATCTAGTCTTAAAGACCTGTATCCCTATTTTAAGACATGAAAAGAATTTTATTATAATAGCTACATATATCTAAGCTGCTAAACATACAGTAAATATTATAAACATATATAACTATATAATTAATAAAACAAAATGAATTTACTCAATCAGGCAACTTAAGCTGATCCAAAATAGTAATGAAATGTTTTTTCAATTATTTTTTTCCTTTATGAATGTTGTCATCAAGCTGTATAAACTTTTATAATATTTTATACATATTCTATTTAATTACTATAAACAATTTAGTTTTCTTTGATGAAATTATTATAAAATTAATGAAGTATTAATTATTTATTTATTTAATGTATATGGAAATGATGATCAGTTGTCCTCAATATAAATAAAATAATTTATTGGGACTTTAATTTTATTAAGATCATAACTTTGTTTATACAATGATTTTATTGAATTAATAAGTAATATATTTATGTTACAGGGAAGACAGCAAAGTGAGTCACTATATTATCAATAAAATACAAGAAAATAATGAAACAAAATATCGAATTGGTGATCAGATGTTTGCTGATTTGCCAAGTTTATTAGCATTTTATAAATTACACTACCTTGACACTACTCCTCTCTTGAAACCTGCTGTTAAACCAATAGAAAAAGTTGTTGCCAAGTATGACTTCGTTGGAAATGTAAGATTTTATTTCAATTATTTAAAATACATACAATATTAAAATGCATTTTTAAATTTTCTTTAGGATCAAGATGATCTGCCATTTAGAAAAGGAGATATTTTGACAATTCTTGTAAAAGACGAAGAACAATGGTGGACAGCTAAGAATATAATGGGTCAAATGGGTTCTATTCCAGTTCCATATGTACAAAAAGTGAGCTATATAATATTTTGATATATTATAATAAATAATAGTTTTCTAGATAATATATTACTAATATCTTGAAAAGATATATAATTACAATCTGAAATTTTAAAAACCAACAGTCCATTAGTAAAAAAAATTGTTACTATTATAGATATTCTGTTTGGACAATATAGGCAACTATTGGTCATTAAACTAAAAAACAAAATTTTAACTTTGCTTAATATTTAAATGTTTGTTTCATGAGACTGTTATTTGCAAATCTATTTCTTAGACCTTGGATTTATCAATTAAAAAACTATAATAAGATAAATAATTGTGGGTATAATTAGATTCTATACAGAATATGCATATTTTCATGTGCGCTCTTATCTATCTATCTATTTATTACACTATACTATAAGAGTCTTGTACTTGATATGCCCGTCTCTTTACCCCTCCAAAGATTACCTGAGTCTATATCTTTTCAGCTAAAACTGTAAGTGTAAATTCTTGCAATGTTGCCATTGTAAAATAGATGTTTGTTGTCAAATGGTTTTAACATAAAAATGTTTTTTGTTTCTGGCCGATTTTTTGTAAGATATTTTTTATCATGGTTACTTAATAAACAAAAACATGTTTATGATTCATTTAGGATTTTTGCATAGGAAAAATATCGAGTAGCACTCTATGGTTTTTGTCTATAGTTTCCGTAGCAATTGTTTTGAATTATGAATAAGTAGTATTTGGTTATCACTTACACATGGCAGTAACAATAAATAAATAGAAGAAAAATCAAAACTATTATTTAAGGTCTGCATATAATATATTTTATTAAACGACTGGGAATAATATATAATGATGATTCTGTTTTTATTAGCACTTGGTTATCTCAGAAACTACTAGACTAATTGACTACAAATCTTAAACCACATTCCTTGATATTTTGAGAGTATTTATAGCCTATAGTTTTCAATACCTAAAAGTTGCCATAGGTGGCCTACACATGGATTTCGTTAATGCTCATGAAAATTGAATATTGTTTTGTTTATGGACTAAGTGGTTTTTTAAATATACTTGCCCCTTTTTTATATTTAATTTCTACATAATTTAAATTTTGATTGTCTAACATTTAAGTAGTATCTTGTGAAAATACCTACATAAAATGAAACCATACTTGTTTTAATGCAAATTGTGAATCAGAGAATTTTTCTGAAAATGTTGATTGTTGCCGTATTGTTATCTAATTTTGAAAAAAAAGTTTCTGAGTTATTTCACTTAAAAACCTAAGAATAATAGTCTATTAAAAGGATATTATTTATATTTGTTTCAAAAATGATTGAGTGCAATACTTGCCCATAAGAATTTTGTAATACAAAAAATTTATTTGAGTATATTTGATTTAGTAGTAATTATAAAACAATATTTTAAATTGCATACCTAATTATAACAACCAAGCTCTTTTCTACTTGTAAAGTATTTAATTGATTTTTATACTTACTTTTGAAGTAGAATTACTTACAAACTTTTCATTATATACAACACTCCAACATTTTCAAAAAAATCACCTGATTCACAATTTTGCATTAAGGCGAAGGTTCTAATTTGAAAAACCAATATTATCACAGGATACTGCATAAATGCTGTGAAAAATCTAAGTTTTCAATAATATTGTCTTTAACTAAACTTCAAAATTCCAACAATTAGAATTCGAATAAATGCCTAATTTGATCAAAAACTAGAGTGAGCGCGCATAGAAATTTCCCGATATAAGGTTGCCATCGATAACTGCCTATTGTTAAATTATATTAAAAGGTTAGAGGATAATTTATTATAATTGAACACATTATTTGACTGAAGCATTAAATTATATTTATGAAACATAAATATGAATAATGTATAAGTATTGATAATGTAAAAAAGTAAAAAAATATATATCTCAAATCTGTGTTAAACATTGATGTTTTTATGTTAGTATGATGGAAATCCACCATTACCAATCAAAGACAGTAATCAAATTCCTGGATCTAATAATGAATCAACATTAAGGAGGTCTAGTCTTCAAGTAAGTTAATCGTATTGTTTAATAAAATATTGTTTATTAACTCTATTCTTAATTTATTTTGAAATCATATGTGTAATGTTTATTTATTATTATTTCTCTTTTTTAATTTTAACAATACAATGCTGGCATGTGCCCTTTTTCAATTAATATATTTAGAACCATACACATTTACATGAGACAGTGTTAAAAAGAAGAATATCATAAATAAATAATTGCTTAAATATGTGGGATAGAAAAAGAGGGGTCTGAATTGGCAATAGAGAAAAAACAACAAAGAGATTCATTTAAAATTTGTAACCATAGTTAGTTGAAGAGATATGTAGAGTAAAAGTTGTATGGCAAAGTAAAGTGCAAAGGAATTAAAGAAAGTGTGTTTTGGTGAGTCAATCTGCCAGTTTTATAATTTTGTTAGAGATTTAAGGTTAGCAGAACATCTATGATCTGCTAATATATCCCGGTTGAGATGAATGAGTGCCGGTGAATAATTATGTTGACATACAATTTTGAGCATATCTCAAAAACTTATTTTGTATTTGCTCAAGCATTGCGTTATGTGCAGTATTAGGGTCCCAAACGATGGAGCCATATTCTAAAATTGGTCTAACAAGTGAGAGTGTAACCTTGAGGGGAGATACTAATTTAAACTCATTAACAAAACCTAATATTAAAAGAGACTTTCTCAATATATTAATTAAGGCTAAGCCTGGGACAAAGGACCAAACCTAGATCCGTGATAAATTTATCAAAAGATGATAGTTGTTCCATTGCATATTTAAATTTAACCAGGAACTTAAGATGTGTAAGTCATAAAATGGCATTTAGCAACGTTGAAATCCAATCCCAGCTTTTTAGCCTAGAGAACAACAGTTTATTCATCTCAAAGAAAAAGTTAAGGGTTAAGTTAAGTTAAGGGTATTGATACAATAATACATTTTTACATCATCCATGTACACTAGAAGTCAAACATTGTTTAAGCTTGGGGGGTACCAGAAATAGTGGGGAGTATATATGAAGTGACATCATGCATTTTAACTAGAGAATGAGTGTAAAACGCTTCAAATATATAATTACAAAAGACTACATTAGATTTGTGGTTGAACAACATGGTCAGAATTCATGTTGCTCCTACATTAACACACGGTTGACACTTAGTTGAATTTTTTTAACTACAATAGATTCAATTAATTTTGTAATATGGGATAGAATCGAAATAAGCCTATAATAAGGGACTTGTGAAGCATCCCTTGATTTTAGTATCGGAGTAACTGAGTATGTCTGAATAAAAGCCTTAGTGGAAAAAAAATAACATGTCTAGGGTTAAATAAAAATAAACCAGTTAACTTATCAGGTGCAAAAAACTTACCACTTAATTATTATAATGACCAAGCTTTTGAAGCATATTTTAGCCCCAAACTTAGAAGAAAGAAAAACTCTGTATTGGACCAGTGAACCTGTTAATTTAAAAAGGGCATGAGGTCTTAGTTGTTTATGAATAATAGTTTTTTTTTTTAAATCATCAATATATTTTAACGTTAATTATTTTGATAAATTTGCATTACAAAAGTAAAGTATTTATTTATTAATTGTTTATTTTTCTTTACAGAAAAAATTACCAGCTCTAGCTAGAGTTAAACAAGTCCGTGTACCAAACGCCTATGATAAGACAGCTTTAAAACTTGAAATTGGAGATATAATCAAAGTGACAAAAACTAATATTAATGGTCAGTGGGAAGGAGAGCTTAATGGTAAAACTGGACATTTTCCATTTACTCATGTGGAATTTGTGGATTCTGAAATGAATGATTGTATAAGTGACAGTTAATTTTAACAATTTCTATAGCTTCTCAGTTGTCCTAGTTATTATTTAATTATTTTTTAAATATATTTTGTAAATGGCAACTAACTAGATAGGCTAATATAGATATATATTTTATTATAATGAATCATTGTATGTTAATTCATTAAAATAGAGTTTTATCTACTTAATTAAAAGAAAACAAATAGACATGTACCCGACAATTTTGTAATGTAAAGAGATTTTTAACTGTATTTTTAATATGTAAAATATACTGTATTGCATAAATTGTTCAATAAAGCATCAGCAAGCCAAACATATCAAAATTAAAAGTTTATTAAAATTGAAAATATTTATATATAATTAGTACCAGTACAACTGATTAATCAATAATATTGACTATTAGTCGTTAGGAAAAATAACTGATCAATAATTAGATAGATTATTAGTTTATATGACCAACCAACTAATCAAACAAATTAGTCAATTAATGACTAACAAATAAATGTCTCTTCATATTTAACTTGAGACCAACAAATAAATATAATTAATAGTTAATTAAATTAAAATATTTACTAGTGAAAACTGAAAATATATTTTATTTTTATTCAAATTAATTAACAATATTAATTATTAAAATTTTTTTACATTTATATACAAATGGTCCAATAATTGAAAATTCATAAATTATTGTTTATTAGTCATTAGTCTTTATGCCATAAATCTCAAATGTTAATTAGTTTAAAAAAAAACCTATTATATATCGGTCATAAGACATAAATGATAACATAACATTTGACCAACAACACTAACATGACATACTAATTTTAGTATAAACTGTAAATATGAAGGCTTTATTTTTTTTTCACTTGTTAAAAAGTTTATTTTTTTAACATCTAATATTTATGCATGTTATAATTGTAAATGACACAAATTTAAAATAATGCGTAAATCTTTGTTTCAAATTCTAAATATTTATTAATATTATTGTTGTTTGTTTGGTAATATCATTTTGAGAAATTATCGATTATTTCTATCTCCAACTATATTTTTCCAAACGTATGATATTTATTATATATTATTTTTAACTTTTCTTGTAAGAGTAGCCAATGTTATAGGAAATAATATCTTAAATGATACAAATGTTAAACAAACGACTAAAATACCTGAGGTACTGATCATGTTGGATAAGCTTGTCAATGTTTGGTACAATTTAAAAACAACAACATAAAAACAAATAATATGACCATTTAATTACTTGACCAAATTTGGTAATCACTTTCCGCATTGTTAAGTTTCATTTTTAATACCAATCATTATCATTGATATGATGATATTCAATTACACAATCCAACAAAAATAAAATTATAAGTAGTTATGGCATACCGCATTAAAGCTTATTAATCTGATCTACTTTCTGACATAGATTTATAAATATACTCCTAACGATTTTTATAAAAAATAACATCCAATATTTTAACTATAAATAATTATTGTATTAAAATTTGTATGTTTGGCAATTGTAATTATTTTTATTTTTTAGCCTAGGCATCCATAGCCATTAGCTTTTTCTTTACATATACTTTAACTTACACTAGTTCACATTTACAGTATATTATATTTTGTATTATTCATTTATATGGTTTACAATAATTTATCTGGTTTTGAGTTATTAAAAAATATGATCAAAGCTGTTGTGTAGTGTCTAGTTTGAGAGCTTTCAACAGAATACTGAAAAATCTTTTTTTTTTGTCTATGATTGTAATTATTATAAATTGAATAATAATTTATCATTTTTTTTATGTTTTGCCAATTGAAATAAAATTTAAAAAACCAACAGGCTAGACTTTTTTATACAAAAGTATTGAGACAATTATTCTTACATTCCTCCTGTATTCTTAAGTTTTTGTTAAAAAATAAAATTATAGTCGCTAGTGAAAATATATTGTGAGGGTTTACTAAGAATATTATATGCAGCAAGTTATATTGGAAGGTATTTCTATTTTGTCATTCAGGACACAAAATTCAGATTATTACACTCAAAATATTTCTTGTCACGTAATCACCTTTCTCGGGAGGATTTTACTTAATGCACTTGTTTTCATCCGATTTTATGAACAATTCAAAAAGCTCTCTTGAAACCTCATACTTAATATAAGGTGCTGTTATAGTCTCTATAGCCTGTCCTTGATAATATACTTATTGACTTTAAAATCCCATGGTGGACATTTTTTTTTTGGTTTAGAGGGAGGGGGGGTTGGATACTTCATTGTGGTAAGCAACAACATAAAACAAAAATTATAATATTTACAGACACATAATAATTATTATGAGTATTATTATATTTAAGGGATAGAGTGGATAGGTACTGAAATATATGCTGAGTATCATGGTTTATTTATGTTCACAACACCACTGCTCGTTCGTGTGTAGTATATATGTCACTGGCAATATGGATAATTCAGGTATTTTGAAAAATGCCTAGGCATTATGTATATTGCCAACGTATTTTAGGCAATGTAAATAAAACATGATTTTCAATATTATTTTATGTATAACCTAGGTATTTTATAAAATACCTGGGCGTTATGTAAAATACCAATTTTTTTAGGCAAAGTAAAAAACAATTTATCATATTATAATAATGATATTAAGATTCTTATAATTATTATATATTATTACTCACATTACAAAATGTATTATTTAATGTACATCTATTATTATGTTTTTACACATAGGTATTGCCATATTATTAATATTATTGTTATATTAAATACTATTATGTATGCATTAACTTAAAGTACTAGCTACTTATTACAACATGTTGTAGAAAATAGCATTTTGAATTGCACAAAACATTATTTTTAGGGAAAATGCACTTTTCATTTTGACACTTGGTCCTACAAACACATTTAAAAAATCATTGGCCAGTAATAGTTCCTGTCAACTGTTCGTAACGCCACTTCTGTGTCTGTTGGAACCATGTAAATTTGTAATAGCTTTGTAGCTTTTTCTGACATACTGTGAACTGACTTCTGGCATATAGCCGCTTCAGAACTTCAGAATTTTAATCCTTATTGCATCAAATCGTGCACACACGGACACGATATGTGCATTTACAATAAACTATAAGTTAAGTCGTTGGTAATAAGCGATACCCTGCAATTTTGTTTATTTTTGTCATAATCCCTACTCCACATTGAGTATTATACATATACCTAGGCAAAACTCGTATTAAGTATATTTCCGAGTGATTTTTGGCATTTTATATAATGCCTAGGTATTTCGCAAAATACTGGATTATCCACATTGCCGGTAACATATACATCTACAATCTACATTCTACGTATAACACTTTTAGGTACCTACATCTGAATGAACAATGGGATAGTTAACAAATTATATTTTCAAACAAAATATTTTTTTTTGTAAGTATGTTTAAAAAACAATAATTTGACTAATCTTAAGACTCTGCCAATGTCTAATGAAGGTAGGAACCTTTATTTGAATTGTTCCTGAAATAGTTTTAAAATATAAGAAATATCCCATAATTAGTAATAGTTCTTAGAATCTAGATACATGTACCAATTCACTATATTACAATACATTCATAAATGAAAACAAAGATTAAGTACATACGTAAGTCTGAAAACAATTGGTTTTATCTTGTTTACTACTCAATGATATGCCTATTGCCGATTATACATATTTTACCAAATATAATTTATGTTCATTTACCCCCTGTAAACATAAACTTGTAGAAAATATTTGTTTCAAGCACAGTCTAAAACTGAATAACAAAGATTTGTTTTTCATGAATATTCTTAAATAAATAAAACTTTTATTATTATTACTAATGACAGGTAGTAATGAGTCATGACTAGTGGGGATTTCACAAGGAGTATTAAAAGAACAAATTAAAATTACATTTTTTGCTAATATTTTTATTTTACATTTTTAACAATTTTAAATTAGTTTTATACAAAATAAATAAATTAAAATATTTTAATAGAATACATTGGGGTACATGTTGATGATGATAATTATTATTATTATTATTTTTGTAATTTTGTCGCATGTATTTATTTATATTGTTTATGGTTTAATAAAAACAAAAATAAATGATATTATCCATTTGTGATTATTAGTAGTTTAAAAAAATTAACTACTCTCTCCTATTTCATACTTTAATTTTGAAAATCTAAGCACTTTACTATATATTGTGCGGTTACTGTGTACATGAATAGAGAAAATGTTTAATTAAATATTTGAGGTTTAATTTCATCTACCAAATATGTCAACAACCATAACCATTTTTCATATAAACCCATGTGGCCCTATAATAGTTCCATAACTAGTATCGCATAAGTTTATATTATATATAAATACAATTTGTCAAATAAATTTTTACATTCAATCAAAATTTTAATGCTAAATGGTGAGAAACCATATGAATAATAATACATTTAATTTGTCTGAAAGGTAAATGACATAATGCCATACTAAATGAGAAATCATAAACATTTCATAGATATTTGATGTTTGTAAGCTAAGTTACTATTACAATATATATATAATTTTGGACTTAATGCGCTACTATACTATACCTATAGTATACAACTCACATGCAAAATTATTGCCTATTAGTAGCTCAACTTTATTTATTTTACTATGTTCATGTTTTATATTATTATAGATCATTGGCATTACTAATTAATTTTGTATCATATGTACATTTTAGTGGCATTATATACTACTGTTTATTTATAATATAATTATTATTACTGATGAACATCAACATAGTTATTAAAATAGATACAGTTGTTACAGTTTTATTTGGCAAACACCAAATTAATTAAAAAGAAATAAATGTGATTATGATAACATGGATTGTTAATTATTTAAGTTGTATAATAAATATATATTATAAAAATAATAATAATAATAATATTTCGTGCATTTAATAAATAAAATAAAATATAACTACTTATAGGGTAGTTAAGGGTAGTAAACATTTTATTAAAAAAATATACATTAATTTCATTGGTCAATACATTTCAATTGTATCTGTTATTCATATTATTATTATTATTATTTTTTATACATTTTAACTTTAATATAAATTTATATATTGTAATCATATATTCAATGGAATTTTGTTCATACAAAAAATTTTTTCTAAATACCATCATAATTAAAATAAAATAATTTATCAAAGCAACAAAACACTTCAAAAAAAAGTAATAATAATAATAATAATAATAAACTGAAATGAAATAAATATGATTTTGTAATGATCAAATACAATATTTGTTTTATATTCTTCCACCATTTACACAAACCTAGTTACTAAACTGCAACTAAAATTAAGAAATATACATAGTAGATTACAATATAATTCTAATATTTTTGGATAAAATGTATAACAATAGAATTCTTAGATACCATTAAACAAATAGCTAGTACATAAATATGTATGTATATATATATAGACTTAATAGTTTACATTTTAATGGTGTTAAAATAATATATAATATAAAATGTGATTAAATTTTAGTAACACAGAATACAATATACAAGTTATATTATTCTATAAATAAAATTTTATTGAGGGCTGATTCCATCAAAAATTTACTAATCACAATTATCATAAATGTTTAGAAGTAACCAAACAATGTAATCGGTATTAACAATGCATAGATTTCACCATTCTAATCGCCGTTCAGGTAAAAACATCACAAAAAAAATGTTTAAATTTCTTATCACTTCGGCAGTAGCCTATGACTGTGATAGGCTGTAGGTACAATAGTTTTTGCATTAAACTAATTTATTTTCAATAAATAGGTAACTGGGAAAATATTTAATTGAAATGTATACTTTTAGGTTTAGAATAACTAATTAGATTCAAAATCTATTAGACTTGCTATGGTACAATATTTTATTTATTTCAAAATTGATAGTAAAACTTGATTGAGTAAAAAAAAAACCTTAAATATAAACAATATTTTATTGCTAATAAAAAAAGATGAATGAATGAAAAAAAGTATTAACTATTAATGAACATGGCCAACATCTGCCAATATTGACATTTTGTTGGCTCAATACACTCACATTATGTTTATAGAAGCATAATGGAAATAAACAAAACATTTTGTATATATTATTAGATAATATATTGATACATATATTAAATGCAAATTGATAAATATAATTCTGAGGCTTAATAATTTTACAAAGCTATATAGTTTATTAGATGATTAAATGTCAATAATCCATACGAAAACTGACTTGATTTATTGTATCACTTACAACAGCTGCTAAGGCTCTTATTAGCTCCTTCAGATTCAACTAGACGTCGGCCCTGTCCTGCTGTATTAGTTGTTTCATTCTTAGGAAGTTTTTCAGCTAAATAAATTTAATTGTAAAAATAAAATAAGGTTTTGACACATTTTTGTTTTTAATTACGAACCAATTGCCTTAAAAATTTCGGTCACATTAGCACTTGTTTTTGCTGATGTTTCCATAAACAGCAGTCCATTCTCATAGGCATACGTTTGTGATTCATCAGTCTGAACACTTCTCATTGTATTTAAATCTAACTTGTTTCCAGCTAAGGCTATTACAATACCGGGTGTTGCTTGTCTTTGTAGTTCCTTCACCCAATTTTTAGCTCTTTCAAAGGTATCCTTTGTAAAGAAAAATTGTGTTCATTAATATATTAAAATATCTAAAGTTATAAAAAGAATAAATCTATTATTACTTGATTAGTAATATCATAAACTACAATAGCTGCTTGAGCACCCCTATAATACATTGGTGCTAAACTATGGTAACGCTCTTGACCAGCTGTATCCCAAATTTCAAATTTTACAGCTACATCATTTAAATGAATTGTTTGCGTGAGGAAAGCAGCTAAAGAAATAAATCATAGTATGAGAATCATTAAATATTTAAATTATTATTCTTATAATAAAATTAAGAGTCTAAAATAGAAGTAGGCAATTAAAAAATACATACCACCAATGGTACTCTCTTGGTATTCATGAAACTGGCCTTTTACAAATCTAAGCACTAAACTAGATTTTCCAACTGATGATTCACCTAAAAGAACCAACTTGAACTGACATATTTTTCCTGGTGTTTGGCCATTAGGTCTCTGCGGTACAGCTCTGTTGGCCATTATATATTTGTTACTGCAAAGAGAAAAATATATTTTAAATTATAACTAAGTATTAATTAGATTTTATTTTATACCTAGTAATAAAAATGAAAAATATATATTAATAACACCACATGTATTTAATTATATAATTGTAAAAACACTGGTCCACATACAAGGTAATATCCAAATGTAGTGTTATTAAAATCGAATCGTACATTATATATAATTTAAACAGAGAAGCAGAGCAAGAAATTCATTTTTCCAAACTAGTCATATTATGTGCATTTATTTTACAATAAATTACTTTTATTCTGAGAGAAGGTGTGCTTAGGTAGTTTCAAGAGGCATTAATGTAATGGAGAGCTAAGACTACTCATAGTTAGTATTTGAGGTAGCTAGGTCATATAACTAAGCATGATACAAATAAGAAAAAAGTATTGGAAAACTGAAGAATTGGTGATTTCAATTAAGTCTTGCAAAATGATTCAACATTGATTTTGAATTTTATATTGCAATACAAGTATGACTTGTGCTTTGTAGCTTGCCCTACTCTTGAATTATCTCTATTTTATCGTATAAAATCATGAAAGGTTACCAATTAACAACACTTCAATAATACCACAACTCAGCAGCGTTAATCACTAAATTAAACAACCTAACAAACAACTCGAACAATATTTGTATATATTACTGTGGATTTACATAGAAGCATGTTGAATTTAAAGCACAAAATATTGTATAATTGCTGGAAGATTTGCAATACAATATTTTATAATACTATGCTAGATTATAGATTAATTATAAATAATGAGCGCCATATGACAGATAAAACTTGTCGTTTGCATTATTGTAATAACAGTCAGTGATAGACAATTATGAATAAAATTATGTAAAATAAGTAATATTTATAGAGATAATACTAGTAAGTTGGTGTTAAAATGGAATCATGTTTATGTTGTATAGTTTGTGTGTTTGTTTGCTCAAGAGCTTTTTTTAAGCATTTATCTATTGTTTTTTGGTAATTTATATAACCCCAATAATCATTTATAATAGCAGAGTTAAGATAATAAACCCAAAAATTGTATACCAACTTGTGGCAGAAGGATAACCAATAAATACATTTTCATTAAATTTTGAATTTTGTTGTTTTTATTTTATAAATATTTAAGTAAGAATAGTTTATAGCAAATAAGTGTAATAGGTATACATACAAATAATGTATAATAAACCATACAATTTAAAAAAAAATCCCATCACAAATTAGGTAACATATGAAAGCCAGACATCAAGACATCAGTCATAACTCACAATAAATAAACTATGATGTACAACTAAATGTTACTAAATAAGAAGAATATGTACTTGAAAGTAAGAATAATTTATAAAATAAATGACTTAAATATTATATCAATATGATTTGTGTTGAGACAAAAGAATACTAATTTTAGTTAATTATTTAAGAGTAGGTATGAGTATAATTAATATTCTGTAATATTCTCAGTGTTTTCCAAACACATAATAATATAACAGTTATTTCAGCAATTACCTAACAATTACTTTTCATTTTGAACAATCATTTAAGTAGAAAAACTTAAGATTTAAATACTATTTATGACACAATAACATGTAGATTGTAATTTGTAAATATTGCCAATAAACTGTACTTATAGTTTATACAAAATAATTATTTTTATGATAATGAACTAAGCTTAGGATTTAATATATATTAAAGTGTTAAATATACATGAGGAGAGAATTTGTAAGACACATATTTTAAACATATTTCTAAATAATAAGGTATAAGTTAAGATTAAAAGATTTTACTTTAGATTTTACTTAAGATTTTACTTATTTTGAGACTTCATAGATTCTGAACAAATCAAAGCTTGCAATGATTTTTATAATTTGGAGCAACAAAAATATTTCAACATCAAAATATATGTTGTTTAATTTTAAGTAGGTACCAAATCTTGTAACTTATAAAGAAATAACTAAATGTAGTCTTTGAAAATTTCAACAAATATTTATATTACTATCTTGACAAGATATGAAATTTCAAACATTTTATTTGGCTCTGTTTGTACTATTTAAGTTGTTTTTTGATTCGTGTTGTTAATATTTTATTTCTTACTAAAAAGCTTCAGAATGTAATAAAAAGTTCCTCATAAGACTTTTATTACAGAAATATCAAAAATAGTCACATTTCTTTTCATAAGTGTTATAAGTTCATATATTTTTTTTAAATGCGTCAAAATTACAAAAAGGTACATTTTTTTATGGAGTTTAAAATATATGGTCAATACAAAAAAAAATGTATAAAATTGTAAGTTCACATGACGGAAAAATTGAAGGGAGAAACCATGATTTTAGTCTATTTAACTGTAATACAAAAATATAATTTCTAAAGAATTGAAACATTTAACCACTAAAACCAGTGAATTATTATTTACTTTACACAATTATTTCAAAACTAATTGGGGTTCTAGGTAGTCCGAATTAATGAAAGTCCGGATTAAACAAAATAACCAAGAATCGTAAATTATAAATTTAAAAAAATTGTATTGGATATTTTACTATACTTACAATACTTAAGTCTATCTAATAAATATATCTAACAATATTAAACCTAAAAAATAGTACATAGTTGTATAATTGAACTCGTTTTCATGTTTATTTTAAACTACATCATGAACTAGCGTGATAAACGGCTGTTCAGATTAAGCGAAGTCCTGTAGATTAATTTTAAAGTATTTACACTAAGAACCTTTTCTCAACGTTCAACGCTACATCACTATTGACTTATAAGTTAATACCTAATACAATTATATGAAATAATTTGTGGTCATTAGCCATTAACATATTGAAATATATTGTTTTATATTTAAAATTTTTATTTTTGCAATTTTACAAATATATTGCATAATTTAGTTTATGCATAGACTATATGTCTAATAGTTTAATAATATTAAGAGCATATGACAAAATGAGCTATTTAAAATTCCTACAAACCTACATATAGGTATATAAACTAGATAAACAATTAATAGGTAATTAGTAGGTAATTGAACTAGGTAAATTGTTTAACATGATTAAAACAATATGTATTGTTTGCCAGCATTTTCTACAATACAATATAAAGAAAATATACAATTTTTAAATTTATTCTAGTGTCAAGCTATAGAAGGTCTTGCATTACAATTCCTAAAATGTACAAGTTTTTTCATAATACCTAAAATGTTATTTGAATGTTAAAAATAAAATTATTTTTTGATAAGAAAAAAATAACCAAGGATAAGTATTTTTGTTTCTCTTGGCTATTATATAATTATTATTAAGACTTATAACTTATAAGTAATATTATTAACTACAAACATCACAACATACTTAGGTACAGGAAATTAATTATATACTGCATAAACACAAACTTCTATTTGGATTTGAATAAAATAAAAAACCCATAACACAATACAATTTACATTATTTTTAAAAAGCAGATAAGAACCTAAAATCTGTTACTATAACTTAAATTATAATTTAACCAAATGTCATTCAAATTAAGATATTACATTTCTATTAAAAATCATTATTTCTAATTTATATTTTGGTGGTTAATAGTTAGGTACTAAAAAATTATTGATTTTTAATCATAATATTAGTAATTTAATACAATTGATTTAATCTAAGTACATTTGAACATTTATTAATTATCCAAATTAATTGGATATGATAATCAATTTGCAAAGATAATGATTTTCAATAAACAACTATACATTATTAAGTAGTTATTATCCTACATTATTTAAATTAATTATAATATTAACTACTAAATGATTGTTTTTTTTTTCAAATAATTGTTTATCAACTATACAAATAAATCAGCAGTTAATGTGATTTAATAAAATATTATCTATAATACTATAAATTAACTAAATAAATACCTATTAAGTATATTTGATCTTTTAAATATCTTAGGTAAAAGAAAATATAGGTGAGGTTAGAATTGAACTTAAAATTAATTTAATAAATAACCAAAAACAATTATAGGTGAGATATGTTACAAGTTATGAAGGTTCTATGACTTAGATATAAGATCTAATGTAAGGATAATTTTTAAAAATGAAATTGAGATACAAAATAATTAATTAATATTATTTCACAAAACATGTATATATATTGTTTGAACCAAAGTCAAAATATTTTCTATTCTTAAATTATATTCAACAATTTATAATACATTTACTTATAAGTTAAGAGGATGCTACACTTGCATATGTTGTCTCCATCTTACAAATGTAAGTAGCTATGTACAGACATAGCAAAAACTGTTTTCAGCAGGATAAAACCATGCAAGCTGTAGTGGTAGTTATGACTCCAAATTGATAAACAATATAGTTAATTAGAAATATTGTTTTTATTTTTTTGATATCACTTATACAAAAAAAAAAAATTGTATTGCTTTAAAATCGATTATTTGTGTGTTTTTCAAACATGAATAACTTTTTTTTTAGTTCCAATATTGAAAAAAATAATATATTTCACAGCTTAAATTTTCCTTTTTATGGGGGGTAATTTGTGCAACTTAGTATTAACTGCACCCTTCTCGATTCTTTTCTAAGCAAAATAGTGTTTTCTATATATTACATTTTTTAAGATTGAGACAACACATGCGTGTATAGTGTCTTCTTTCTACAATAATTAAGTTTTCTAATAAACAGTTATAATACAATAAATAATTTAAAGCTATACAGTCATATTTTTAGAATTACCTATCTACATTTAAAACTCAAATTCTCAGAGTAACAAATATTTTGAAACCTACGTTTAGGCACTTCAATAAATATTCTAACAATATTCTCAGAAATACATATTAACACCTAAAAATTTAATTTATACATTTAATGTAACCTTTCCTTATGAGACCATAATCTTTTTAGAACTCAATTTTTCCGCTAAATTTTAGGTATGTTTGAAAATATTTTCAGCGTAGTGCCCATTTCCGCCAAGCAAAATCTTGGATATGCCACTGGATTATGACTATTGAAAGTAATTTCATTAGAATATTTTATTTTATTTTAATAATACTTCTGATATAGATACTATGTATTATAAAATTGACTATGACCAACCAGATAATTGCTTGATTACTCATGTCATAATAATAGGTGGATTATTTATTTGAGCAAAACAGGACAAATGTTTGAAATATATTTAGGTTAGATAGGTAGATAATAAGTAATTTAATTAAATAAACTTGCTTGTATGACCCTCAGATACTACAGTATGATATATTTTATTGACCAACTGATAACAATATTGAAACACCACAGCGTAGTATAGACAGATGAACCGACCTTGTTTCATGTTAGTTCCACTGTTGTAACAATTACACTTTTAATTATTAATTATTATACTAACACCTCCCCGGAGAGACATGCTGTACAAAAGTAGAAAAATGTTATGTGTTAAAATAAGAAAAAATTGTAATTACAGCTGATAAGATAGGTAAAAAAAAAAACCATTTCTGGTTGGACTACCTGAAAAAAAAGTCGATTCTATACTGAAAAAATCCAACAAAGACATAAGCGTCTACAGTGTACTACGAAATTATGATTTTAACATATGCCAAAATGCGCTTTGCCTTCCATACCTACTTTATCAAATTCGCGAATGAGATCATATGAATCGATCGACCAAATCGTTTGAGATAGTAGCCAGAATTGGGTCAGTAGGTGGTAAAATAGTATCATATATAGGCATTCATATAATACATCGGTGATATTTAAGTAGGCAATGTCTTACTTACGTGATTTTGGGTTTTTCTACAAGCTGTCTCTCCGCCGGAGTCCGTCGTGAATGTAATACTGTATTAATATTATGTAATTATTATTAAGTGAGTTACGGAATTAATGTAGGAACGATAAAGTTGTGAAAAATAAATAAACTAAAAATATAAATATTTAAAGAAAAAATTTTAACGAAAATTTTATTGAAATAATTACAAAAAAAATTAATAAATTATATTTATATATATATATATGTCGTATATTAAACTCTCACTGACTACTTCCTTTCTAATCACAGTACGAATATTTTATTATATTTATCGTTATCGTGTGTGTGTGTGTGTGTGTATGTGATACGCAAAAAGCGGAACACTGGTATACAGTGTTTAACTTTGGGAAAATTCTTCGAATGTTTTACGTCGTCGATTGATTATCACATAATTAACGGCGGCGGCGGCGGCGGCGGCAGCGGTGACGCACCACAACTGATTCGGACGGGAGACGGAATGAATGTCGTAAACGGTGTACCGTAACAACAATAATGTATAATATCACTGTATAGTTGGTAGTTTTGCACCGTGTGTTGTTGTCTCCCCACCAGACGGTTCCGTAGTTTCGTGCCTACCACGGAGTCGCGTATTATTATTATTATTATTATTATTATTTTTTATTTTTTTCCTTGTCACCAGTTGGATTTGATAAAGAAGAAAAAACTTTTAAAAGTCGCGTGTCATCGATGTCGATGATACGGCGCCGCGTCGCGTATTATATTAATATTATAGACGGACGGCGCGCGCGGTGGTGGTGGTGGCGGCGGCGGCGGCGGCGGATGACGAGCGGGAGAAAGGGACAGCCTTGACGGTAGCTATAATATGGCGCTGCGGAGTGCGGACAACGAAATAAAAAAATATGTTAAACATACACGTCGCCGTGTGTCATGTATATTACAATTATTTCAATAAAAACGAAACATTGCCGTTTTCGATAATACGCCGTAATGGGCGTCCAATTCCGCACTGCGAACTGTAGTAGAACGTTTCATTACATTCGTACGTTGCGGCAGAACGGGGCGTTTTCGCTTGGCGGTGGGCTGGTGGCCAGCCCGTCCAGCCGCGGACGTGGAGGTCGTTTCGCGCAGTCGCGATGTCGTCGGCGCGTCGGCGTCGCGCGCTTATGATAAGGCGTCGACGCCGCCGTGATTGATAGTAAATAATAATAATAATAATAATAATAATACGAAAACGGAGCTGAATGGCATTGTATCTACGCGTTTTACTCGTGCACAATACACGTATGTCATGACTACGATATCATATTATAGGCATGACTGCATTAATGACGTTTCAATTTCGGTGGGGAGGGGGGGGGGGGTTCGACTACTCGAGTTCAGTCCAATAGAATCTCTAGGTCAGAGGTCTAAAAAAATTCTCATCGCTCGGATTAGCGTCACCGTAATGCTACATTTACAATTTTATTTTAGCATAGGATATGAACAAAACCTGTATGGCTGTATAGCTTGTTCATATTGTAATCATATATTTATACTGTAAAGCTGTAAAATATCTAGAATAAAATATTAATATTATTGAAGTTAAACTTCTTTTGGCGCTGTAACTTAAATCGGAAACATGGGCTCAGAAAGCCCAAAAAGCGTTACGGGCGTGGCTTATTCGACACTTAGTTACTGTGGTTATAAATAATAATCCATTTATCTTATCCTTGTATAATAATAAAATAATAAATTAATTTCAATTCAAAATTTTATTTTTTATTTTTCCAATGCAAACTTATTATTTGACCATGATGGGCGATGACCTTTTTTCATACCTTCTGTAAAGAAGTTTGACTTCATCCGTTATTGCACTCACTTTTTTATAATATTTACCCTATTATGTACCATATTATATTTACTCACACATACACAAATATATATATATTCATCAATGTATTAGGTAGGAAGTAGGAACTCAGCCACAGTAAGGTACTCAAACAATTGTAATAATTTTATTCTTCTTTCAATTTCTGAATTATAAATATGAATTATTAATGCGTATAATATTATATAATATTCATTGTACGACTTATGTGTATGAATGGAATAAAAAACGTGTAAAACGCTTAAGATGCTAACATTACTGTTTCTATAGTACTATCGAAAGGTAAATATAATATATTTTAATACCTACATAAATAATGGACATTGATCTTTGGAAGTTGGAACTCAGTAGGCATTTATTAAATTAAGTATGTAGTGAGTAGTGACTTATAAAATAAATTATAGGTAGGTATATCATAGGTAACACTGCATTATGTACTAGCGTAGTGCAATTCAAAATTAAATATAGGTAATCATTAAATAGTAGTATAGTATAATAATAATTTCATTAATTAATTTAGATGATTAGAATCTTATACACCTTTAAACTAGGGAGATTCTTCCGCATCGTTCACTAGAAAACATTTAATATTTTATAGTAATAATATAATATCGACTATAAATTATGTTAAAAAGTATTAATAATACTATAATCGTACTAAAAATAATTATAAAAAACGATTTTAAATAGCGCCCATCATTCAGATTTGGGGATCCACCCATGGTTTTTAACAAAAGTGCATACTGTTATTTAATTTTGTATTATAATGTTCAATCTCATACAAAATATCAACTAAATAACGTTTTAAAATTAGTTTTTATAGTATCAATAATTGATAAGTATTTTTTTTTACATTTTTAAATGTGCCTTCCTTAGGTTATTACTACCTACAAATGTTGTTGAAAATATAAAAACTATATACTGACTACTGACAAGTACCAGATGCATGCATTCTGACAGTGATGTAGAGTGTATTGACGTATTACTCTAAACTCGAAAGCGTTGAGAATAGCACACGAACGAATTTATAAAGCTGGCAAAAATATTATGTGTAACTTCTCCTCACTAGTATCTGTTCGTACACGGACAAATATATTCCAACAGAGAAAAAAAAAACAGTAAAAACTGATATTTATAAAAAAAAAAGTAGGTCGAAGGGCAGTTATGCAAATTGCAATATTGAAGTGCAAGCGTTTCACCTTGATTCCGTGGTTCTTAAAAAACAAAATAACTGTCAACATAATAGAATAATGGCTACCTAAAAAGTGTTAGTGAAGTAGGTGAAAAATTGAAGGGAGAAGTTTGAAAAGTATATTAATACCTATATAATATTTATATTTTATGTACCTAATTATATATCTATCTATACTAATATATAAAATGATAGCGTGTGTTTGTATGTTCGGTGTAAACTCCAAAACTACTTATTGGATAGTCTTGCAGTTTTTTTTAAATTAATGAAGACATCGCAGAGAAGGTTTTAGGCATACATTTAGTCCGATAAAGTTAGTAAATAATTAGTTATTATTAATTAAAATAAACGTGCAAATTGTATACCTATACCTATTTTAGTAGGAAATAGTCGCTGGCAGAAAATAAATAACAATCAAACTCGACAACCACAGATGCTTCTAAGCTGGTCGGTATCGACTTGGAATAATAAACAATTATTATAAGTATTTAGTTTAGCAAAAAAAAAAAACAATTTTATCTGAATATCTATTATTAGTATTCATAATCAATGGTGTTACATTAGTTTTAGTTATTGGTAAAAAATAACTAATAACTAATCGAATTTTCACAAATTGCTTGCTAAGATGATTGAGTTGCACTTATAGCCGCTCATCGGAGTAGCCACAGTCAAAATAAAAATAAAAAATATTATTCATATAGAGTATTTACCTAGCGTGGGGTACGATAATAATAGTATAAAATAATATGATATAATATCCTATACCAATGTAATAATATAATATAAATATAAAATAATATAATGTAACATAATATCCTACCAATGTTTTTCTCACGGTCGCCCCTGTCAAATTTAATTTGTATATTTTTGCCCCCGATCCAAAAAAAGTTGATAACGCCGTTTACAAAGAAATTGTTTAAGTCTTTGAATTATCAAAATACTGGCATAATTTATATCTTTTGTTCCATCCATAGTTAACCTACAAAATGTATATAGTAAACGAACTCTAATTTTAGCGCTTCGTACATTTAATCTATTGTTAAAAAAAAATTTCCAATAAGCATCAATTTTTCTATTGACACAAGCGATATAACTTTTTTTCAACATTTTGAAGAATCCTCGGTGGCGACGCTAAATTTATACGGCTACATTACTGCGGAGACGTGACTAACAATGGTCTAAAGTAAAAATAATTATTTAACATCCAGAAAATAAATAACAAATTAATATCTGTGAAATCTTGCAATAGCGAAGCATTGCCGGGTCAGCTAGTATTATATACATAGCTAGGTATAACATAATTGATTTGTTGTTGTATTATTGTGTTAAACAACATAATATAAAAAAATGGATCATAATCTGACACAACATTTTAATTATTATAATTAGGTACTATAATACCTACGATGTACGAGTATACAAAGTGACTATATATCAAATCAATAACTAACTAGGTAACATGTTTTTTATATGTATAATATTATAATTTGAATAGTACCTACCTATTTATAACCACTACAGTTTATAGAAAAAATAGTTTTTGCTACTATTATTATGATATATTTATATTTTTTATCGCTATCTTTTATAACTACCAATTTTTTTTCGCAACACATTTGTTGAGAACCACTGATTTAAATAAATGAACCTCGACGGAGTTAGTAATTAGTATCTATTTATATAGTAATGAGTGGAAACTGGAAAGTGCAATTTAGTAGTGTAAGACAACCTATGTGTCTTGTGGATATATACAGTGTGTTTATTTTTAAAGGTAACACTAAATAATTCTGTCCAGTGACATCAGATTGATATGCGGTTTTCGGGAGGAGATAGGGAATACATAAAATAAATACACATTTCTTGATTATTTTTACATTTTTAGATCTTTCAGTGTGCGCATGCGCAATACAATTTGCACTTTTTTAAACATCAACAAGTGTTTTGAATACCTTATTCAGATAGACCTTTTTATCATAGGCCATAGGCCATAGCTCCAAAATCAAAATTGACTAAATGATAACGAGTTAAAGTTTCGATTAAAATTATTGAATTTTTCAACGATCGTACAAGAAATTTATAAATTATTATGAAATTTCAAGTATTTTTTTTTGTATCCGTATAGGCTTGTAGACATTATTAAATCATTTAAATTTAATTTTGAGGAATTAATTAACATAAATTAAATTAAATGTTTAATTTACTAAGAAAAGATTAAACAAACTGACATGAATTATATCTCATAACTTCTTTCATTAAAGTTTCAATTTCAATTATTAATTTTATCATTTATTGTTATTTTCCGTGATACAAGGGGCTTATTACTTGTAATCTCTATGATTATTTTATTTGTAGCCATTCATAAAATAAACCAAATTTACTACATTACTTGAAATTTCATAATAATTAATAAAATTCTAGTATGATTGTTGAAAAATTCAATAATTTTAATCAAACGTTAACTCGTTGTCATTTAGTCAATTTTGATTTTAGAGTTATGGTAAAAAGGACCAAATCGACTAAAAAAAATTTGGTCTATCTGAATTAGGTATTTAAACACTTGTAGCCGTTTAAAAAAATGCAAGTTACATGTATTATACTCATAAATTATACAGTATATCTTTTAACCTTTAAAGGTTTAAAAATCTTTAGCTGGTTGTAGAGATTAAGAAGTCCTTCTTGAGCTCAGTGAATTGTGAAGTTAGCAATTTGAAAATTTTAGGTAGAAAAACGTATAAGAATTCTTCGATTATATTTTGAAATGTTAGTTATGAAGAGAAAAATGTATATGAATTTCTAACAGAAAAATAATTTGTGAATATTATTTGTAATATTGGTGATGTTGATAAATGTTGTTAAAATTCTATTTTCAGACAATCATGAGTACAAATTATTTTGTATTTACTATTTACACTCAACTTTCAAATTCTGATGAATGTATTGGTTTTAAAATAATGTGTGTTTTTTGTGTCTGTCAACCACTTATTGTTTGGGACAGTAAAAATGCTTTGATTTTCTTCAGCGGCATATTTTCTGATAGGAAAGTGAATTTAGTTTGAAGATCCAAATATAAAAAATTTCCAATGGTTTTCAAAAGGGTCAGAAAACACAAAAAAAAAAATAAGAAAAACTGAGATTTTTACTCAAAACTAGTTTTTAACTAAATAGATTTTATTTTTATTGTAAATAAACAAGATATTGCTAAATTCATAAAAATCACGAAAATTGGCGAATTATTTTGAGTTAGAAATGCATTAATATTTTTTCTATTTATATGTTGAATCTAAGATTTGATATTTTTATTCAAAATTATCATTAAGTTTTCCTATCATTAACAAAAAATGCAAGTTTACAGGAAAGTAACATTAATTTTTTACCAGGGCTTGAAGTTAGATATCTTATAACAAATTCCCATTCGATGATTTTCTTATTCTGTTTTGCAAAAACTATTGACCGTAGGTACTTTCATCTAATTAATGTTTATTTTATAATTTTGTATGCATAATATTTATGCAAAACATTTCGATTCACATTTAGTTATAAATAGGTATTTGAAGTTTTCAATTTTTTTAGTATTACTTTTTAATACAAGGTTCCTTAGAAATCTTAATAATAGCAATAGATTAATGTTAAATATGTATATTTTTGTTTAGTAATTATAAGCTTCGATTTTTGAAAAAATGTATCAAAATCTCTTACATTTTCTAATCATTTTGTACTTAAAAAATTATAAAATGTTCAATTTGTATAACTGTAATTTAAAAATATTATTCGTGAGCACTTGAAAGTCTCAAAAAGTACATTATTAATTTTATACAGTAGGTATACGTATTACATATACATTACACAATGATATTATCAAATTTTTTTGGCTACAATTTTTTTTGAACCTGTAGTCTGCAAGCCTAAATAGTTGTAAAATAAATTACTTTAATCACAATAATATCATAAAATTTACTTCGTAATTTTAATAGGCTGACAGACCGTCTTCGCTCAGAATCGTTTTTCGTATACAATGGTTGTTGAATTCAAATTTAATAAATGCAGTGACTCTCTATAAGACACCGAATGTACAGTATAGAGTGTTAGCCACTTACTAGCTTTTTTTTATTTAACTTATGAGAAACATTGTATTAAATGTTCAAGTTTTTTGATCAGTTGAACAGTTATTTATCGACAATAATTGAAATAAAACTAAATTAAATCTCTCTTAGTTATAACAAGTTTAATAAGAGTTAAAATACTTTGACAATTTTAGGTAATTGATTGTGATAGTCCCATCACCACATACCGTATACAATTTGGCCAAATGTAAACTCCTACACGAATAAAATAAGTTCATATCCTACCCTCCCACATTTTATTAGAATACACGATTTTGGAATTAAAAAGATCAAGAAGCTAAAAATGATAACTTGAAAATAATAAATAAAAAAATATATTTTTATGATAAAATACAAACACTGGAATAGAACGTGTTTATACACTGCTGTGTATTAGGACAGCACTATGATTATTCTCAAAAATATGTGAAACTTTAACAATAAATTGCTTTCTTTCTGCCAAAAAGGTGGAATGCTTGTCGCATGCACGTCCATATCGACACTTGCAGTTAATGTTAGATCAGCGATATTATGGTACCTATCGAATATTATCGATATTCAATATAGCATGAAAATCTCGTCCGTATCGGCAATTTCTCAACGAATTGACGTTAATTATTATTGCCGATTTCGTATTCCGCTCGTAAGTGTCTCGTCGTTAAGTGTATTGTTTGAGCTTAGTCTGTTAGCCTTTTGAATGTATCACCGTGTTGTGCCGTAAAGTTAGAGTCACTCATATAGTCGTACATTACAGACGGTGACACAATTTTTTTTAACCAACAACTAAAATGTAATTCATGTACCTACACTCAGAATAGTAAAAAGCTATTAATAGTTGATAAATACAATTTTGTTTACACTATACTGCAAAAAATGGCCAAAAAACTTGGTGTTATATTAATATAAGTGTAAAAGGAAAATTCCACGCAGTAAATAATACTGAGGACGAACCTTTTATAAAATTATTATTTTATTAACGTTTGTGGGATTTAACACTATCGTTTGTAAGAGTTAACATTATCGTTTGCATGTGGGAGTTAACACTATGTCTGTGTAGGAGATTACCTACATTTGTAGGAGTTTACCGTTCCCCTAAAATGTATCACTCCATCATCGGTTTTGTACTACATGTATTATGTATATACTACTATGAGATATTTTTTTACATACCGTTACACAACTTCTAAATAAAAGTAAATAATAATAATAAATTATATACAATTTATAGTTGAATAATTTACATTTTTATTAATATTTCATAATTACACGTAAAAGAATAAGACAGTTTTATATTCTTAAATGTCACACACATTTGTTTAAATGATACATTTTTGTTGTAAAAATTGAATGCCTGTATTAAAGACTGTGGGAAATCACTCAATAAAATTAACTGTTGACAATATTTTATGATAAATTATTGACGTTTGTACGATAGGTTCCTAACCGATAGTTGCTTAACCTATAATAGATATATGTATCATCTTCAAATTATCCATACTTATACGCAGGCTACTCAATATATCGACAAGTCGACAACATAGGTACCTACTAATAAACTAGCATGTTTAAAATGAAAGGAAATACATATTAAATTGTACACAGCTCGATGGTGGGGTGATAACAAAAATGTACCATATGGAAAATGATTAAACAAACATTTTGTGAAAATTTATAGTAGGTACCTATCTACGGATTTTCGTTTTGGAATTACAAAAAAAAAACAAATTCAACTTTTTCGACGACTGGTTTTGAGTAAAACTGACTATTTTTTTGTAATTATTTTTGATCGCCAAAGGCCAAAGTACAAACTAGATTCACTTTCTTACCAGAAAAGATGCTGAAGTAGAAAATTGAAATATTTTTACTTCCCTAAAAAGTAAAAAAGATGATGGACACAAAAAAAACAAACATTGTAAAATATATATATATTCCATAAATTATTTATATACATTGAAAAATCACTTCAGGAATACACCTATAGGCAATATCCAGAACATTAAAAGTATGCGAACTTCTTTTTCGTGTTATAGTTTACCTACCTATTAATTTTTATTATTAATATTAATTAATTTATGAAAATGACCTATATTATGATTTATGATAAATATATTTTTGGTACCCAAGTTTTTGTTGCGATAACATTTCATAAATTATTATCTAAATAAGGCTGACCTATTTGTTATTGTTGTTGTAATTGTAGAAATAAATAGGCATACCTACTTTAAAGGTATTTAAAAATATTGCGCAATTATAATCAGAAATTAAAACAAATAGATTTCACTAAGGAACGATTAACTTTCATAATATAGTTGGTACCTAATATATCTAAATATTAATATTAGAAATTACCTAATAATAGTAATAATATTACAATTAATATTTTAAATTATGACATTAAAATTAATAATATATCACCCTATATTATAGTAGGTATAACGTTAAGGACTACGAGGGACAACTGAGACCTGAGAGGCCTAATAGAGTTTATTAAATAGATATATATATAATATCATCATTATATTATAACTATAGTCTCTATAGACTATATAGGGCTTAAAAGTTGTTGCATTAGTATGTTTTTTGTGAACTATATTAAATTGTTTGTAAAGTATAACTAGTATAAGCTAAAAACCAGTTTCAAGGCACCACGAAAAAATTTACCGGAAACTGGAAAGTAATGTTCAATGCAATTTTAATAGGTCATATTTAACTAAATGCAATTTTATTCTTAATGAACCTTGAAACAGCACAAACTAATAACATAGTCAAGTAAAATGTATCATAAATCATACAAAATTATGTGTAATAATGGAAAATTATAATTGTTAATTATTATTGCTTATATTTTATAAAACTTCATTGACATAATTTGGGATGGGATCTACCATCTACCCCAGTCAAGTATTTATATATATTATATCTTCCCGCACAGAATCTAAAATGTAGGCAAGTATACTTACCTACCTACCTATAGAGATCGCTGCAACAGATGTGTTAAATTTGAATTCAATTAAATAAAGTCGGCTGCATACCTACCGACTACTTGCATCCCAAAAAATTTAAAAGGGTATATATTTTAAGTTAGCAAATTCAACAGGAGCGTAACCTGCCTCTATGTCTGATCAGATAAGCACAAAGTATTTTGCACAGTGCTATATATTTCTCAATGTGTACATGTTATATCTATCATGTTTGTTAATAGGTGTCAACGATTTAAAATGAAAAGTGCTTAGCTGAAAAACATAGGCAGCAAAAGATTTTTTTATAATTCATTTTTAAGCTTAGAACATTTTTATTTCAATCTTTTATTATTATTTACTTAATAATATCTACCTATTTTTATCTACAAAATCTGATAAAAAATTTGTATAATTTGATTTATGTAATGTAATCTAATCAAATGTATATAGTGGAATCATATTAAGTAATTAATCTACTCTGTTACATTATAATAGTCTGTACTCTGTAATACTTCACTTATGCTATTGAAAACTGAGACTTAATTATTATAGGGTGTCTTAAAAATTACTCTTGAACTGTTGTACTCAAATAGGCTAACTCTGACCGCTTTATTTCAAGATGGTGAATGGTTATGCCCTTTCAGAACCTTTTTTTGGCAGTACACAATTCACCTACTACCTATCTACTGATAATAACAATTACTACTAAGTAACGTGTTACTCTATGGTATGCACCGATAAAGTCATTGTATACGAACACGGAACAACGATTCTGAGTTATAAGAGCCTAGGTATATAGCCTATTACTAAAGTACATTTTATGATATTATTGTTATTAAAGTAATGTCTATTTTAATAATAACCAACATAAGCAATCATAGACCTAAAGACCTTATACTTAGTAGTTAGTATAAGGTCTATGCTAGCAATACAGTAGATAAAAGGCTGAATTAATTATTTCTAAAATAATTGCATTTGAGAATGTCATTGTGTGTTGCTGTATAGAAAATAACATAATAATTAATAATATAATTTAAAAGTTTTATGTACCCACGAATTTTTTTGTTAAATTGCAGCAAAATAACTAAAATCGATATTCTTTGTTGAATACAAGTGTCATGAAAAAAATTAAGGAAAAACAATGATTTAATAATTTATTCAATTATGAAAGTGGACAAGTATGTGTAATATATAGTAACACTGATAACTTCAACGGCGTTTTCGGAAATTTGTCGACATCAACTACAATGTCATACCTTACTTGAATTTTGATTATTATTACTTATTATTGCTACCTATAGTTGTCTCAACTCTCCATCGTCATTACTAGGTAAAGCAAGTTTTGTATTTATATTAAAATACCTATTAACATTATTTTATCAATAATAATTGTTAAATAAAACTATTAACTAATAATAATTGACATTTTCTCATGCCTATAAATAGCTCAAAAAAATTACGAGTATCATCTACGAGTTATTCGATTTTGAGTTACGCTAAAAAAACAAAATCAATTTTGCCTTAAACTGATTGGGTTTTTCCTAGGCTTTTAAAAACTACAGGAAATTTTAAATTTTTATCCCAAAACTTCCAACTATTGAATCACATTCCCGTCAGAAACGATACCTAGATACCTAGGCACTGGACTTCTGGACTAGTGAATAGTGACTTCTATAATAAAAAATCTAAGCATTATTTCAACTTCCTTGTTTATTGTGTACACAGCCTTATTTTAAGTTTGCATGATTAAAATGATTAAATGTATGTGACTATGAAAAATACTTTTTTAAACTTCTGTAAAAAAATTTGAGAAATCTTGTATTAAATGTTTAAACCTAAGGAATAACTTTAGTTTCTAGGAACGTATATATTGATTTTATAATGATGAGTGTTTTCATATTTTCATTTTTATGCCTGTTATTTCATTTTAGAGCAGTAAAAAAAACCTCGATTTTCAAATTTAAGGGCGGTTTACAATAGAAAATTGGATCTAGTTATTACTAGGTATGAAGGTTCAAAATAAAAAATTTCTTATACTAAAATTACAGAGGAAAACAACATTTTTGGTTAACCTATAGTTTTTGAAAATATAGATTTAATTTTGTTGTTGTAATTCAAAAATGAATAACTGTAGTCTGTAGAGACTTGGATTTTGATTGGATACCTATTCGGCTATTCATCATATACCTACATATTATACTAGCATTTACTAGAAATGAACTAATGATACCTATGAACTGATTTAGTTTACTCCAGCCAAGAAACTAAGAAAGTATTCTCCCACCACTCAGGTTTAGTTGATGCCCGTCTCTTATTCAATTTTGTTTAATATCTAGATACAGTATTTTAGAATATCGATGTTCTATTCATCATACTGTATTTAGGTATACTTAATAATATGCCTAAAAATTTAAAATTACCTATTACAATAGACAAAATTCATATAAATATTACAGTACTTATAAATACTTTAATAGGCAAGTATGAAGTAGGCGGTAGTTGAATCGATGATGAAATATTGAAATCCAACAAAATAATTAAATTAATTTTATGTATTTGTTTACCTAATAGACAATAGTCCACAGTTCCACTATAATAATCAGATTCATTATGAGTATATTATTCTAAATATAATTATAATAATAAATTTAATGAAAAATATTATTCAATTCAGCAGTAATTCGTGCAGTAATTCGTGCAGTAATTCTATCTCTATAAGTTACCTTAAATAATGTTGCCTTAAATGTTATTACCTAATTATTCGAAATTATCGAAGTAACATTAAAATTTAAGAACATAAGAATTTAGAGTTTGCTTATATTCTGACACCGACATACCACGTACAAAAAACAACTTTATATTTTGCAACTTATAAGTTACAAAATAATTATTAACATTTATCTTTATTATAGAAAATATTTAGAATATTAGGTAGGTCGTAGGTATCAATAGTCGATCATTATTAGATCGAGACTTAATCAAAATTAAAATCGTAAAGGCTAATATTATCGGAGACCTAAGATCAATGATTGCATTCAACACTTCCAAATAAAAATTGTGTGCGACTACACCGCGCGCTTGCGATTCTTTTGTTCCCGGTTCACGATTGACGAGTCTCGCCGTCAGTCGCCGACGCCATCGATCACTACTGAGAACCTCCAAAATCGGGATTTCCGTATTTTTATTTGCAAATTGCGGGTAATCGGTACTCTTCGCAGTTAGTTGTTGTTCTGCGAGCCGTGGTTTTGAGTTATCTAGTCGATAGTTGATTAGACAATTTTTTATCGACTTTTAAATATCGTTCTGTTTTGGGTTTCGTAATTTTTGTGCTATTCAGCACCTGTTCGACGTCTTATAGATCATGGATTTTTATAATAAACACTTCCACCGGCTGATCCGTAGTGTGGATCCCCACGGCATGTTGAATGTGCCACTTAACGTGTTTACTAATGAAAAATGTCTCGATAGATATTTCAAGACGAATAGTGATTTTCGGAAATTAGATGTCCCCTGGATGTGGTAAGAACTAAGAATATTATACACTATTTACCATTATGATTGACGATTGTACATTTGTATCGATCTGACTGTTTTCCTTATTCCCAAACATAATTTTTTTTTTAGTAAAATATATTCTTGCCTATAGTAGTGAGATACCTATTATTTAACCACTGTTATTGTTATATCTTTTAACTTTGACTTTTTTTATATAAATACATATTATTTTTGAATACATTTAAATCCAAGCTCTAGTCAATACATTATTAATGAAGTCCTTACTCGGGGTGGTTTCCTTCTCGAATAAAAATCAACTACCTATAAATGTATCCAGTACTTACAAATTAGTAAAGATTATGAATATAATCAATTTAGATGGTTAACATTTATGATTTAAAAATTCCAATGTACATATAATCAGTTAGTTTGTTTTATTTTCTGGTCATTAAATTAGTCTTAATTTAGTCTTCCAGTTATGTCAATTTTAATCCTTTTTCTACATATATTCAGTAGCGTATGCAGAATTTTAGTTTGGTTAGTGTTTTATTACCTAAGATTAATCAATGAGAGGGTTCAATTCATCCTCATTTACTTTATTTTTCACCAAACAATTTTTATATAATTGGTTAGAATAAATTATAGAGTTATTGTGGATTCATACCTCGTTGTGTCGTGTAGTGTCCATATATTTTATACATAGGTAACAAAATGTTGGTCACACGTTACCTACAAGATGAATGTATTCAACTCTACACCTATATATTATAAGTGTATCTCGTAAAGCCAGTTATTAAGTGTAAACAGTTTCAATTTTTTTCTTCAGTGTAGCATTAAATATGATCAATATTTTTATTTGCTTTCAACAATAAAGAATAATATAATGTCAAACTGTCAAAACTAACTGTAAATAAAAAAAAAGCTTTATAAAATGCCCCATTTAAATAAATGTTAATAATTTATGTGCCTATGTATATTTTTTGTTTCAGTGATCAATTAATTATACTTTTACTTAACTTTGATGATATAGTTGATATTGCGTCTTCCTTAAAATTTTTGCAAAATGATTTTCAACGCATTAAATATCCATTTGTTTTGATAAGTCAGGCCTTTATTGGCTTAATTGTAATACATACAAGTGCTACAAAAGCTTATTACAGTAAGTTTATATTTATAACTATACAGAGTGGTTCTTCTATTTAAACACTCATTTACTTGAAAAGATCAATGTTTTTAGAAGTATATTTCTTACATTATTTGAAGTAAGTAAAAAGCTACATTTTTGAAAAAATATATTTTTTCAGAATATTTTACTATGAATTTCAAAGAAATTGTTAATTACTCATTAGTTATTTATACTTAAAATATGTTAGTAGAGTGGATTGGAAGGGTGGTATAGGGTACGCCTCAAATTATTGGTCCATTACTCCGCTTATCTAAATTTTAAATTCCTATAACCAAATAAATACTTTAAAATTATTTATTTGTATTAAAATTCTCAGAAAAATGTTCTGCTTAGAAATATAAAATTAAAAATATATCGTATTATTAAACAAAAAAATTAGAAATTTAATCATAATGTTGAAAACAATATAAAATATTGTTTTGTAATGACTTTAATTATGTTTAAAAAATATTTCAGTGTTTACTTTTAAGAGAATATTAAACCCACATGTACTGTCTCTCTTACTAACTCATAACATGGATAATTTAATGTTCAGAATAATAAGTATTTCTCAGTTATTATAAATATTAGTGTAAATTATAAAATATAAAGGTATGAATATTATCTAGAGCTTTTGGTAAGTTTTTTTTTGTATTAAAACTTATGATAATTTAGAAATTTATAGAATGTTCATTTAAATTAACCCCCTACTATAAAATGTTTTTTTACAATATTTAAGTGCAGTAAACATACATAATGGAATCACTTGGCTAATTTTTTTATTTTTGTAAATAATTTTCCCTTATAGGAAATTAAAACATACAGTATATAGTTTATACTTGACTGTTTTAAAGAGCATTTTCTCTATCTGGACTCAAAAAACTTAGCTTTAAAACAGATAACATATTGTATTATGTCATATTTATAAATCTATATAAATTACTAGTAGATGTAGAAAAAATTATCATCTTCAGATAGGAATTGCTAACATCTTATTGAATTTCCCTATATATAATATAATAACTATATAAATATTGATATAAATATTTAAATGGATTATGATTTAAAAAAAAATTGTTTAGGTTATTGTACCAATTCAACAAATGCCTTATATAAGAACAAAATAGCTGTGTAAGTATTTATGTAATTATACTAATTAATTATGATACTAGTCAAAGTATTTAATCTGGTGTTTAATAAAATTCCTATGTATTTTATAGAATAGTTGGTGTCATTTACCTAATATGTTCTGGAAAAGAATACAATTTACATAATGTCTAATAATTTCACAGAATGTTAGTAAAATTTTAATGTATATAATACATTAGATACATGCCTATTTAGAGATAAAGTAAGTTGAGGTTATTTTCAGTGAGTGATGATGATAGTATACTGTCGAATACAAAGCACTGGGGGATACCAGTTACAATGTAAACCGTTATCCAGCAATTTGAATTGATTTTAAATTCTTATATTAAGAGGATGTTAGTGCAATATTTGTTTTCTCTCTCAAACCCACACACAACAAGATAACACTCTTTCACTTAAAATTATTTTTTTATGATTTTTGAGTAATCTTAGTGTAAAGTCATCGATTAGAATAATAATAGAGGATAATGTTATTGAGGGTTTGGCATATCGGTTTTATATTTTATTTTAATTTGACTTTTAAAGTAAAAACAAAATGTAGATAAATTGATATGTCATGCTTTCAAAAATATTATTCTCTATCATTATTGTCATGGGTTATTTTCCTCTAAGATTTATCAAAAACTCAAAAAAAAAAAAAATGATTCTGCATAAATTTGTTATGTCTATGTTTTCGGTGGGCCAGAGAGAGAAAACAAACAGTGTGCTGAAATCCTTTTAATTTATATAATTATTTTTGTTTAACTTAAATGTATATTCTAATTGTGCTATTGCCTAACATGATTATAATAACAATATAATTAATACTTAAGTGTAATAGTATAAGACAATATAAGTAATTTATACCATCACAATTCTACAGGTTACAACTTAAATAAATGATACTTATTAGACCAGAATATTTTGACCTAACCTAATCTACCTGCATAGGGCTTGTTCAAAAAGGTACATTTATAATTATTAGATGAAATAAATAAAATTTAGCTGATTAAAAACGACTTATAAAATTGTCTTTTTTATGTATATATTATTACCTATTGAAAATATTTTATTCCTCTACTGTTAGGTAGTTGTAAGCACTATGGTCTACAATCATGACTCAAGCATTCTATTAAAATATGTCCAGGCATTTCACAAATTGACTACCTACTTTCAGTAACTTAAACGAATAAAATATAATAATGCTATGTATCAGCTGTATTTCAGAATGACTAGGAATTTTAAAAGCTACCTGATTAAATACTTCTTAAATTTATAAGTGTAACTTATCTAACTATATAAATTTATTTTAACTTAGAGACAAAATGTCTAAAAAGAAAAAAAAGGGGAAAAAAATGGAATCTGATGCTGCTTCTAATGAATTGCATAACAAAGAAAATACTCAAAGTAACATTTTTTTTATTATTACTTATTCAAATAAATAGTTAACACTAAACATTATGCCATTGGGGGATTAATATTTCTTAATGAATTTAAACTGTTTGGAATTTGAGTTTTTTAAAACATTTACATACTTACCTACCAATGATTTATGTTTATTTTTATTTAATTCAAGTTAGTACCTTCATTTAATTAAAATTGTTTATTTTAGGCCAGAAAGTTCAATCATTAAATCAACACCAAGTATCTAGCTTAGAAACAAACCTCAATGAGATCGGTGTTTTTTTTGTAAGTGGCATGTTATTAAATCATCAAATTTAGTTTTGTTGCTTATTTTAGATTCTAATAGTAAAGCTATTGGTTTACCATAATATCCTAGTACCTATTTGGATGTAAAACAATAAGGACAGACAGTAGGATAACCACAAAATGTTAACATATTAAGAACAAAAAAGTGCAGGTACTTCATACACCTAACAACTTTACAAAAATGGTATTTGTATTTATGTAACAATTTAATTGTCAATTAAAAATCATATTAATTTTAAAATAATTAAACTATTCGAAAATTATAAAAAGAAAACTAATAGCCTACCTACATATTTAAGTGTTTTATTTTTATAAGTAATATATTGTAAGATTACTAGAGTTAAGGTTAATAGGTTATTTATATTTAATTTTCATTAATTAAGCTGATTTTAAAAATACATAATACAATATCAATAGTATATAAGTACTATAAAAAGGATCCAAAGTCATTTGGACGAAAATCAAAATTATTATTATCTACAATATTACTTATGTATGAAGCATAAAAAAAAAAATTAGACACTTGTAGTAACTTTTGTTTGTAAAAAGTAAACATATTCAACAAATACTAGGTTGTTATAATAAACAATACATTGTTAATTTGTTTCATGTTAAATATAATTTTGGATAAAAATTACTTACTTAATTTTGTGTTTTAATCTTTAAAATCTTAATTTCTATAGAATAATCCAAGACATGCTTTAAATGCTACAGAAATGAAACTACTTGAGACAGATGTTCCAAACCAAACAGTAAGTATATTTTAATAATTTATGAAGCAGGACATTAATACCCCAAAAATAATTATAGTTAAGAAATTAAAATTAAATGTTTAATACAGTTTGTATTATATTCAATGCATTTTTTAAATATTTGATTGAGGATTTTTGTGTACTTATAATTTTGAATTATCTATTTTAAATTTGAAAATAATAGTAAATTACTTTCTCTATCATATGCTAAGATAAGTTAAAGAGTGAGATAAGTAACTATATATTCTTTTTTGAGTACAATTCTCAATAATTAAATGTTTATTATTTTTATATAGGCTCTTAATGTGCCAATATTACATAATCAAAATATACCAAGTTTGAACATAGAAGAAAATATTGGTGATGTTTATAAAATTCCGGAGTTAGAGCAACTACAAGTTGTGAATTCAACATTTTGGTATTGTTGATTTTTTATTACAAGTATATTATATTTTCTAGTTATTCATTCAACCAATTGAAGAGTATCCAGTTATTAATCAAGATATTCTCTTGGAGAACCCTCTCTTATCTAAAAATGATTTTGAACAACAATTAATGGATTTCGATGTACAGCCTAAAAATGTAGAACCACAACAAATAATAGAACAACCACAGTATACAATGAATTTTCAAGATCAACAAATTAGAGTTGAGTCATTAATGGAGCTACCCCAGCATTCAACAAATCTCCAAGAACAACAAAATCAGTTTAAGGTACCATTGAACTATAGTGTGATTGTCAATTTATAAGTGTTAACATTGCCTTAAAATTGTATCAAAATAGATAATAGAAATCAGACTAAAAAAAAACATATTTTTTAGATACCTACTGAACATTGTTCTCCTGAAAGGTTAACAAATCAATCACTAAAAAGAAAAAAACCTAGTGTTGTTCCAAAAAAAAAAGTAAGTCACTTTTAGTTTACTGTGGGCTCTATATAGTTAATTCCTATACCCATCTTAAATTATTATACCATTTATTTTTCCAGTTGGTAGGTACCTACATGTATTTTATTTTAATGCATTTTATTAATAAATTAGATGCATATTGATCCAGTTTAAATTTACTGTCTCCTGTATCTGACATTAAATAACTTCTTGTTTATTTAAACTTCAGTAAATATAATTAATTTTTCATACCAAAATATGAATGTAATTAAAATTGGTCTATATTATAATAATATATTTATTTTATGTAGATTAACAATTTACTGCTGAGAATATTTTCAATAATGTACAAATAACCAACTGTCTATTCACAAATTCTAATAAAACATTCAATATACGCTTTAATTATAGGTTGTAATAATAAATATTATTAATATTTTTTTGATCATAACTTGCTCCATACAGCTTAAGAAACGACTCATTGAACAAAACAGTAAAGTACTTAGAAACCGGTTGAAGAAACTTCAAGGAGAGATGTTAGATGTAATATTTTTAACTATGTATATAAATCAGTTATTTTAATTCAACTATTATTTGTTTTATTAGAGACCACTTGAATATATGATGTTGAAATGTACTAATCAATCTATTGACCATTTACCTATAAGACATGCTATGTACCGTAATAAACTTATTATACCATTTGCTGCGCTTACATTAAATATGGAACTAGAAGAAGACAAAGTATTGCATATTTTTAATATATTTGAAAAATAATTTTAAGTTCTGTTTTTAAATCTCATAATATATCTATGTTTAGTATAAATTATTTTTTAATTGTTCCCAATAGTCTGTATTTGTATTTTATATTTATCATTCATGACTAATAATAGAAAGGGGGGAAGTAGGTAACCATTCTGCTGTACAGTAGGAGTCAAGTTTACCTCGTCATTGAGTAGGTCAATGTAATGAATAACATTGGATACAAAACAAATAATTCTGATCGGAGATGGTATACTTAATTAATTCTATTATCATTATTTTTTTTATTAGGATCTAGATGCTGTTTTTAATAATGAAATTACTATGGATAGTTACAAATCTAACAATGAACAATTTTATCACTGCAATACTCCAAACATTTGGTATGTCATACTTTATTTCTCCAAATTTAATATTTGAAATACTTAGGTGCATAATTAGGATGATATTTATTTCTGAATACTTATCTTTCTAAAACAAAATCTTGGAAAATATAACATTTCCAAAATATTGCCAACTATGAATATCTTTTCCATTATTTTATTCTATTCAATTTGTAAAATATAACAGCTATTAACTTTCATCATCTCAACAATATATTTAATAGGTAGTTATGGAATTGTTGTGTTTTTTATTTTTGTAATCAAATGCTTGAAATAATCTTATTTATATTAATATAATTTGTGTTTTTACAGTATTTATAACCATTGCAAAAACAATTCATTGCCTCATTTTACTCTGCTTCCTTTAGTTGAAGAATGTAAGTAACAACTATTATTCATAAATATTTTGCATACAATGTGCCGTTGTTATTAAAAAAATATTATTTATTATTCAAACAACTTACACAAAATAATGTTTTTCTGTTATGGTTGACAATGACTACAAGAACCTACTTTTATATGATATATTATTTATGTTTAGTGCAACATTTTTATATCTTGTAAATTTTGTTTTTTTATTTTTTATTCAGTTTAATGAACAATGAATAAATATAACTATTATTTAATAGAATTTTACAATAATTAAATATTTTTAAAATAATTTTCAAACAAACTGTGTTCTAGGTTTAACCAATAATAGTTTAGTGTGGCGAGACACTATTAATGAGGTAAACATCATTTTTTCTATTAACATGAATACAATTAAATTAAAGTTACATAAATGTCATTAGAATAATAAATTCAACAATTTTCAAGTCATAAGTATATTATTTCAGATAAATAATAATTTGGAAGATAGTTTAAGAGAAATTTCACCTATCTCAAAAATTGATCAGACTAAGTGGAAGAAATTTAAAGACAATATAAATTATAGAGGAAATCAAAGTTTAGTAGCCCATAAAACATTAGTTGGCCCTGAACTATCTCATATAGATATACCACCACATCTTGTGGAATTTCCATGTCTTAGTGAAGTTGATAAACTTTTAAATGGTAAAACAATAATTGAACAACACAACTCGACTGAGGGGCCTTCATATAATATGGCAAATATTTGTCCTATGCCTTATTTGTCTATAATAAAAGAATCTGAATTACTTCAATTGCCCAAAGAGTCTCTAAATGATCATGTTGAAATAAACATTGACCGAGAAAATGTTATGTTGAATCAATTAGAACCAAATATTTTGCAGGATATTGAAAAGTAAATATTTTGGTTAACATTAATTTATATTTTAAAACAAAATTATAGTATTCCAATTGCAGGATTACTGAGCAAGTTGAAGAAAGTCATCGACTATCTATTGACATTAAGGAAATAATATCTAATATTTTAAAACAATCTGCTAAAAATATTTCAAATTTTATGTTTACTGATATTTGCCCTATTCACATAACTAATAGAAGATATGCTATTACAGTTTTTGTAGAGCTACTGGGTTAGTATTTGAACAAATCAAAATGTATTTATTTCATATTAATTTTTTGCATATATTTCCTTAGGACTGCATAAAAATGGAATCCTCAAATTAAGTCAACCTTATAACGCAACTAATCCTTCATCTATTTCAATTGAAATAATTAATTACAATTTTTTTTGAACTCCCTTTTTCAATTTTGTTTTTATGATGTTTTATACTGATGTATGTACTATGATTTGCCTATACTTTTAATATTATATAATACCTAATATTTAATAATTTTTTTTTATGAAAATCAAAATATGGCTAATTTATAAATGTTAAAATGTAAACTATTAGTTTTAGTTCCAGTATTGTGATCTCTTATTTATATTTGATAGTTCTTATTATTACTATAAGTAATTTTTTTGTTTGTTTTTAAATAAACTTTTCATTTTATCATTAAGCTATTATATTTTTAATGGTAAAATAAGTTCTATGTTTCTTAAAGAAAACTATACAATATCCATTATTAAAATACTTATTTTAGAATTATTAACAAAATAAATTAAATTGCAAGTCTAAACACATTTTTTTTAAATTTCCACTAACAACATCTTACGAGGAACCTTGTATTACATTTTCAAGTTTTTTGACTGAGTGAAAAATATTTTATTGACATTATTATAAAAAAAAATAATAATAATCAAAAATGTCACATACCTATAAATAGATAAAAAAGAATCAACAATTGTATGGTGTATAAAGAGTTTAACACGATTCAAAATATTTTGAAAAATGTGTGTACCTAGGGTTTTTTTTAAGAGTCAAACAAAAAACTAAAACTAATATTAAGTAAAAATTAACTTTTTTCTTTTATTTTTTGTTCGTTTTTTCTTGCTGCTTTTGAAAACTAATGGACATTTTTTACTTTTGACCCATCAAAGGATTAACTAGATTTAAAAGATGCTGTCGAAGAAAATCAAAGCATTTTTACTACCCAACAGGGGATGCTAGACACAAAAAAAGCACACACACACATCATTGTAAAGTCAATACATTCATCGCTCCGCTCAGAATCTAAAAATTAAACTGTACCTATTATAATAAGCATTTGTTTTGAATTATATTTTATAAGTCCTGTATTTAATTTCTTTTCTATTATTAATTACTATAAATTTTATGATATAAGTACAATTACCAAAGAATACACTGTGAGATGGATTATAATTAATCTAAATTCTTAATTAGAAAAATTAACTTGGTAAAGTTAAATACATTTTTTTATTTGAAATTAATTTTTATTAATTTACTGAACGTCTGTATATTATCATGTACTATTGTACTAGTCTATAGCGTTTAATATATTATCTAATATAGCCAATGTAGGTCATGTACTTTGTAGTTAGAATTTAAAAGTTCATAACTTTACCAAATTATGACAAATACCGTTAACAAGTCATTGATTTTTTTTTTGCAAGTTTTATGCAATGATATGGCCGATAATGAATTAATTAGTAGAAAAATCTGAGACTCCTAAATAAAAATTCCAACTATCGAGGCCTGTTCTACCTGGACCCTGACCCCATTAATCCGGGCTTGAGACCGTGTATATTACAATGGCTATGGTCCTAAGATAACATTTGTAAAATTTATATTCATTTTTAGTTTACTATATATAAATGTATGGTATCTACAATAAATTATATTTTGGTAATGCAACTGTGCAATTACCGATGACACTATGCTAGTAGGCAGTTGTAGCTTTAGATCTATTATAGTGACAACCACGAAGGCTAGAGATATCACGGTGACAACTCAACAACAGCCTATAAGTCTACAACAGTGAATACAACTTAAACTGACTTGAGTACTGAAGTACTGAGTTCATGAATTAGTTGTCAAGTACTTGACAGTTGACTTCACTACTTCAGTACATAAAATAATGAAAGCACGATATAAGATAGTACTATCTATGCACTATAGTGATAAAATTCCTTATCGCTTGCTAAGACCGTGCTAAAAAATAATACCGTGCAAGTACATTATTATTTAGTTCATTCCTAACTTCATTCTATTAAATACTTCGAAGACCGCAAATAATAGACAACTTTCGATTTATCGTAATATGGTGCCCTTATATCGATCTGCGATGTAACCAGATCTTACTATATTTCATCGTAAGAGATTTTATCACAATATCACTATCGATATTATTGTTTAGTCGATATATTGTTACCTTCCCTACTTTCCAGGCCGGCATCATTATCTTACTCACTATCACGCGTATGTACTTTCGTAGTTCGTACATTTTCAATATTGTGCATTTATAAATATAATTTTGCCTTATATTTTTAAGCAATCTGTGATTTTATTAATGCATCTCGATTATATTGCTGGATAACGAAAACAGGACGATTACAATTTTATCATAATGAACAGTATGAAATTAAAACTATTGATTTCTTACAAACATTACTCTCCGTCACTGTTGTGTAATTTCCAAAAACTAAACCATCATCATATATTTTCATCGTCTCTAAGTTATTCTACATTAAATAATAAACATTTATTTGAGCACTGTAAGTATAAATTAATTGTTTAATTTTATATGAATATTACAGACATCATATTTAATATTTATAACTATCTTATGTTTTAGTTGTCGAACCACTGAATTCTTATAATTATAAAAGTATACATACCACAAGCTATTTAAGTAATAAGAAGGATTTTTATAACATATTAGGAGTACCAAAAAATGCCTCTCAAAAAGAAATTAAGAAAGCTTATTACCAACTTGCTAAAAAATTCCATCCAGACACCAACAAGGGAGATCCTAGTGCTAGTAAAAAATTTCAAGAAGTTTCTGAAGCCTATGAAGTAAGCATAATATATTTATTATTAAGTGTTACGTGTTTGATATTTATTCCAGTTACTAAGTTAAAAATAATAGGAGTTTTGTGTTAACTTTGACATTTTAAACATTTTAAACAGTATACCACTATGTATACATACGTTTGTATCATTCTTAGTTTTAATCATCTATAATATTATTTTACAGATAATATTCTGTAAAATCTACAAACTCTCATTTTCCAGACTAAATAATAAATTAATTTTTATTACACCTTTAAATATACTTTATTAAATAACACTTAAGTTCTAATGTTTTTAAGAAAAATAGCTAAGTGTTTCTACACATATATTTGACTTATGCATTTTAAAATGCTATGAATACTAACTTAAAAAAACTAATGGAAGATTTGCTATATAATATAGTTATTTTTAAATTTGTTTATAGATCATTTTACCCTAATATTAATCATAACAAAATTAAATGTATTATTCAGAATGTACAATTTGCTAGGTTATGTGTTTGACAACACATGGGAAATTAGCATCCTCTTCTTAATTTATTCTAATTTCTTTCTTGTCGAGATAATGAATTTTTTTTTGGTAGATTATAACTCATTATTTTTTAAGCAAATGAATTTTTTTTATCCTGTTGTACAAAATCTGTATATTGAAATATACTAAATATATTTTAATATCAATTTTAATTCATATTTGTATTTATACATTTTATCATGTCATTTTAAAGGTATTTGAAACTAATTTACAATAATTACTTGAACTAGTTTACAATTAATAATAGAAATGAGTTAATAAAAAATTGTAAAATTATCAGTAATCCTCTAATATTAGGATTTGTGCTATACAATGTAAATTATACAATTTATTAATGTTGTCACTTGAATATCTGTTGAATGATAAGGATTCCTATTAATTAAAATAATAGTATAAAATGTTGCTCTATTCCCATTTATTATTATAGTTTTCAATAGTTTTATATTATTTACAGGTGTTAGGAGATGAAAAAAAAAGAAGTACATATGACACATGGGGATCTACTGGTAATCCAAACCACATGGGTGGGCCTGGAGGAGGTGCAGGAAGTGATAATTTCCAAAATTCTTGGGGTTACCAATCTAATGTAGATGCTGAAGAATTATTTCGAAAAATATTCAATCAAAGTGGGTTTGGAAATAATAACTCGTTTGATGAAGATTTTGCTGATTCAAAATTTGGATTTGGAGCTGCGGAAGAAGTAATGCTTATATTTAAGTTAAAAAATGGTTTTGAACTAATTATTCTCTAAAATTAATTTTTCTTAGATTGTTGTTAAAATTACATTTGAACAAGCTGCTCGAGGCGTGAACAAAGATTTAAATTTAAATGTGGTTGATATTTGTCCCAAGTGCCGCGGTTCTCGTTGTGAACTAGGCTATAAAGCTACAACTTGTACTCATTGTAATGGAACTGGAATGGAAACTGTCTCTAGAGGTGCAGAATTTACGATATATAATTTTTTTTTAAATTCACTGTATAAAACACAAATGTTTTAGGCCCCTTTCTAATGAAGTCAACATGTAGACAGTGTCAAGGAACTAGAGTTATTATAAAAAATCCATGTATAGAATGTCACGGGAAAGGAAGCACTGTACAACGTAAAAAAGTGACAGTACCAGTTCCAGCAGGTACATGTTATATTGAAATTTGTTGAACAGTTTAATTGTACTGATATTAAATTTAATGATCTATTATTATAATACTCATAAATCATCTTGAATATTTTGTTAAAATGATATGGTATATTCAATGGTATTAGCAATTATTTATATTACTATACTTGTTTTCACAAGAGAATGATACCGGCTACCAACCAAAACTGTTCCTAACGAAACCTGAGCATGCCCCACCACAATGCCTAGCATATTTCAGTGGTAATGTGGAGGGAATTTTACAGGCCATCAATCATTTGATATGTGCAAGACGCCAAGACAGTACCTTTCTCTTGTGGAAAAGAGTATTCAATTTATTATTTATTTGTTGTATCTTAAATACTTTTTATAAAATTCAAAATTGTTTGATTTTTGATTTTATCTTTTAAAATAATTCAAGTTTGAATATCTTAAAGCCTTTTAGTTTTTATTTTACTTATTAGTTTGATTTATTTATTTAATGGATGCATTTTAAATATTTATGAATTACATGAATAAAATGTACCCAAACATTAAATGTTACTACCATTTATTAAAACTATAAGTAGCTATGTAATTTCTAGAAAATATTTACAAATATATTTGTAATAAACTTGCATATATTTTTGTATTGAACTATAGTTTTTATATAAATTGTGTTTGTTTGTTTTACTATTTTCAATAGGAATTGAAGATGGCCAATCTATTAGAATTTTGGTCAACAGAAATGAAGTATTTGTTACTTTCAAAGTGGAAAAATCTGATTATTTTAAAAGAGATGGTTCTGATATTCATACAGATGCTAAAATTTCAATATCTCAAGCAATATTAGGAGGATCTATTAGAGTTAGAGGCATTTACGAAGACCACACAGTGCAGGTAATAAATTATTTACTAATCCTAAAATACAATATGTATGCAATATTTATATAATTTAATATGTCTTTGTTTTAATTTATCTTAAAAGATTTCTCCCTATACAACAACAGACACCAAAATTAGATTAATCAAACAAGGAATGAAAAGAGTTAACTCCAATCTACTTGGAGACCATTATGTTACTATTAAAGTAGATATTCCTAAGTCATTGACAAAGAAGCAGCTAGCATTAATTAAAGCTTATGCAGAGCTTGAAGAAAAGACACCTGGAACAATAAAAGACTTAAATCATAAAAAAGATGGTACGTAACGCATTTGTATTTTTTTTTATTCATAAATATGTTGAGTTTATAAATAAATAATAAGTATACAGGGTGTAACAAAAAAAAACTGATAAATTAAATTATTTTTGTTTTGATCAATAATTTAAAATGTTTTATCTATAATATGTATACATTTATAGCTACATTTATAAGTATTTTTAACAAAATTCCAAAATACCAAATTGTTAAACTTGTTTTTTAGAAAAAATTTGATGGTATAAAGATGTATTTAAGCTAAGTAGTTTATTTTTACAATTAGTACTCAAATATGCAAATGTTGAAGTAGGCATGTATTTTATATATTTTTATTTTTCATAATATTTAAACTTGATACCTCCTACTATTGATCGAACAACACTTATATTCAATACCAGAAATGTATAAAACTATATTATTATTAATATTATCATTTATGATTTCTGTTTAAAATAATCCAATTGAAATACATTTATTTCAAAACGCAATCATCAATGATGATTTTAAGAAAAGTTAAGTATTTAATATTTGATCATCACTGTTGCCACACACTATCGTTCATAATATATATATGTATTTATGGTTATCAGTAACTCGAGATAAGTTTTCTGTTTGATAATTGCTTTTTTTTTCTGATAGATTCTTACAGGATCTCTCCTAAATTCTTTTAATAGCTATAATTTGCCAACAAAAGATGAAAAACAAAAAAATTCAATAATCAACATGCATAAATAAAAGTTTAATCATTTCTGAGTGTTTAATTAAAGGTTATTATACAAAAATCAAAAATTGATTCTAGTAAACTTAAAAAAAAAAAATAATTATCAACATTTTAATGTTAATAAATAATTTAAGATTTACTTCTCACATCTGAAATATCCCAACAAGAATAAATTTAAAAAAGTTATTACTTTTTTAATTAATTAGTATCTAACTCCACAAAAATGTTTACCTCAACATTTGTGAATAACAAACAACTTGACTTAAATAAATGTTTTTTTTCTAAAGGTCAGATTAACAAATTAGCTTAATTGAATTATTCCAAAAAAAAGTAAATTAAATTTTATATGTTTTATTTCAGTGTTCAAAAAAATTGTACATTGTAATTATTTAATTTGACAGTTTTTTTCTGTTATACTTTGTTATAAATATTATTTTTATTATTTTATCATACAAACTAGGTTTGGTGCACCTTTCGGCAGGTGTCCAGCAAGTAAGTGGGTAAATGAAGTTTGATTAAAATGGAGATGTTGAAAGTTATTTTTAAATTGCAATAATACTACTTTTGAAATTGAGTAACAAAAGTGCTTTCTAGCTATGACTATAGACTATACAGAAATGTTAATTTAGGATTTACAGTTTTTAGTAAATGGGCCATTGTTCCTAAAATTAACATGTAGTTTTTAATAATAATAATCTCACATATTATCAATATAGTTATGTTGTTCTCTTAGTTTTCATAGTCTGGGAATTTATTTATTTGAGGTAGTGGGTTTTTAACCATCTATTTTAAATTAATCAAGAATACTCCTGTCTGGTCATCAAAAATGAATTAGTATTACCTTTCTCTATTTTTGGTTCAATTTAAATCAACTCTTATTTATTAAAGTTATTATTTTTATATTGTAAATAATTTTTTTAGGGATGTTTCAATACATATTTCTAGTTTCTATTTAATTCGTTTTTGAATATGATGGAAACAAATTAAACTTTTAAAGTATATTTTGCTGAATTTTGTGTACACGTTAAAAAGTATAAACTATGTTCTAAAATTTATTTATAACGTTTTATAAAAAAAAATGTATACCTAAAACTTATAAGTTATAACTGCATTTCTACTGCTTCTAATATAATAGGATATTTTCATTAAATTTTAAGTTAAACATTTAGTTTATTTAAATTTGTTCACCTTAAAAAAAATTACGAATATTATTCAAAAATAGTTGCTTTTTTTAGGCCCATCAGCTGGTGAAACACAATCAACCCAAACAGCTGATGATGGGATTTTGACAAAAATAAAAAAAGCATTATTGGGATAATTTTCATTTTTTGGAACAAAATCCACTTAACCAATCAAAGTTCAAAGTAATTACTCTTTTTGTACATAATTACTTGTATTTTGAAAAATTGATAAAAAAACTTATATGAAATCCCAGTCTATGATAAAGAAGAGATTAATCTACTTATGAGTGTTTTTTTTTTGTGATGGTTAATAATAACATTTTATTTTTTTACAGGTAGTAAATCATTTGATCAAGAATCATCAGGAAACGAAATGTTAGATAACTTAAGATGTGTATTAGGGAAACAAAATGAAAATTAAAGCTTAAAGCTTATTTATTATTTGTGTTACACAAGAAATTACTCTATGTCATTGTGTCAAGTATAATATAGTTGTTGCATTAATGATCATGTGTAGTTTTATTTGTTCATTTACAAAAACATAAAAATGATGAATACTTGTTTATTTTATTTTTTGTCATTCTATGAAACTATACTACAATATTTTATATTTGGTTGCTTTAGCTGAATTGACTAGTTAAGTTTTCCAATTAAATGAGACATTATTTATGAACTTAAAAATCTGATAATTTAAACTTTTAACAGTCATTTTATTTCATAATTAATTCTTGTAACTTTTTTTTCGGATGTAAATATATGATAAATAAGTGTAACTATTGTTGTATTTATTATTAAATCAAATATTTAAGTTTGTATTTGTTCAAACTTAGTAGTTTAAAATATAATTCTATACATGTATTTGTTTGTTAAAATATTTGTAAGCATTGTGTGTTGTATCCTGTTACTGGATAGTATCTATTGATCATATTGATATAGGGTAACACAGAAAAATTGTCAAATATAGACCTATTTACTATAATATGATAACTACTTATTGGTTATTGGATATTGGTAGACAGCTGTTTGATATCAAAATTATATAAGCTAGATGCGAGTATTATAGTATTATGATTGGACTGGCCTATCGTGTAAACGTGCGAATGCAGGATAGGTCCTCGATTGTATAGGCCTTCCGCCTTTCTCTAAATGATAAAATTTAGGTACTTATATTTAAATGCATATTGTGCATAACTATGAATTTGCCAAGTCCGTGGCGTCCTATAATAATATTATAAGAATATAACCTCATTAACCCAACAAATTTTTGTTAACATTTATAGCAAATAAATTTGTTTACCTACATAGACATTGGTGGGTGGTACATATGTAATATGTTATATTTTATACATTTTAATTAATTATAGGTGCATTTAAAAACATGAGTAAAATTTTAAAACAACGTGATAATGGAAAAGAAAAATTATTTTTAAGAATATAAGCTGTTGATTTAAAGTCTAAAAATTACACAATTTTATATCTTTTATTCATGGCTTGTGCTCTTACATAACCTGTTATTATATTAAAACGCAAACAGTGACAATTGATGAAATCAATTGAAAACAATAATCCTAAGACTATGGAAAACAAGGACTAGGATCGTGTATTGTTTCAACAAATAAAGTGTGAACAAACCAGAAATAAGTACTTGGGAAAAAAATCCAAACTATCTTATATAGGAAAGTACTGACAAACATGAAATAATTGATATTTTTTAAAATGACAAAAATCTTGTATTTTAAATTAAGTGTACTAAAAGTTATATCAATCAATGAATTAAATTTATTATTTTATAAAAATGTTTATAATATTATACTATTTTGAAATCGGTAACAAATTGATGCGGAAACATTGCATGAAAATTAGCACTTAGCAAGTAATAACGTCCCCAATTGTTATTCAATAAGTTATGGCCAATAAGGACTATTCGCAATAATGTCCTACCCAGATAAATAGCCTGTTATGTTAACTTAGGTCTACACCAGGGGTGTCCAACCTTTTATGAAGACAGGGCCACATCATATGTATAGAAGTTGTTGTGTCCTTATGGGCCACATACTTTTATATGATAATACATTCAGATTTTATGATTAAATTATATTCCATAATACATTTTTTTTTATAATTTTAAAATTCCGAATAATAACCAGAAATTATTTTACAATTATTAATATTTAATTATAATTACACGAAAAAATATACTTATTTCTGATATAATGGACTGTTTCTTACTGTGTTTTTCATTTTTGAAAACAATTGTTCGCAAATGAAGGTACTGCCCAAAAGCAGGGACAGGAATAAGGCATGGCCAGGAGGACTGAATATGTTTTTTTGGGTAGATATAATTTATACATATCTAATAAAGATGACTGATTACATTTTTCTCTGAGTTGCATATTTAATTGTGACTTAATGCATTCCATTTGAAGTTTAGTTTCCACAGCAGTAATATCAACCGAAAATGGTGTTGTGAAAATAGCAAAGAGTTGACTATTCTTACGAAAATCTTGGAAAAAGGTTTTCAAATTCATTAATTAAAATTAAAATCAAAGAAACTTATTTCTCCCTATTCTTGGGATTGTATTAGGCCAACACAGGGGAAGACATACATTTATTTACCTTAACTTGACTTGGCAATAATTTAATATTCAGTTCAAAGACAGTTATTATTTAAAAAATATTACTAATAACCATTAAGCGAGCATAACTGAATATGTCTGTACTAGTGTACTAGATTACACATGCTTAGCAATAATTCTATATAGGTATTTTATTTTAGATTCTAAGCAAAGTGATGAATGTATTGATTTTATAATGATGTGTGTTTTTATATTTATTTAATTATCTTATTTTATTTTTTTTGTGTCCGTCGACACGGTTTCATGCAGTAAAAATGCTTCGTTTTTCTTCAACAGAAACTTTTCTGGTAGGAAAGTGAATTTAGTTGGTGCATTCGGTAGGTCAACATTTAATGTGCCTTATAGTTTTCAAAAGCTACAGGAAAAACAAAAAATTAAGGAAAAACAGGAATTTTTACTCAAAACCAGTTTTCGAAAAAATCGATTTTGACGTTTAGTGTAATAGTCGTAAAAGTCCAACAAAAATGACCTTAGATACATGAAATTTTCACTGAATATTTGTGTAAGCTTTTTTTATACACCATACAATTTTCGATTATTATTTGTTTTTTTCTTAAACTCAAGTCAATAAAAAACGTTCAATCTGTCAAAAAACTTGAAAATGTAATACAAGGTTCCTTGTAAATTGTTGTTAATGGAAATTTAAAGAAAAGTTGACGGTAAATCCACAATAATATGAGCGTTTGAAGTTGAAATTTTTACAACATGAAGTGATTTTCTTATTTTGTTGTAATTCAAAAACGAATTACCTACTGTAGACACTTGAAATGTGGACCAATTGTTATTTCATCAAGTTATATACTTGATAATATTTTGTTTTGTTTTAAGCTGTTGACGGACATTTTCAATTTTAATTTTTTTTCTATAAATGTCAATAAAATTTTAATGGTTGGGTCCAAAAGCATGAAAATTTAATACAAGACTCTTGATAACTTGTTACAATAGCAGTTGAAAACTATTAAAAATACATATCCATGTTTTTTTTTATAAGCATTTGAAGTTCAAATTTTGACAATATAATATATCAAATTGAAAATTGAAAATGATTTTGTAGTTAAAAAATTATAAATTTTTCAATTTTTATAGCTAAGGATTAAAAATTTAAAACAAGGTCTTACTTAAGCAGTTTTTTCCGCAACTAAGAAATTCAAAAAATATATGAATACAGTTATTTTTTACAGATATTTCAAGTTCAAATTTGGACAAAATTGTATATTAACACAACAAATACCTAACATATCATTTTGTTGTAATTCGACTCCCAAACAGCCCAATTTTACATAGGTATATATAATATTTTTCCAGCATCACTGATAATTAAAGAACTGGTATTAATTCAACTTACCGTCTACCATATTAATCAAAATAAATCGTAATAAACTAATAACAATATAAAATATCCTAAACTGACCTACCGTCTCCGTTCAGAATCGTTTTTTGTATACAATTATTTGATATCATTGAATTCAAATTTAATACTATCTCTATTACAGCGACCTCTTAGACACCTAATGTACAGCAGAGCGACATCCACTTACCCGCTGTTTATTTGTTGATAAATGACACGGGAAATTAATTGATGTTTAATATTTTGAAGTTTTATATTCTTAAAATACATTTTTTCTCGTAATATTATTAATATTAATAGAGTATATTATAGGTACAATTAATCATTAGTTTTTAAATTGAAGTGAGGGTCGCGGGTTGGATACCCCCGGTCTACACTCACCTAACCACTCCCCCCTCCGGTACCACGAAGAGGTCTCTCATCACTAGGCTAGCTATTTTAAGGCCCATTGGGGTGGGGTTGAGGGGGTATGAGGTCCATAAGATCTCGAGTTCGGTAACTGGAGCCGGTAGGCGTAGGAAGTAGTTGCTTGTCATACTTGGATTAAATACTCTCGATTAGGTAAACTTAATAAACAGTTTGAAAAAATACAAAAAAAATTGTCCAAAACTAGGTGCGATATCCGTGTAATAAGGTTGTATTGTTATAAATAATACCTCCACTAAGCAACAATTATTCAACTGGGTATGGATAATCGCGTATGTGTGTATCTTATATAAACAAAAATGCTATTAACTTTAACTAGCTATAACTTCAAAACTAAGTCCTAGTGCCAAATTCTCACTGCACCAATGTTTTCAGTATACCTAGTACATAAGTCACACAAATAAAATTGTAAAAAATAGGGTTTCCAGACTACCCAGTAAACTAGAAAAGTTTCATTTATTTAATTTGCATTATCATGATTATATATTTACCTATTTCTAAAATAATAAAATATAATATTTATTACTGACTTTTTTCCTTATCATCAATTTGTTTTAAATCATAAAAAATATCTACTGCAATCTAGTGGTAGACTTAGCATCGGCCTACAAAAAAACACCTGATAGATGCACCTTGCTAGTATTTTGATTATCATTTATCAGTAATTAGTTTTTAGGTATACAAAAAGTGAATATAATTATTTTTTTACCATTATTATTTTTTTTTTTCAATTTTAATGTCATAAAATAAATGTAGGCAATTACTTTTGTTTACAAATAGTTTGTATTAAATTCATTATGCGTTATAAGTCAATAGTTTTTATTCTGTTTCTGTATAACCATCACTGGACGCATTAGAATGTGCGTTCTCATTCCATTTTTTTTTTTGTTTTTGCTTAATTTATATATTTGTTGTACAATCATTACTTCTGTAATTTAAAATATAAATGTTATAGTTTTTATTCACTCCTTTTTATTGTGATCTGGATACTCTATGTGATTATTTGGTATGTCCTGTTTTATTTTACATAAAATTGACCTAGTTTCTAGGTATTTACAAGTATTCTGATATTACATTCTTGCCCAATATAATCAGTACACTAACCTACATAACTCTTACCTAACTTGCATAGTTAACATGACCTTAATGTAATCATTTTCTATATTCAAATTTTATTTTATTTTTTGAATTCAAGTCTTCTAACAAGTGTTGTGAAATTAATTTTAATAAACTTATCATATATTATAAAATATTATATATATAAAAAGCTATACATAATAATACACATAAATATTTGTATGATATGATATGTAGGTATATATTATTAACAATTTTATTCATAATAAGTAATACATTTAATTTTATCTAGGTATTCTTACTTTATTTAAGATTGGTAAAATATTTAATATTATTTTTGAATAAAACATTTATGATATTATTTAGTTTTAAATAATGAAAAAAAAAATTTTCCTTTTACTAAATTGTTTCGTGATTTCATTATGATAATATCACATAATATATAAGAACTAGATATTGTATACAGGTCTACAGATTAGTGTTTGATATGCTTGGACTGTAAATGTTTTTAATAAAATTAAAAAAAAATTATTTTTACAGTAGTGCCTTAGAGTTGAATTGTTATTAACTTTTAAGAATTTGTTTATCATAGAATATGTTTTCTTATGCCTTTTATTTTCATACATTAATATTGTTGTCAAATGTTCTGTCCTCGTATTAATTGTCCTCCTTTCAACTTTTGTTTTGCAAAGAATAAGTTTTCTTTAAAAAATAATATTATTTCAGTCAGCTTCCCATACAGCATGTATCTGGTATTCTGGTGAATAATAAATAGGTAGGGACATAAATAAAGTGAAACAGTGACTTAAATGACTAAAAGTTAAGAGTTTTGTAGTATTGAATTTAATTTTGTATTACTGATTATAATTTGTTTTGTTTTAGAACCAAATAAAACATTAATACTTATGGTAGACGTAATTGGTCTATTTGCAATTCAATCGTTAAGACAAAGATCCCTTACATACCATGTCTGAAGTAGTTTCATATACACCTGTGAAAAAGGAATTTGATGTATCATCTGGAAACAATAACGATAATTCAAATAATAATTTTGAAGAGAATGGGGACATTGAAAACGATCAATCAAATTCTAATTATGACACAGTCTCAGATTGTGGAACTTCTGTTCATCGATGTGATAGATGTGATAACTATGAAACATTAAATGAAACGAGTCTAATATCACACTTGGCATTATGTCAAGGAACAGAAAGTAACAATGAGAATGATCCACAAACAAATCGTAAATTGTTTGAATGTGATATATGCAACATGAAATTTTCAAATGGCGCTAATATGAGAAGACATAAAATGAGACAAACAGGAGTTAAACCTTATGAATGTAAGATTTGTCAAAAGCGTTTTTTTAGAAAAGATCATTTAGCTGAACATTTTACAACACATACAAAATCATTACCATTTCATTGTCCAATTTGCAATAGAGGATTTCAACGTCAAATTGCAATGAGAGCACATTTCCAAAATGAACATGTTGGTCAACATGATATGGTTAAATCATGCCCATTATGTAATTTTAGAGCTAGTTCAATGAAAAGTTTAAGAGTCCATTTTTTTAACCGGTGAAAATATTTACTAAATCTGATTATAGAAATATACTTGTCATTTTTCTAATATTTTTGTATTTACAGACATGGAATTGACCTAGATAACCCGGGAGTTAATGTGATAAATTCTACTTTAACAAACCACATACCCATTGAATATAATAGTGGAAATGTGAGTACTAGTGGAGCTTGTAGTGACAGTGGTGATTCAATTGGAGGAAGTCGTTCAGAAAGTAATGCAACACCACCAATGCATTTTCTTACACCCCATGTTGAAATATCAATGACAGAACCCAATCCTACAGAGTGCTCATCTTTTTCCTCTTCCCAAGTATGTATAACAGATAATTATGTCACTAATTAATAAACATTTTGGCTATAAAATTCAAATATATGATACAACTAGATAAAATAGTTATGAATTTACCTAATTTGCCTTATAATATTAATTTTATTATTTTACTTGGAATTTATTTTGCTTTTTTACATTAACTAAAATACTAAATACTCAAATTTAAAGAATTAACTAACTAAAAATATTAGAATATTTACAAGTTGGGTTATATACTATATGATATCATTGATATCTAATAAAAACACATTTAATACAATGTCAAAGCAATAACTTGTATGAAATAATTCATAAATAATTCTAAATTACATAACCATCTTAGATCATTAGTTAATTAAACATTTTACAATTTACATTTACCAAGTATTATTATGACCATGCTAATCTTTGCTTTTATGATAAAGTATTAATTCTTGCAGTTGCTGGTTACTAATGTATAGAACAGAGGACTTGTAGCATTTGCATACCTATTTGTTTTGTAGAATCACAATAATAGCACAGTAGGAAACAAATGCGTTTCATGTTGAACCAAGCTAGATTTTAGATTTTATTTTGCATATAATTGTATGTTTATTTTTTTGGTTTTAGGGCATATTACTTCCATTCTATACCTTTAGATGCATATTTTAAATAATTTATAATTTTATCAATATTTTTACTGTCAACATTTTATTTCATCTAAATATTTAATGTACAGCCAAAATAATGTTTAAATTTAAAATTATTTAAAATTTTGATCATATTAATATGGTTATTGACTGTTTCTAAGCGTATGTTTTTCCTAGAAACACATCTCGAGGATTGCCGATTAGATTTATTTTCCGGTCATTCATTTTATTTATTGACAGATATTGTTCACATGCGTATTTTTAAGCATATTTTGTGTATTTTAGTACATATTTGGTGAATTTTTAGAACTACAAGACCATCCAATTCAGTACACCACTTGTAACATACTATACAGCAGAGTATAATACCCACTTACCTGTTTTTTTTTTATATGATATTATTTTGTTTCTTGTAAACAATTTATACAACTCAAAATAATAGGTGATAAATAGATACTGCATTATTGGATGCACATATTTATTTTTATTTCTTAGTTTATACATTTTTTAATTCTGTTAATTGTTAGGATTGTATTTTAACTTTTATTTTGTTGTTTTTAGGTTAATGACAATAATATGAAAACAGAACCTATTCAAAATTTAAATAACGATGATGCTTCACAAGATAATGAATGTCCCAATTCTCCACAGTCAACAGATTCAAACTCTAACATGTCTACATTACCAACATTAGCAGGAAATAATCGACAAGAAGGTGAAGTAAGTACAATCACACCATCTGTTTCTCTCATTCCAATAAAACAAGAACAAGGAGATGAACATTTAAGAAAAAATAGTTCAAATAATGCCCAAAATGGAGAAACTGAGTCTGGACGTTTTCAGCCAACATCAAGTTTATCATCATTAATTAAAGTATCACCTCTAAAATCATTGTTGCGTGATGAATTTAAACGTAACATAAATATGAATACCCCTGAATTATCTCAGCCTCATAACACAGATCCTGGAATTTGGAGGTATATAGCATTTCAAAAATCATTACAATGTTCCTTTTGCGGTATTACATTTCCAGACCAAACTCTTTACTTTCTGCACAAGGGGTGTCATTCTGAAACAAACCCATGGAAATGCAATATTTGTGGAGAACAGTGTGGTAATGTTTATGAATTTAATTCTCATTTATTAAGTAAAACCCATCAATAATTTTTACATATTATTTTATTTCCAAAGAAAATGTATTCATATCATCTATAATGTAATGTAGTTTTAGTACTTTAATAAATAATGAATCTAATCAGTGTGACAATTGATGATTTAAAATAAAATACTTCTAAAAATATGCAGCAATATTAAATACGTATAACATTCATAATATTTTTGTTTGATTGGTTTTGCCGACTTAGTATTTAAAAACAATAATTTTATGCCATAAGAGTAAAAATACAATTCTGTAAATTCAATTTTAATTTACCTGCCTATTTGTTATACAAACTAAAACAAATTTTAATTCTGTATTATATATATACGACTGATAGTCTTGACCCAACTTAAAAATTGAATGGTATCTACTTATATTTGATTAACAATTTAATACAGTATTATTTACATACCTATTAAATCAAACCAAATAAAATATAACAATGTATTGAGATATTAAAATGGTTCAAGATAAAAAAAACCTATTGTTTATAGTTTCTTAATTTAATGGAGTTAATTATTTTAAAACAATTATATTTATTTAATTTCCCCCCAAGCACAATTTTTTGAATTTTATTTTATTTGTTTAAATTAAGTATTAAAAATATTAACCAAGTAATTGCTAATACAAATAAAATATTTTGATTTTATGAATGTGTTTGTATTTGAGTATTTTATTTTTGGGTACATAAGAACATAAAAAAATTTATTTACCCCTTTTTAATAATGAATACATTATTTATTCATTTTGTTAAAATACTATAACGGTAGAATATATTTACTGAAAATATTCAAATTTATTGGTATGTAAAGATTAAATAATAAGTTAACTAAATAATTAACTGCAAGTACAAAACAATAATTATTTTATTTTACAAAGTTGAAGAATTTCCGTCCAAAGAGGCAATACACTAACTGTATTCTAAAAATAAAATTACTAAAACGGTATTTACATAATACGTTTTTAGGAAAACAAATTAAAATATACTTTGAGAAAAACAGTCAAATAATATACCCTATTATTCGTAATATTACTGTGTACTGATTTTTGTATTGATGAAATTGTTTGAATTAATCTGAAAAACGAATTGGAATAAATATTTATTTTGTAATGGCTTCTAGTTAGGTCATTGGTTATAGATTGTGGTATACACTATACAAAATTTAAACATTTATTAATTTATTTTACATTTTGTTGTTAGCCAACAACATTTTCTACCTACACATCCTCTAACTCTAATATAAATTATTAAACTTATTATAATTTTTAAATTGCTGTACCGTTTTATTATTTAAAATTCAAAGTACCCATAATTCATTCATTATCTTTTGTATCAGTAAGACCACAAGTTATAAGAAGGTAAAAACAAGAAAAAAGATGATAGCATTAAAATACTAATTTATTCACCTCAGCTATTGGGCATAGGTACTATTTTTTTACCAACACAACGCCACTGACTTCTTACAAATTTCAATAATTTGATCGTTTCAGAAAAATCTGTATTATTCATAAGTATACATTCCAGATATCTATGGAAAAGGGAGATAATTCATTTTTAGTTGGATATATATTATTAAGTTTAGTGCTGTAATAGTAAAATATACCACTTGACTGGCTGCATGTAATTAATTAAAATAAACTTGAACTTCCTTAAGAAAAACCAACATTTCAATTGGGGATACTTGTTCTGTTCTATAAAATGATTTGCCAATGTTTAGTTCTATATTTTTTTGTGATATTATATCGTTAATTTTTCAATTAAAATTACTTGCAGGATGTAAGGTTCAAAATACTAACAATTGAAAAATGTATTGTACATCTTAAATTATAAGATTAGTTTAGAGAGTTGTTTGGGCCAATTACCAGTTGCTCGTGACATACTAATTGTTATTCGTTTAGTTCACATCTGATATTGAATTTCACGGAATTGAAGAAATTAATTCTGTTATGATCAAATCTATAACAGAGACCTTTTTATTTACGGATTTCATCCTGTGCTGTAGATGCTGTTATTTATGCTGCTACTCACTATGATTTACAATTCTCATTTTCAATACATACTCATGTCGTTAATATTATCATTATTATGTACAAACTATTATAGTACATTACAACAATGCATGTTGATAAGGATGTGGGTATTTTTTAACACAAAATTTTTCAATGCATCCAATGATCCACTGTATGTCAGATAAGTACTAAAGTAATAAATATCCTACCACAACTGAAGGCCTGAATTGAGACCAATGGTGCCCCTATTTAAAAAATCTCTTTGTGAAATTTTTCTTTAATATTTAATTAATGACTTGTGTTTCTAAATTTATTGTCAGGGCCGTTACAAAGGGCGGTTTGGATGTGTCCCCCCCCCCCAAACGTAGACTATGTATATGTCAATTGGCACTTTGATACTTAAAGTATTTGAGTTGGCACTCGGAAAATTATAATTTTTTTTTACAGTTTTTAAATAATTTTGTAAGTACTACCAAGTACAAATATGTCCAACACAAAAACTATAATAATATTTAAGAGTCAATGTACGTATTATATAACATTATAACAGTACACACATTTGCCTATACATTCATATAATCATTGAATTATTTTTAATAATACCATTATGGTAACTGATGAGAAACTTTTATGCACTGACGACTGTAATTTCTATTTACAGAAGTAATTTGAACATTTTATGTTGACTCGTCTCACCTAGACATCGACTAAGTGATAAGATTCTAAAATTATTTCATTTATAATATATAGTCAGTGTTGACAGTATTTTCTATTTAATTAATATTTTTATTGAATATTTGGTTATTTTGTAATTTGAGTCATTATTCATTCCGATCATTCCATAATACTATAATCAATAGGCAACAGTGTTATAAATTTTGTTATTGAAAATATTTTATCTAATATACTAGTCAAAATGTGATGAAAAAATATGTAAAAAAATATTAAAATAGAGAACATACTGAAATATTTAGTATTTTGAAATATGGTGTAAAATATGTCTACAGTTTACAATGCATGTAAGTAGGAGATATGATACGAGAAATTTTTTTTTAGTTGGCACATTAATGCATCCCCCCTCCCCTTATTATTTTGTTTGGGACGGCCCTGTTTATTGTACAATATTTTTACATTTTTTAATCAATATACATAATCTCACCATTATTAAACTTGAATAAATCATAAAATAATATTTGTAACTCTTTGAACATAGTTTTTGAACAAAAAGTAAAGCAATAAAATTAACTAAAATTACATGATATTTATTTTATTTTAAATTCGTATATATAAATTCAAAGCCATGCTATGGTTTAAATGAAGTTAGCAATTTCATTTAAATAACAGTACCACAATTACATAGTTTTAGATATGGGTGCAAAATAATCTATTAGTATAAAATGTACCACAAAATCTTGTACATAAACAAAAAAAAAACTTAAAAGAATTTGTATTTTGTATCAAAAATAATATTATTAAAAAAATAAATATAGTTGCTGGTGCCTCTAAATCTGCGTAACTAGACTTTCATAGTTTCACAATTCAATGTTGTGACTTCTTTTATTATTTTGCATATAACAATATTGTGATTGAACTCAAAGATACTATGTTTCATAAGTCGCATTGTAAATACACATTTTTACTTATAATATTTTAATAATATCTTTATTTTATCTATAATAATAAAGCATAATATTTCCTATGTACACAATTATTTATACCCTTACCTACTCTTTATGAATTTTACCTTAATTGATTTATAGTTATTTATTTGAAATATATACTGTGTTTTGTTTTTTGCAAAGAATCAATATATATAGTATTAAGCACCCACCTTTTGTTAATATTGAGTTATTGTGAACAATTCTGATTGTTATTACAATTTTTGTAAATATATTTACGAAAATGTCCATTTTCTTATTTAGACAAGAAGTTATAGAGTTATTGGTTTTATATTAATTTATTGTTCTTTATTGTTGCACCATTTTATTTTCATCCCATATCTTATGTTATTTTATTGTATTAAATGCCATTATTTTTTAGTCTAAATAGCGGAATACAGGGTTTTTGATATCTAAAATAATTAGTCTTTATTTTAATATTGTCATTATTGTGAACAATTCTGATTACAAAAATTTCAATTTTCATAATTGGATAAAACGTTTTTAAATTATGTATACTAATTTGAAAGATGTATTTATCATTAAGCATACAACCTAATTGGGTTTTAAGATAGACAAATAAACTGTTGAGTATTGCATTTTGTGATAATGAAAAAAAATCTCAAGTGTAACAATTATTTTTTTTTGTTAATGAAAATGTAACATATTATGGTATTATTTTACTGTTTATTAATATTAAATACTTTTAATTATTTTGTTTTTTTTAAATTTAAATTTAAATCATTAATTATGTTTTTATGAAATACTAAACCTGTATTATGTGATTTTCAAATTGTGACTGTAAATTCATATTCCGTCCAATCAGTATGAAATGTTAAATTTGACTAGTTATAATTATTTATACATTCTTAACTGTTATCATGTTAAATATTGTTAGTTAATAATGTTAATAATAAATAAATGGCAAGTGTTTTTAATATATTATGTATAGTCAATGTTTATTAGTATAGATTTTCGATCTAACTTATTTTTTACCTATTCCAAGAAACCGAGGATGAAATAGATATATATCTAAGAAATGTATATCTTGATGCTAGTTTTTAAAAGAGTTTGGTGATAATAAACCCAAAACTATTGACAGGTGGACAATCAAGCATTTTTGATACTTCATGCACACAACATAACAAGTCAACTGACTAGAATTATGATTTAAATCTTATCATATTTGTGGAATGTCTATTTCCTGTACATATCCTTTAATTCAATACGTATTTTTTGAAAACTCATCAGGTATGTGTTGACTAGAACAATTTGAAATGTTTATTCAATTTTATACTGTACATCATTCAAGAGTATCAAGAGTAGTTTTTTTTTATAGATTGTCACAAACATTAATAAACTGAAAATATAACTCAAATACCTGAGTTCTGTACAGACCTACAGTATACACTATACAAGTCAATTGCATTATAGGTACTAACTAATATAATAAAAAAATTCAATTATTGTACTAAATTTCGGATTTATATTTTCTTATCAAATATGTAAAAAAAAATTTGTTTGAACTCTGTTGAACGAATCATCCACATTTTTTAACTCTCATAAGACAGCATAAGCTCAATAATGACATGTAAAAACATAAAAATCCGGACTTTAGTAATAATATTTTAGATTAGGAAGTATTTTCTATCGTTTTTGCAAGGTTACCAATTCTGGCAATTGTGTGACACTTCTTATTTTTTTTTCATACATAATTATCATTTTGTTACTAAATTACTAATTTATAACCTTGTAAACTATTTAATTAAAATTATGTTCTCAAATATCTGTCATTAATAAATCGATTTAGCTTTTAATACACATTCAGGTCAGAAACGTATTTTATTGTGCTCTAAAGCCTTAGAACTAATAATTTTCCATCGTTATTCATTGAAATACAACATTTATTTATTAAATTATAAAAAAAAAACAGTGAACATAACCACAAACATAACGATTATATTGAAAAAACCAAAGATTAACTTTTAAATAAATGTCACTAAAATAGGTGGGTACTGGGTACTTAATTTTAATACAGGTTAAGTATTAGCTTTAGAGGTAAAAAAAATTACAAAATGTTCCTATTGTGTTAAATATGCCTATAATGTTTAACAATTAATATTTACTACCACCATGATCAACTACTTGTGATTCTTTACTCCATATAGGTGGAAATTTAATGACTAGTACAGTAATGTTGTCTAGAGATCCTCTATTAAATGATTGAATGGTTAAGTATTGGGCTCCGTAAAATGAATCATCTATATGTTTTTTAATACACTCGATAGCTTCTTCGTTTGTAAATGTATCCCATAAGCCATCTGATGCTAGTATTATAAACTGTGGATCATGATGCGATAAATCAAATGTCAAAACGTCTGGATTGGCAATAACAAATTGTTTCTCTTTTAATGGATAGTCTCCAAGTGCTCTAGAAGTAGCTAATACACCAGCAACCCTCCAAACACCATTAAATGATATGAAACCTCCAGCTTCAGCAATACGTTTCTTTTCTCGCATCTAATGAACGCAAAATGAATAAATATTTTTTTTTTTCATCTCACACACATCATATTATTTCAATTTAAATAAATGTATGAATTATAAAAATAATTACCTGTTGAGGTTTATGATCAAATGATAATGGTATAGCATTCCCTTTCTTATCGCACATAACACCTCTTGAATCTCCAACATTTGCAACAAATAATGTAGTGCCTTCAACTAAAACAATGAGTGCTGTGCTACCTAAAATAGATTGTTTTTAATATTAAATATAATATTAAAACTATTATTAGTGAAAATATTTATATGTGTTACATTTATAACAAAAATGGGACATTCACATTGTTACCTAGCCTAACCCATACCGTATGGTAATAAAAACGTTAGAAATATTATAGAATTGACTTAATTTTTATGAAGTGACCAGTAGTTTATAAACCATTTTTTAAAAAAATTGAAAGAAAGGATAGTTTGAATGCAAGTATATTTTTTTTGTAATAAAAATAAAAAAAAGGTTTTTTTAAATATTGTATGTTCTCAAATTTAATAGATAACTTTATTAAAGTAGTGCAAAAATGTGTAACTTGTTTAGATTTACATGGGTTCAAAAGCTTATGAATAAAGTTTTTTTAAGACACTAAGGTACCTACCAGTTTATAGAAATTTTAAGATTATACAAATATAATTAAAACAAAATATTACCGGCAATATCATAAGTTAATTTTGCTGCTTCAATTAATAGTTTGTCAGCAGCTAAAACTTCATCAATCAATATTTTTGAAAAATTAATATTTCCATCTTTTTGTAAATATGAAGAAGGATTTATCAACTCATCATCAATATTTTTCAATGTAGTTATGTCTTTTTTTAAATTTAGAGGATCTTGTTTAAGTTTATTGTGATTAATAACGCTATCATCTGCAGAACTTGTTGGTTTCATTTTTGTAGGTGTATGTTCTTCAACTTTAGCAAGTTTTGTTTTCATTTTTGGAGTTAAATTATCAGGTGTATTTGAATTAAATATTTTCAGTTCTTCAGTTGTATCAGTTTTTTCATCGAGCAATTTTTTTACTTCAATAATTTTATTTGTAAGATTCTTCATTAAATGTGTAGTTGCATATTCTGCAGCAAACTGAAAATATTTTTTAAATGGTCATTTTACAAGAATTCTATTCATTCTACATGAACTATTATTAACCTTCTATCAGTCACGCAGGGTAAATAATCTCCAGCTTTAATTATAGACATCATTGCAAATTTTCCAAGATAATATACCTTTCTAAAACTTTGTATAGCTGTTAATTACATGTTAATCTAAATGTATGAATAATCAGAACTTCTTTTGTTGAAATAGTAAGCCTGAACTGTCAGCCAAAGGCTTAGAAAATATTCACACCATGCAATCAAGTATTGTTATAACTACCCTTATTGACACAATTGACCTTAGCATACTGTTCATGCCTACTGATTGAATATAACAAGTTCTGATTGACTTATAAATATAGATAAACATGTAATCAACAGCTGTGAAAAATATAAAAATATTAAGTGAATACGAAATTTGAGAAATTTGTAATGACATCTATATTTAGGGTAATTTGGTGATATATTTAGGCTCAGTGATTATTCACCCTGCACAGCCATTATAACTTATACAGATAAGGATAACTATGATATACAGTGGAACCTTGATCATCCAGACTAACGGTGAGGAGGGGGTCACAAGGATAAATGAAAAGTACGATTAATCGAAACTATGTATGCACATACCTTAGATATACATGGTTATATTGTTATTGTCAAAAATGTGTAAAAATGTCATTAAGAGGACATTATACCCGTGTGTGTTATCTCCGTCTTACAAATGAGTAACAGCAAATTTTACGCTCAACAGACCACGTTTATTTTCGTTTGCTTAAAATGTAGAGTGAATTGACTTCTTATAAAAATTAAAGGTGAGATTATTATGTGGGGTAACTCTTGGGCTTTTTATTTTAATTTAATTTTAAAGCAAGTTATGATTTTGTCTTTAAATTGTAAATTGTTTGAACATCTTAAAATACTCATAACGTCCTTTTAATATGTTTGTCAATAATTTATGTGTAATATAAAATGTTCACCTGTCCCTAATTAAACTATTTATAATATGACTTACAGTCTACACAATATTAATTTTATTATTATTACTTATTTTTAAATTTTTGGAAGAATTAGCACAGTTAATCAAGGTTCCACTAAATATATATTTTTGATTTAAACCCTAAAATACAGTTTTGTATGAAAAACATTTTAACGCACTTAAAAAATTATAAATGAATTAAGTTGAGTAAAAAAATATACACTGAAAATGTTATATCCCGCACGAAAATGTGTATAAAGAATAAGTGACCATTAAAAGGTACACTTTTTATATATTAAATTATATTTTATAATATTTTTATAAATTCTTAAATTCAGATTTTTTTATCTTAATGCATTTCTTCCTCTTTAAACTGTTATATATAATATAAATATAAATTTAATGATTGTAAAACTTTGAAACCAAATAAATAATAAAGTTGAAATTCTAATACTTCTTATACTTAGCTTTAAATGTATATTAATTACAAAATAAAAATTGTTTTAGGTAATAAAAATTACTTTCAAAACAGATAAAAATCGTCTAATTTATTTATAATATGCCAGTACAAATATTTAACACATATGGCTACACCTTAAATTTAAATAATTAGTGCAATCTAGAAGATGATTCAGTTTATTATATTTATAGCTCTTATATTCCTTGTATTTAATAAGGAATGTAAATTCAGTGAATGACATTGTATTTTTGTTATAATAAACTTAATTTATAAATTTTATGGGAATGATATATATAAATAACAGACACATTAAAATGTTACTTTAAATTGATTGTAATTAAAATTAATAATAATAGCTTAATAAACGTAAGGAATTTCTTGTAAGTAACATAATTTTTTTTTAGAACAAGGTAATGTAAAATTATATTGTTATTACTTACTTCACCGCCATGTCCATCAAAAATAGCAAATAATGATATACCAGTGTTCATAATATTAGTTTTAATAACATATCTATCTTCCATTTGTGACCTTCGACCTTTGATAGCATAAAGAGCAACATTTTTACCATCAAATTTCCAATTCCTACTAAGAGCATCTTTTTCATCAACAATTAATTGTTGAAAATCATTAAAACCAATGAATGACAGACTTCGATTTATTTTTTTTAAAAATCCATTTGTGCTTTGAAATAAATTACCAGAGAAAAACAATAAACAGAGTATTAATGCCAAAAAAAATATTACTTCTGGTTTGGTAAAATAAAATTGCATATATTTCCACATGTTGTAAAAAGAATTAACTTTGTTCTTAGCTGATGTCAGTTTTGATGATAGTAACTTCATGTGTGTCAAATAAACTTGGTATATTATTTTGTCTTCAACACTATCATCCATTACAACTTACAAGATAATTTTTGACCATGAATAAATTATGTTATTTCAAAAATCCTGGAAAAATATTTTCAATCAGAAATTACTTTTATAGGAATGTAAAACAATATTACTTACAATGTATTATACAAGTTATAACTTATTAAAACTTCCAAAGTTGTTATAGCTTTTCTACACTTATTTATATATTTTATACTCAACTATAACACTTTTTTTTAAAGATTTGTGCAAAGAAACAAAGCGCCAATTTACTATAACTTTTAGTCTACAACATAACTTTTTGATGATACTATGTTTTACGGCACATGTCACATTGAGTTATTTTTTTCCCCTACTATTAATACCAGCTAATTTAAATTTAAAAAATATATATTTGATATAATTTTATACAATTGGTTAATTTTTTTTTGTTTATTTCTCTTATTTTAGATTGTTTTTATTTATAATATTTATATTCACATTTTATTGATTGTAACGTTTATTACTTCCTAGCCATAGTTATCACCAAATTTGTTATTTTATGAACATTTGAATACCTATTGTTTTTAATAAAATGTTATGACTGTTAAAACAAATTTTGTTTTTTATAATATAAAAGTGAATTAGTGAATCATTTGTATACAAATGGTAATGGTCTAAATACTTGAAAGGATAATCTTAAGGAATATTTTAAACTAAATATTTCAACATTTTCTTTCACAGTAAATTGACTACTTTTATGAAATTTTCAAGTTTTTATAGTTTCAAATAAACGAATAATGTAGACGTATATTAAATAATGACATAATATTAGTAGCTAAGTACATGCAGGGGCGTCATTTTAGTTTTTTTTCTGGGAGTGCAAACTTTTAGATAGTCCAATTTTGACATTTCACCAGGCCATAAAAAAAAATCTATTAATTTATATAAATGTAGGTAACCTATGTAAATATTCTTTCCTTCCCGTTTATAATTCTAATTGAAACTCATAATGACTAACATAACTTTTAAATAGCTAGTAATTTAAAGAATTAAAAGCTTATAAGCGACAAAAGCAACCAGCTAAAGCCATTTTACTGTTATTTGAAAAAAAAAAGCAAATAAGGTATAATCAATAAACCGGATAAACCAAAAATATATAAAAATTTGAAAAACATATAAATTTTATTTATATTACTTATAACTGAAATCATAATGTATAAGTTAATTATGATGGTGTATTTGGAGTATTAATGCCTGGCCAATTGTTAACATTTTTTAAGTCAGTGGTGCCATTGCACACCCTGCTCCCCTCTCCCCCAAATGACGCCACTGAGTACATGTGATAAACATTTACAAACATCCGATTTTCTCTGATTGACCTTTATTTATTTATTGCAATACATCATAGATATTAATAACATAAAACAATGAGTAAATAAAATAATAAATATGTTTAATCAAACTAAGGTTCCTTTTTAGTAAATATTATGTATTTCTACATTTCTATACTTATTTCATTGATGACAACAAAGAATAAAATAAAAGCAAATTTGGATGGAGAATATATTTTATCGAGGGCTTTTACACATTTGTTGTATACTTGGTAATTAATGTCGTTGACTATTGTGATTTGTGAAAAATGTATTACATTCTTCCTACATAAATGTATTAATGTTAGAATGTGTTTATAATAGTTATAATTTTAATGTCCTTTGTTTTTATTTTTCATACAGTGGCCAATTGGCACTTAAGATAAAAACAATTCCAAGTAGATTATGAATGACTGTCATGAAATGTGTATAATTTGTTGAAATAACAATTTAATATTAACAGTAACAAGAACGAATTAAGATATTATTTTCTCGCCTAGATTTCATTTCATTGATATGTTTCAGCATAATAATAAATAATTTGGTTATCCAGAAATAACAATATTTCTTCCTAAATACGCAAAAAAAAAATAATACTTACAAGTGTAGATACAAATACTAACAATAATGTTATTAATATTATTATCTCTTTTTAATCTGCCGTTGTTTAATAGTTAATTTAAATATTTAAATAGTACGTCAAGTGTTTTTTAATGATATGTAAACAAATTATTATTTATTATACTTCAATAATAAATAGCTAAACGAATAATAATTATAATCAGTAATCACCATTATAATAATGATAATAGGCGAGTGTGGTACTGTGGTGTTATCGTGGATGACGGAAGATCACAGTACCCGTTGTTCCCAACAATATCGTTTGGATCATGTATCCGAGCATATTCTAACTATCGACATTCAACATGGACACCAGAGACTCCATCCGTATAAATATCAGATATCCATAAACATTATAATCGGGAGCGGAGCTATAGGAGTTAAGGACAAATTTAATTTTATTAAAAAAATAATTATCCAACTATAAAAAATATCTGTGGTGGCTGTGTCGGGTGAAGGGAGGGAGTACGGCTTGATACGGTGATGGACCCGCGGCGGCCGTTTATCAGATATTCAGCCCGCTGCCGGGTCGCTACGAGCATGGACCTTTTACTCATTGACCGCCGACCGGCCCAATTGCCCAAACACCAAATACATAATAATCTATTGATAGTCTCGTGTTGACATGTAGCAGTGATGCAGCCCTTTTGGTACATTATATATATTTTTGTAGAGCATCGGAGTAACTCGGTAACCAAAAAGCGCAACCCATCTTGATATGGTAGAAACATCATGATTAATTATGCGAGTGGGTGACTCGTATCTCGCGGCCTGTAGAGAATATACTAGGATAACAAGCACCGCGGTTAATAGTTATTTATTAACCGCGAACTAGCACAACCAATCCTATATTATCTATTCTATAGCACTGATAATATGGACCCTCTCTAGTATCAGTCAATAATTCATTATTGCTGTCGCCGCGCTCCCTCTTCCCCATTGTCACATTACATTCGGTCTCGGTCGGCGTCGTGGTGTGCGCGCTGGACAGCGTTCTCAGAACGGCGTACTTGCCGTTCGAGCCAACTGGCTGGACCATGATAGAAATCATTTCTATCATGGGCCGGACGGCAGGACGTGCCGATGAACGACCCGGTGCGTGTATATGCGATAACAGCAGTGGGTCTTTGTAATCTCCGGCGCCCCGCAGACCGCTGCAGCCTGCAGTCGGTACTCAGTGCCCCGGTGTGTTGTCTCCTTGACGGCCACTGGCTGGTTTCGCGTCGGCCGTAGAGTGCGCACGTTTCAGATCTCCGTCGCCATACTTCGTTGATAGTTAAAACCAAATACCACATATGTAGTGTTTGTTTACATGCCGTCGTCCGTCGAACTCCAGATGATACTCACTAGGCATCGACTGGTCGATCATCAGTCTCGTCAGAGAATGCGCTTTTGAAGTTTAGAAATCAAAGCCGCCTACGTCCATTATCTTTTATTCCAAAGAAGCCAGTTTCTGTGAGCCACCGTCACGGCTTTAAGGTAATGCACCAACGCGAGCGCACCATTCTTGTAAACAACTGTTACAACTGAGAGTACCGTCTTGAACATGGCAGTGGCCTGTTGTTTACGCGTTTCTTTGTTGGATCGTTCTTGTGGTTTTTCTAACAGCGTTTCTCGGGCCACCCGTAACGAGTATCGTTAATAATACTGGAATGTATTTGCTTGGTTGGTCCAAACCCCTCGACGTGCGATTTTCTTTGTGATCTGATTTCTGAATTTCTTACTAATATTAAAGAAATAGTTATTCGATTTTTCTATCACGTCTATTATTTTAAAAGGTACCTAGGCTTATATATAATTTTAATAGCTGTATTTACAGGTATTAGGGGTCAATTTTAGTCCCCATTTTTCTTCGAGTACTTGTGATTCTTGTGGCCAATTACTGCTATAATCCAAAATCCAAATGCCCTTATATTTTAAACCAATTTCAAAACGGTTTCCTACATTTTGGTCTCAGGAGAGAAAGGTACCATGTCTCTACGAAGTCCGGTCATTATTGCTCAACCCCCCCCCCCCATACCTTCCATCACTTTGTCATCACCACTACCTGGTACACATGAGCAGCCGCTAGCACCGCGATTAGTGAGTAAACACATGCCTGTTTATATATGTGTATGCATGTACTCGAAGCTCGGTCTGCATGCTGAAAATTGTATCTTTCTCTCGTGAGACAGACTATAGGTACTCAACTTTTCCAATTTGTGCATTTCTGTTGGTTTTTACTCTTTTTGTTTTATCAATACAGTACAATAAATAATATTTATATTGAGTAATTTTGATATAAATGGTTCATGACACTAGGCAGGCACTCAGCAGTGCCACCTGACCTGGTACTTTTTAGGCATTATCATGTATTTATTCTTTTGAATCTTCTACCGAGAAGTGAGATATAGAATAGTTGTTGTTTAATTAATCGGTTAATGTAAGAGTTTAAGTCAGTATTAAATCTAAAGTAATATAATTTTGTTAGGTAATTGATAAAAGTTAGACATTTCTAAGTCTTGGTGAAGTTTTTTTTTCTGAAATTCGAGTTAGTAGTAACTCTTATACTCTTATGATGAAGCCGTCAATACAATGAATTTGTATTCATCATTAAAATAGATTTCAGTTCCAATATTTTATGTCGTTGTGTATTATATTATTTAAGGAATAATAATGAGTCAAACAAAATCAAATATCATGGTCTTTAGGCCAACGTGGGCCGAGTTTCAAAATTTTAGCAGTTATATTGAATACATGGAGTCTCGGGGAGCGCATAAAGCAGGAATTGCAAAAGTATGTAATCTTACAAATGTATTATACATAGTTGCACTGTTTATTTTTGTAAATTTTCAAATTTTATGTTTTAATAACATTTTTCTTTAGGTTATTCCACCTCCAGAATGGATTCCAAGGAAAACTAGTTATTATAGTGAAGATATTATGAATATGATTATTCCTGCTCCCATCTGCCAAGTAATTAATTTAAATACTTAGCTTTTTTCAAATTTAAACTGTTTTTTATACAATTCTGTTATTTCAACTACCACTATATCTACTCAATTACAATTTATATTTACTTGTAAAAGAAATGTCTTATAAGTTTTCTATCAAATATCTCAAAATATCAACTATGGTGTATTGTTGTCTACTATTATTTTTTCTTTTTAAAATCATAGTCCCATCAATTCCAACTATTTTTTGATTATTAATTTTTTATTCAGCTAACAAACAACTATTATTGGTATTGTATTTTCTGCATCAGTTGGTAATCAAAATAACATGTGAATTGAGACTGGAGGTCTTCAAGGTATCGAAAAATCAATTTTCTTAATTATATTATTTTAGGATGTACGAGGTAAACAAGGAATATATCAACAATTTAACATAGAAAAGAAACCCATGACAGTTGCGGAATATAAAACAATTGCTGAGTCTCGAGAATATATTACACCATCTCATTTTGATTATTCTGATCTCGAAAGAAAATATTGGAAAAATATAATTTACAAATGTCCAATATATGGTGCAGATGTATCAGGATCCATTACAGATAAGGATGTAAAAGTAAGTGTTCCATACATAGGAATTTTTTTTTAATGTATATCAACTATCTAATGTTGAAAACTACATATTTTTTTTAAATTTAGGTATGGAATATTAACAAACTGGGTACAATTTTGGACTTTGTGAACCTGGATTATGGAATAAGAATTGATGGAGTTAATACTGCTTATCTCTATTTTGGTATGTGGAAAACATCATTTACTTGGCACACAGAAGACATGGATTTATATAGTATAAACTACATTCATGAAGGAAGTCCAAAATCATGGTAGCTTTTTTTTTTATTTTATTATATGTGATTTTGTTGCATACGTTAATTATTTTTAGGTATGCAATACCACCAGAACATGGGCGACGCTTTGAAAGATTAGCTAGTGGTTTTTTCCCTGGAGATTTTTCAATTTGCAAAATCATTTTTCAGACATTAAATTTCTCTTATATCTCCTCAAATATTATCTAAATATTCTATTCCATACAACAAAGTAAAATATTGTTAATATGAGATTTTGTTAAAATATTCTATTTATTTCTACGTATTTGTTTTAGAAAACACAAAAGCAAGGAGAATTTATAATTACTTTTCCATTTGGATACCACGCTGGTTTTAATCATGGGTTTAATATGGCTGAGTCCACAAACTTTGCCTCGCCACGATGAGTAGAATATGGTAAAAGGGCGTCACTGTGTCGTTGTCGGACGGACAATGTGAAAATCAATATGGCAACCTTTATAAAGCGAATACAACCAGACAAATATGGTCTGTGGATCAAAGGAATTGATGTTGGTTGCCATCCAGAAGATCCTACTCGTATGTTAGCAGCACCTCTACGTTTTTAACGCTACTAATTTTATTATGTAGCTTAAAATTCTCTTAGGCTAATTAGTTTTGGATTTTAGTATTTAAGTGTAAATAACTAATTGATTAATATTAAGAGCATTAAACCTAAAAAGCCTTATTTAAATATGATAGTGCAAATTAAAATAAACCTGAATCAAAATCATGTTTTTATTATTATTAAATTTTATTTTCCCTTAACCAAAGGATCATGTAGTACATTCTCAATAATATATTCAGTATAATATAAATGTAAAAGATGCCTTATGTCTTATGCATTATTAACATTTAAATTAAAATCAAATTATTTTATAATTTTTTTATTCTGCACTTTTGTTAATGCACCCATATTATTTGAGTGATTTGAAATTAGTGACCATAATATTCATGGACTTATGCTTAAGGAAGTGCACCAATTAAATAAACCAAACGAGCGATACAATTCCTGAATGAATTATCTTACAGTTTTAAAAATTCCGTCATATTAATTCTTGGCTACATTTATACACTTAAAATACTGCTTACTCCAGTACCCTTAGAATTTGACATTAACTTAAAAATTAGTGATCTTAAAAAGTGAAGTTAAAAATATCAATAAACTAAATGGTTATTATTATAATCATGTACCTACTTCAGGTTAAAATGCTTTTTAATCCAAATGTATAACATATCTGATTTATTAATTAAAGAAGTGAATCACTTTATGTCAATTAATAATGTATGATTTAAACTTAAATTAGAATTGTCCTATCAAACTTATTTTTACCTTAATTTATACTCATAAAAATGTATATGTATTATCTTATATATAAAATTATATATTGGTATACTTTCAGAATTGTATATGTCCTCGGATTGATGAATATGTAATGCATAATGTTATATTTCATGTCTAGGCTGTGATTCTAATTACTAATTTATTACAATTATTTTTAATGCTCAAAATTAGGTCTTTTTTATAAATACAAAATTAGGTGTTTGATCTCTAAATAAAGAACAAGACTGTATTAATTGTTTTAGTTTTATATCAGTATTTTTAAGTGCCTTGTGATTATAGACCTTATACTAATAAACAGAGCATTACAGTTGTTCTCGCTGTCACTATGGTATGAACAAATGACAACCAAGCATACAATGTAGTTACACCAAATTTCACCATTCACCTAAATGCTCTGTATATTAGTGTAAGTTCAGTTTTTTCTATTTCTGTATTTAAATTTATATACACTTAACATTAAAGATTAATCTCATTTGATAAATAAATGTTGGAGGCATGAGTGATTTTATATGTTCTTGGTGTGCCTTGTTATTTATTGTCTTTAATTTTTGTAAACGTCATTAGAAATTTATTAAATTCGTTCTTCAACTAGTTGAGTTAATGTAAATATATTTATTTGTAATCAATATATTATTATTTTTTTTAAATATTTAACATAGTGAGAGGTAAAGATATAAAATACTATTAATATTCAATAATTTATTTTTGTGTGATTTAATTTTTTTATTTTAGCTTGTAGTTGATTGTGTTATATTCAATTCAGTACTCAGTATCAAAAATTTAAGATTTTGAGTATCAAATTTGATTATGTATAATATTTATTAATTATTTTATATGTTATATGGGGTGATTTGAATAATCCAATTTTAATATTTGTATTTACTTTAACATATAGATAGATAAAAATGTTAATGATAAGTAAGCAACAGGAACGCTGCTTGTATTTTTGTTATTTTACTATAGTTGAATTTTACTACACAAATTATTGTTCTTAGGTTTAAATTTGATTGACCTATTAAAAATATGTTTGCATAATTAAATAAAATTATGTTGAAATGAAATGAAATTATGAATTGTAATTGTATTATATATGTATGTTATTTTCATTGTAATTTCATTAAATGGATATCAGCATACTCTGTTGTATCTCTTTGGCCCACCCATTGTGTAGGAAATTTTGCATTTGGCAAAACCAATCTTATGCTAGTTTTATTATTTAAGTGTATAACAAACATAAGTGTAAAAATATTTTATAGATACTCTAATTTTAAAATAAGTTATTTCTGTGTTAAATATGATTTTAACCTGTTAAAAGATAAAAATAAAACAAAAACAAAAACATAAGAGTTTCCCTAGATGATATTCTTACCGTCAACTTTAAAGTTTGGTAGAAGACTAATTCAATTTAATATTCAAGTGAACAACATTTTTAATTGGTTCTTCAACAAAATCCAAATTGTCCGTGTTGGACTGAGAGAGGAAACAAAAAGTGTGCTTTTCTCTTAAATTACTATATACCCCCAACCAAATCTTTTTTGCTAATAACTATTTTAGTTACACGTGTCATACATTGTAAATTTTTTATTTCACAAGCTTTCCCTAGTAAAATATATTAAGCTTAAGTGTATACCAGCAATGTTCAAAAATGTGTGTTTAAACAGAAGTGACACTGAATTTGTACTAAAAACATACTATAGTGGTTTATTTGGTTTTGTTTTCCAACTATTATTGAACTATTTTATATGTAATTTATAGATATATTATTTTATTAATTTGTGTGAACATTTAATAAAATACTTCTTTATGCACATAGTAAATATACAGAATTATAAATTTTCAAATGACTATCGATTTATACACAACAAATTGTAGATTTTTGAGCTTTCTCTATAAAAGTTTTCTATTTGGCACACTATGTATTACAAAACTGTTAGGATTGCGATATAATCGACTATTGTTCTAAAATAATGCTATCATACTTTATGAATATTATTTTAAGATAGTAACCTCTTAGATAAAAATATAAATAATAAATAAAGCTATTCAGCATTGTTATTTAGATTATTGTATAAGGTCCCATCCAACTCTAGCCACAGGAAATTAAATATTCGTAACTCTTAAATCATAATGACAAGTTTTTTACTAGAGGTATTCGTATTCCTCACCTATTTAATATTTGTTAAATTATTAATTTAAATGTATATTACAAGTATAGTTAACAATCATGTAAAGTAAAATAGGTATATACACTACATTACAATAAAGTCAATATTATTTTCTTAATTTTGTAAATCAGGAAGAATGTAGCAACTTTTTTTTTAAATCTGCAGTCCGTATACTAATTTAAAAAAGTAGCTTAACTCTCTTTTAAAGAGAGTTAATATTTCTTCCTTATTGTCTTATTGATTGTGTGTTCTCTTAACTTAACTTAAGTTAATTATTTTCATTACCTAGCCCACCATTGTATTTATGTATATGTTACGGGCAATGTAAACCACAAATTTATTTTTAACAAACTAATATTATTTTTTTTATTATTATTACCTATTTATAGTATTGATTTTTTTTTTCAAACAATCATTATTAATTTTATTCTTGTATCATAATACAATAAACTATGAATTTTTTGAAACACTGTGTATAAACTTATTTTTGTTACTTATCGTGCTGCCTATTTACAAACCAAATGTAGAAAAGCAGACAGACTATGTAATTCCAAGTGCTTCTAAATCTTATTTAAATAAATAGGTAATATTAAAATTATAATTTATTATAAAAATAAAATGATGATACTTATTAATTTTTTTTTTTTTTGATATTCCATCAAAATATTCGTAATATTATGGTACATGAATAAAATTAATAATGATTGTTTAAAAAAAAAATCTATTCTATAAATAGTTAATGATTATAATTTATTAAGTCAAATAATTAGTCAATTTTCAATTTTAAGTTACCTTATTACGTTTGTTTTTATTTTGGCCATATCTGATTTTAAATTAAAAAAGCGAATTCTATTATCCTAAAGAGCATAGTCTAGAAGCTTATAAGTTTCTTATAAGCTTATAAATTCAACCAATTTTTCGAAATTCCTTTTTCAGGAAGTATGTTTAATTTAGTACCGCTTTTAGTAGTTTTTATAGTTATTTAAAGTTTAAACAAGAATATATTTCATTTTTTGCGATGTATTAACATGGGCATGAGCTTCCTAGAATAATTGCATCCGTTGGAGATAGTCCGACGCGGCCTAACAGCGATTCTCAGAAACACACTACTGATCATTTACTACTCACACATAAGACATAAACATAGGCCATTGAAATGTACATGTCATATGAACCGCCTAAATATTACTCCTTAAATAATACGCTTGTCTCTCACGATCATAATAAATAACAATAATTTACATTTGAACATAATTCCTATTCATCATCACATTTGAAAATGATTAATTATCTATAACAGTTATGTTGGTTGTATCCATCTGAAATTGATAATGAAGTAGATGTGTGAATTGAATAATAGGTACCTATAATTGACTAGTAAATGTTATACATTGTTATTTGACATTTGTTATCCTAGTTTATCAGTAAGCTCTTTTTTATTAACTTTAACAAATAAACATAAATATAATTCTTGTGAATATATTCCATGCTTTACATACAGCTATCACCATTCCCCGATTAAGGACATATTTCGACTAGTGTTTTTTTACGAATGGCGTTTTATATTTGACACACGCTCGTCAAACGCGTGTTATTAGCATTTCGTTTACGACTATTAATTTTGAAACAACAACATGAACTCTGAGAAGGAATATGCATTACCTCTTGTTTAAATAAAAATAAAAAAACATTGATCTTGGGTACACGCATACTTCAAGCATGGCTTCAAACCGGGTAGTTTTATACTACACTCTACAATGACTTGATACCGAATGAAAACAATTGTTGTTAATTTACGTATGTTTTGACAATCCTTCTACGAATTATTGAATGTAATGATGAATAAGTAATCACAAATGATATAAGTAGTTAGGACTTAGGACCGAGGATACTATGTGACGATGTATTCCAGCGATTGAGAGACTATAGTCTATAGCTATTACATTATGATGAGCTCGTTCATACATGATAATATATTTTTAATTTTTAATTAATAAAACAAACATAAGTACAATTTTCTTTATACATTTTAATATCTAAAAAACAAAGTCAAACGTAATATTATTAATGTTACACCCGTAAAATAACATGATTATCCAAATATATTATAAGAAAAGTAATTAATTTTTAATATTTTACTTTTAAGAAAAATATTTAAAAATTTATGTTTATTTGTCAACTGAAAAAATATGCTGTAAAAAAAATATAAAAAAATATTGATTTATGAGTATAAATTAATAATAGAGGATTTAGAAATTTCATTAGTGTTTGATGGAGATGAAACATTAGTAGGTATTTAGTGATAGAGATGTCGGTGAATTATAATTTCTAATATTATTAATAGACTCCAGAAAAGTTGTTGGTGTGTTTTATTGACTTAAAGATAACAAGGAATGATTTGATTAGTGTAAATAACCAGTAGGAAAGTTAAAAAAATATATTTTCATTTACACTGATTGAATAAATGAATGATAAAATATGTAGGTACCCATAATATTAAAGTAATATTACAGTTATCAACATTGCATATTTATAACATAGGTACCTATCTTATATTATAATTTTGTAATTATATTTAAATTTCTTCTTTTGCTGTCTTATTCTTATCAAATTAAATTAATAATCTTTTTACATCAATATCTCACTCAATTTTTAAGATTCTGAGAGGAGCGATGAATGTATTGATTTTACAATGGTGTGTTTTTTGTCTGTACTTTTATGAAGTCTAAATTTCAAACATTGACAAAACATGTAAAAATCACGAAAATTTGCAAAATGTTCTTTTAATATCTAAGATTTGAAAATTGAATTTAAGATTTCTCATGAGTTTTCTATAGGTATAGAATCAAAGTCTACAGGAAAGTCAAATTCAATTTTTATGTGAGTTTTAAGTTCAAATTTTTACTACATATTCTTCTCTATTTTTCGTGGAACAATTTTCTTATTTTATTGTAATTCAAAAACGAATAACCGTAGATACTTGAAAATTGCATAAAATGTTGGTTTAATCGTTTTCTATACTTGAAAACAGTTTCAAAATATTTATTATTGTTTTGAGCTGTTGACTACATTTTCAGTTTTCAATTTTATTGGCTTTTTTTACTGTAAATGTCAATAAAATTTTATTCATTGAGTCAAAAAGCTTGAAAATTGAATACCTACAAGATTTTCGATGTATATCATTACAATAGCCGTTAAAAGATATTTAAAATTCATAAGTAGGCCCTTTTTTTTTTACAGGCATTTAAAGTTCAAATTTCGATAATTTTTATCAAATTTAAAATTAATTTGTAGTTAAAAATTTATAAATGTATAAATTCAACTTTTATAATTAAGGATTGAAAATTTGAAACGAGGTTCCACGTAACTACGTAAGTAAATTATTCTGTACATAGGCGCAAATAGTGTATGCGATTTGGGGGGGCTGAAACTCAGATTTATATTGAACACTTTATCGACATTTATATTACAAAAAAATTTTCCTCGCTACGCTCATATTAAATGTACCAATCAACATAATCAATTTACAATACTTAAATATATATGTATTTTAATCACAACAAATTATTAAAAAGTAAATTACATTAGATTGATTCTTCTTCCTGTTTTAGAAAATTTGTTTAAAATAACATCAACATTTACAACAATAATATCTTTTTTTATATTAAGTATACCTAATTCATTGAATCGGTTTTGAGACACAGTATACCTTAAATACGTATATTGATCCTTCGCATTGCCGAAAATGATCTCTCACAAGTGGATGAACTGACTGGTAATGTGATTGCTACTTGAACGAGTTTAAATAGATTTGGAAAAACTTGTTGTGTTCCTTATAATATTCATATTCTGTTTTTCCATTTACAATATTTTTAAATACAGTTATTTCACTCTTTAAATCTTCAGTATTTATTTTTAAAACATCCTAAATAAAGTAATAGTCAATAATTATAAATACTAAATTCGAAATATTTTGAACCTTATAATGGTCAATTAAAAATGAGCTTCCTTCAAAATCCATTTTCATTAAATTGTCAATAGATGTAGCAATCTGAAAACTTTCAACTGAAAATCTTTTTTTCATATTAATAATAATTGCATCCTGGATAGGGAAAAAATACATTTATTTTCCAATATGATCTTTAAACATTAACCACTAACCAGTAACCCGAGTAATCACGGTATAAAATATATTTTACTAATTTTAAATAAAATAAAATACTTCAATATTTGCATTATTCTTCAATGTGTATGAGCTAAAATATATATAAAATTTGTTTCATATAATCATATACCATAATTTGGTATATGTATGACATAAGTATTTTTTTTTTTTTTGGAGGGGGGGGTCAATACAAAGTTTAAGGGAGCTTAAGCCCTTCACTATTTGCACCTATGATTCTGTAACCAAAAAAGTTTATAATAGTTGTTTTATATTCAAATTTGGAAGGAGTTAAATGTTAAACAACCAAGTATCCATTCAAAATCGGTTTTCGTACACAATGACATAAATTGATCCAAGTTTAACACTTCCATTACAGTGATCTATATACTCAATCTCAATGACGAGGGACACTCAAAATCTACTATAAGTAGGACAACAGACAGATTTCCAAGGTTTTTAATAATTACGATAAATGAATACGTCTAACCGTCTCAGAAGAGTATTAAGAACTTAAAAAATGTCTTCTTTATATTAATTAAGACTATCACTGAAAAAAATATGATAAAATAATTAACAGTAATGTTCAGTTAGGTGAGAAATTGTAGGCATAACGATAACCAGAATATTGCAAAAATTATAACAGAAATACAATTTGTACACCTTCTATTGTTTGTTTGTAGAGATAACAGATCGAAACAACAATGTTAACTAAATTGCATTTTTGACTGTTGTATTAATTATTGAGTGTGTATAGGTACTAAGGCACTTACTACAAAAGGGTTCTGTATTGGTAACAAAATAACTTGTAGTTGTAGACCACCTAGAATATCTATTGTCAATTGTCATAGTAACTAATATCGAACAAATTTTACTAATTTATTGTTCTCTGACACCTATAACTTATAAGGCTATAACATATAATCCTGCACACCTACAAATTAATTTGTAATCCTTAATTTTTAAATATGAATTTTGTTAGCAAATCTTAATTAAGTTTTGTATTTGAAACGAACTAATTTGTGGCCATGACAATAAATAATAATTAATTTTTTACAAAAATACATTTTTTACTATAACTTAAGACATTGTTGTCTCTGAGCCAATCGGTAAGCTTAGTTGTCACTACTGAATTTCAGTTCTCCTAACAGATCATTTTTTCATAGTAATAGATTGCTATAGTATATTAGTATATATATATATTTTTTAAGTAGGTAAGTACACATTTTTTAAATAATTTCTTTTTATGGTACAGTGTTTACTCCTGGGAGTCACTCAGCGGTGATTCTTTTAAGCTCGATATCTATAATATTAAGCTACATAATCATTTTTAATTTTAAAAATTATACAATTATGCCACCAAGGGTAGGTATTAAATTATTAATAGGCTCTAAGTGGCTAAGTACTTGTGCCTTATTTGTTATTCACAATATCAAGACATTCATATTGGAAAAGTTACAAATGTAAATAGTATCTATAATTTTAAAATGATAAATTGTATTGAGTGGCCGAGTACCGCAGTGTAGTCACAGACCACTGTGTCTAAAAAATAAAATCGTTAAATATATTGGTAATTTATAAATTAGCAACAGTCAATAATTAAAATGTCAAGGTCCAATTAACAAGACACTCCGTTGTTCAAGTACCACTGTTCGACTGCTCACTAGAAATCACCGCAAAATACAGGTGTTTCTGGGCGGTGGCGTGAATAACGACGGAGGGTAAGTACTCCGCCACAAAACCCTCCCCTCCAAAATAAAAATCTTTACACTTCTCTTTCAGAGGTCAAACGATCCTAGAGGACGGTTTTTATAAATAATAACATAACGCACTCGGCCTATACGAATTATTTACAGTTCACATAACTGCAATGAGTATTTTTTTACGCGACGTCGGTGTACCGTACACTCGTCAATAATAAGTAGGTCAGTAGTAGGTATAATAGGTAGACCATAGACATATCATATTTTATTATAGCAGGTTATTGACTGTTTTGTAATATGAACACACATGATACAATATCACAATGACATGATAGGTACATCGGTAGCAGTAGGTAACTCAATATATTTTAGTATTTTACTCTTTTGCAGTGCACACTATTTGCGTATATTATTCTTTACATTGCCAAATACGAAAGGGGGACGATTTTATTTTCCGAACCCACGAAGCAACAGCCGCGTTTCGAGCGGCATCTGCCCGCTTGCGACTTGCCGTCCAGATGCGCCGCTGCGCCGTCGCGTTAAAATCGATGATCGTAACAAGTAGGACGCGCGGCGTGCACACACACACACACACACACACACACAACACACAGACGCACATACGACTACGCACGCACGCACACGCCGCATCACAACCACACACACACACACGCGAACACACACACACACACACACAAGCGCAAGCACTTCCGTGGAGCGCATGTTCCGCTGATATCCGCCGCGGCTTATCAGCGGCGGCGTACGGTTGTATTATAGTACTATAGTAGGTATACCGAACGGCGAACACCAAAACCGAAGTAGTAATTGATCGTGTACGTCTCCGGTGAGTCGTGTCTCGTTGTCGTCGCGCCGCACAAGCTACATTTATGTTATTTTAGCATAAATACGTAATAATATTTTTAAGTCGGTTAATTTTTCATATTATCTGTTGCTGTTATTATTATTATTATTTATAATAACTAATAATATATTATATAACACTGCCTACCGATCTGTCGTTTTTAGAACATACCTACATCCACATTTGCTCGACTTTCATATTAATCAATTTACATATCAATAGTACGTCCACGTATAATTTTATCTCTGGTGAGTTATTTTTAAATTACCGATAGTTGTTATTTCAATCTTATAGGTAGACGGTTTCCTAGAACTGACGCATAATAAATAAATAATACTAATAAAGTCGTTTAAATTTGTTACTCGACGTAGGCGTGTCTGTTATTGTTTAGGGGCGGTAGGGTAGTCGTCCGACATCCTACTCCCTATAAATTGTCGAGTTCAAGTACAATGTTGATCAACATTTACTATTGTATTCAATTGAATTTCGGTTTCTTTCAAGTTGGTAAGACGCCGTCGACGATATATCGACGTTAAACGACATTTTAAATACCAAAGCAAATGCAAATAAAGTTAACGTACTTAATTAGGGTTGTATCATTATGTGCTCACTATAAATAATTGTTAGGTACTTATTTATTTTCTGTCCTCTTGCCAATAACTTTATTTGAACATGCCACATGGTGTGGATGTACAGTGTACTGCTTGAGATAACCTATTGATTCTTGATTATTGTTGTCTATTATTTCTATTACAGATTGCCGGAGAATAAATAAAAGAGTATAATTATAATTTTAATATTATAAATTTAATAAATAATTATAATATAGGTTATAGGTGTCAGTAAATGCCTGTACAATAACTTGTATGTACTTCATGGTTTTATAGAAATTACTAACTATTTTGTATTTACTTATGGATTCATGATATATTTTTATATAATAATTTACTAATAAAATAATATAAAATATTGAGGTATACAAGGTACCCATCAAAAAAAGGTAAAAGCTATTGTCTAATATGATTCACATTCCTATGAGTAAAAATATGATAATTTAGATTTTTTTTATTTATTAGCTTTTAATATTTAAATTATTACCTACAGCTCAACCATTACAATAATATCTACATTTAAAGAAAAAAATAAATTAATAAATTAACAAAGAAAATAAGAAGCATATAATAAAAATTGTGGCTAAACCTTAAGTACAATTGAATAATTTGTTGCATTGTAATTAAATTAAGAATCCAGCATTCTCAAAAACATTTTTATACATTAATAATATTGGATTTTGAAAAGGCATTTAAAATAATTTGTGTGCCTACTGAAATAATAATTTTTCTATGCAAGTTATTGAAATAATTATAAATGGGGACTAGTGAGTGATGGGCAATTGGCGAGAATGTGACTGAAGTCATAGATAACTTCCTTGACATGCCGTGTATACAAAGGACGGTCATTTAAAAAGGGAAAAGACACGCGCGGGAAGCAAATTGTGTCCTAATCTTAGCATGGAAAATCAGATGATGTGAGACCTGGCTAGGGGCTGTTATGGATGAGATGATATTATTGGAGTTAAAAACCTATACCTAGTCGCAAAACATAATTTAGACTATAGGATATAATTTATTGAAAATTATCTATTAACACTACTGTCTAATAATATACCACGGACTTAACAATAATTTGTTGTATGTTGACAAAAATACTTTAAGCATGCAGTATATTATAGTTTGTTTGCTATTCCCGAAGTGTACAACATTCATTTTCTATATGAATTTCTGGTCATTGCTATAAAATGAACAAGAATTAGTACCAATACATTAAGAGAGAGGAGTTTTGCCACTTGTTAGAGCATATTAAAATAATAATGAAGCCATACTATTTTAAACCTTATGCACAATGTAGAAAGATTATAGAAATCAATAAAGTGGCACAAAAAAGTCCTCGGAGGTACCGGACAACACCACCTTTATTCATATTTACATAATTTATGTGGAGCCAAATCCCATTAATGAACCAATTTGAGTCTATTTTTAGAAATACTAATACAAAATTGTTTTCTTTAAAAACAATAAGTAGGTACTACTTTTGTATTATTTCATTTTATTTTTCTTATATTTTATATGCATTTGAATAATGTAATGTAAAAATAGTGGTAGTCCAAACTCTTGTCCAAACATTATATATGCACGTACCTATACGGTAGTCCGGTGAATTCTAAATCACTGCAGGTTGTCCGGATGATACATAAGTTATTCTGTATTTAGCTACTGCCAAATATCAATATTTAAGTAGGGTTGTAAGTATTTTAATATATGATAGAAGGAACAAGTAGGTATTGATTACTTAACTATAAGGTTCCATCATGATTTAAAAATACCTTCTCAACTCAAAGTTAAAAAATTTAAATATGCTTCATCAAAATACAACAAATATTAAAACTTAGTTCCCTCCAAATTTTGATTTAATCATTGTTTTCAGTTCTAAAAATTACATTTGTTTGCAGAAAAATAATTGAAAAAAGAGTTGCCCGATAAAGTAGTTTAATAGGTACCATTATTTTTTTTTAACATAATTTATGAATTGCTTTTGTTACATAATATGTTGATGAATTTAGAAGGTAGGTTTCAAATTAGTAGCTCAGTACAATAGGTAGTTGTACCTATAGCCTAACCTATGTACTACTACAATAGGTATCTAGTCAAAAGCTTGAATATTAGTTACTTTTGACAGTGTAGCTACATTCAATGTACCTAATGTCTCATTTGGCCTTGGCTGTTTTATGCAAACATAGTATATTTTATTAGTTTATTGATTTTTATTGCTATTATAATACTTATTTATTCATAAAAAGTAAGTGTTTCAAAAATGTTTTTGAATAAGATTAAGACTATACAGTAATAAAAATAAAATAATAATTTATGCAAAATATAGTGATAACATACTTTTTTATTATACCTAATTTATAAATTATTAGTTATAAAACTGGAAAACTAGTTACGCTGTATAGCAGGTTTTAGGTTAACCTGATGTAGGTCACTGGATGTTTTGAAATATTTTTGTTTGTTTCCCTAATTATTAATAAAAAGTACTAGTATTTTCTGCTTTTGACTTCTCAGAGTACCAACTAGGTCCCATTTGCTAAAAAAAACCACCATCATATAATTTGAAGGTTGAAGAACATAAATCTCCATCCTGACATTGTAATACCAAATATTCTTCGGAGCGTTCTGTAAAATCTAAAATATTAGTAAAATAAAATTTTCTTTATTATGCAGTTCATGAATTTTGAAATTATTAATTGATAAATGTTGGATGATCAATATTAAATAGTTAAATATTTAATATATACCTAAAATAAAGGATGTGACTAGTATATCATATGTATACATAAAACTATGTAATATTAATTATACTTAGTTTTCTCTAATTGGTATTGCTTATATTTTTATTTTCATATGAAACAACAAACATAATTTTCCCAAAGTTGATGGGAATATAATTAATTTGTTATGAATTAACATAATAACTAAATTAAGACATCTAATAAAATATCTTCTGCTTTATTAGCAGTTGTAAATAATCGCTCTGATATGTATACAAAGTATTCTCAGCACTTCCTGTGCGTGTGAAACTGGAATGGTAAAATATTATTATTCACATATTTAAATTTTTTCAGATTAAAATATGGCCAACCAATCGAATCCTGTGAAAAAAGTTCCTATTCATTTACAGGTAATAAAAATATGTTACTTTTAATTTTAAGTACATAGTGGATATGAATATGTCTATGTGGTACCTGCTTAAGTTTTAATATTTATTAGCATTTATTAATTAATTAACTTTATAAGTAAAAATGTATATTTTTAATAGCTACATAGTAATTTCTCACTGTACCATCTAATTTTATGTGAGATGAATTAACACTTCATTGTGCTTAAGATATAATAAAAGTACCTACTTCATTGTAGGTATAAATTATATATTATTATATTATTCAATCTGCAGGACATACCCTTTAATATAATAACCCCTATAATAACTATAATATACTAGGTAAACAATTTAATTATGAATTTTAATAATGGAAAATCATTTTTAAAAATTATACATTTTAATCATATTAATAATTTAATCCAAGCATTTTTATAATATTACTTAATAATATAAAAATTCCTATATTATTTTACTTACAAACTTAAATTTACAAAAATGTTTCAACTTAGAGATTTACCAATTTACCATTTTGGTATTCAAATAATTATTTTTCAAAAATGTTTATAATTAAATAATTATTGATAAGTATTAAATTCGACTTTCATACTAAACAAACTAAAAGTTGAATGTTAAAATATTTGTTTTTTTGCAAAAAAAAAGGTTCCGTCAATTTACGTTAATTTTTTTATATTGTTTGGGGTAAGCAAAATTTAATGAATTGCGTTTTTTTGTGTTTGTCGACTAAAGGAACTTTAAAGAAGAATTTATGTTCAACTATGAGAGTGTTTCTGGTAGCTATTTGAATTTATGGAGAGTGTGGGCTAAAAGTATTCCTAATATTTAAAAAAAAAATCATGAACAATTATGGAAAAATCTGGAATGTGAACAAGATACTAGTTTTTGACAAATTTAATTTTATTTTTTCTTGTGTTATTTAAAAATGTATTGTATTCAAAATCATTTGCTTCTTATTAAACTATTTATAAACATTTAAAATTGTCGACATTTTTAGTTTCTTTCTTCAAATGTTGAAAACAATTGTAGCTTGGTAATAATGTTTGAAAATTAATTAAAAAGTTCCTCATAAGTTGTTCTTACTAAAATTAAAAATATTAGCTCTTAATGTTAACATTTTGATAAAGTTAAATATTTAAACAAAAAATAAAATTTGGGCTTTATAATTAAAACTAAGAAAATATTTATAAAAAGAATCTTGTTGGCAGTCTATGATGAGGATTATGTTGCAGCTAAGTTAAGGACCTGGATGATTCTCTATAATCTCACTGCTGGAGAATAATCAAATTCATATATTAAAATTACGCTATTAACCCTTCCATCAGATGTTTTGGGGTCGCTCATGGTCATGGATTCTTGAATTTGAACAAATACAACGTATACAACGCAATTTTATGTAATATATATGTAATGTAGGCTTATAATTATCGTATAATTATTATATATTAGGTATGTGTCTTTCGCTTACCTATTACCTGGCTCACAGCAACCTGCCTATTTACCTATAAAATAATCGGTGCTGTAGTAGTACCTATTAGACGACACACAGTAATTACTCCAAATAAAAAGCTGTGCAGTAACTAGTTAAAAAGTTAAAAGTTAAGTTAGGTATACGTTACTTTTTTTGATAACTTTTAACTTGACTTAAGTTAAAAAATTGAATATTAGGTAATAACTTAGCTATAAATAAGTTATTTCATAAATAAATAATTATAATTAGATATTTTGTTAAATAACATTTTCACGTAGTATAATTTTAACATATTAAGATGGGTTCTATGAATAGTGAATCCCCGCATGGCTTTATGAGTCTCGTATGGTAAGTCTAAAACTCTAAAATTTTGAGGAACCCCCACGGCCCACCTTGACGGATACCACGGTGATATCTGCCGATGACTGTACTAAATAGCAAATACGTTACGAATATAGTGACCACTATTGCTTCTTTGAAATATAATTAGAAAATGTAGGTATTTATATTTTCTCCGAAATTACAATATCTTTTAATTTTTAATGTTGTTAATTGATAAATGATAATAATAAAATCGTCACAACAACGGACCTTATTTGTTACGAACCCGCATACAGTATGTTTCCTACAAACTACACTCTACAATGATATATTGATATACAACAAAATCTCCTTTTAATAGTTAATGGATACCCTATAAGATGGAAATCACCTTATAACGGAAAATAACGACAGGTCGACAGCAGTGTATATTTAAGTCTCCCTATAACGGAAAAATTTGTTAGTACCGAGCGATTCAAAATAATAAAACACACTGCATTACCTTGCGCTTCAGTAGGATAAAATCCCATCCAGGGCAGGATAAAAATTAATTTTAATCTAATATTAGAGTAACTACACGGACATGCAGTTAAAGTTCCCAGGCGAGCGCCCTTGCTGATAACTGCTTGTTAAAATAGAAGTTCAGTTGTCGTCCGCTGGATAGAGAGTAGTTGTTGCTGAGATGGCTGATGTACATGAATTGTCTAAAAGGACGACATGGTTATGCTGACCACAGAGTGGTTGTCAAAGGTTTTTTTTCAAGCATTAGTTTTCCCTTCGGAAGGGGAAGAAAGAGGTTTTTCGTTCATCATTTTTTTCTGGCATATGTGAAAGCCACTCGTCTTACGTTTTAACGTTACAAATACGCCATGATTATATGATGCGGATCGTCCCCATCGTCAGTGATAATCCCATAAAGCAGGCTTGAGTTAAAAACTTATACAAAATGTTAGGAATAAATACTCGAATAGTCGGATACGTATGAAAAATAGTATTCCAAATAAAGCATTTCAATTTTAAAATATTTTTTAATTTTAAATAATATACCAATGCTAATTTTTTTCACGAAAAATTGTAATTAGCACCTACATTTAATATATGCACCAACATATATAATTTAATATACTCTAAATTTCTAAATATAACATAATTTAAGTTGATACTTGATTTAAAATGTGTATAATATTTTAAAAATCTCCAGAAAATAAAGGAAAATAATTACTATAAATAAAAAGTATGTTTTTTGGAATAAAATATTTAAAAAAAAATATTCTAAATAGTTATTAAAAATACTTTTTGGAACACTTTGTTTAGCAATACCTTATTCGGAATACTAAACTAGACTGCCGTAAAAAATGTATTAGATTTGTACGTTTTCTGCGCACGATAATCTGGCTGTTATTTATTAGTCTGTTGCATTTAATTAATTAAGTTTGCTTGTTATTATATGTATATTATCATAACAATTGTAATTACTGAACGTAAGTTTTGTATGTTTTGCGTTTGTAAGAGTGTAAAAAGTAGGCAAACATGTGGGTACAACATCCTCTTAATTTAAGTTTTTGGTTATTAGGTACCTATAATATTTATGTAATAAATATTCAATTTTGTTTTAGAGCTCGCAAAACCGTATTTTGATCAAAAATGGCAAAATTGTTAATGCAGACAAAATGGTTGACAGCGATGTTTATATTGAAGATGGCGTCATTAAGTATGATAATTTTTACACTTTAATCAAAATAAAAAAGATGGTAAGTGGGTGACTCTGCTGTACAGTATGTTACAAATGGGACACTGTAATGGATCATTGTATACGAAAAACGATTCTGAGCGGAAACAGTTTTTCGGCCTAGGATATTTTATATTATATTTATACTATTATTATTAATAAGGGCTTAATTAATGCAAATTGCATACTATCATATTTTTTATAGAATAATATACCTTAGAAGTTTTAAGGACTCATGAATAATATTTTTGAATTTCAACAATATAACTAAAGTCGTTTATTCTTTGATATATAAGATGTAATTTAGTCCAAATACCTAAAATAATTATTAAAAAAAAACTGTGATTATAAATTTTAGACTTTTTATTTACAGAATTAACTTCTTACATGAAACCTTGTTTTGTTTACAATCCTTACCTATAAAAGTTGAACGTTTGTACAAAAATTTGTACATTTTCAATTTGATTCATTTTGATAACATTTTTACTATAAATGCCGTAAATATGTATTTTTAATATTTTTCCACTACTGTTGTAACAATATATCAGACACCTTGTGATACATTTTCAAGCTTTTTGATCCAACAAATACAATTGTAATGATTTTTATAGAAAAAAGACTAAACAAAATTGAAAATTGAATGAAAATATCCGTGAACAGCTGAAAACTTATCAAAATATTTTGAAAATTTCATCAATCATATGAATTAATAATATAAACATATGATGTAAATTTAAAGTATCTTAAATTATTCGAATTATAAGAAAATAAGAAAATCGATGCATGATAAATCAAATGATGAATATCTAATGTTCTAAAAATTTCAACTTCAAACACTCATAAAAATTTAATTTAATTTTCCAGTTGACACCTTTTTTTGATAAAGATAGACCAACTTATGAGGAATCTTGTATTTATTTTTCAAATCTTAGATTTTAAAAGAAAAATGTTTAAGAATTCCTTACTCAAAATAATTTAAACAATTTCGTAATTTTTACGTATTTTATCAAAATTCAAAATTCAGATGCTCATAAATAATTATTGTAGATTTACCCTCAACTTTTTTTTTAAATTTTCTTTAACTACGACTTAAAAGAAACCTTGTGTTATATTTTTTGGACAATTTTTTATTGTTATTAATTTTTAAAAAACTAGGAAAAATGGAAAATTTCATAGGCCTATAAATAATTCAACTTGATAGTCAAAATATTTTGAAAATTGTGTGGTGTATAGAAAATGTTAATATAAACATTCAGTGAAAGTGTAATGTATCTAGGATATTTTTTCTATGAATTACACCAAAAAACAAAATCAATTTTGAATAAAAACTCCCGTTTCCCAAAAAAAATTGTGTTTTTCCCAGTGCTTTTAAAAATTACCGAAAATGTTATATTGATCTCCCGAATGCTCCAACTATATTTACTTTCCCACCGGAAAAGACACTGAAATTGAAAATCGAAGCATTATATCGACTGCTTAACGAGAACACAGACACATAATAAAAAAATAAAAATAAAACATTCGCATTGTAAAATCAAAACATTCATCTCCCTTCTCTGCAGAATCTAAAAGTTTATTGGAAAGTCACGTACTTTTTTTTACAAGAGTTTGAAGTTCAAATTTTTATGTCATTGGATATTAACCAGTATATTATCGATTTCTCATCGAACGATTTTCTTATTTTCTTGTAGATCAAAAATAAATAACTGCTGATGCATGAAATGGATATTCAACAAATTAATGTTTATTCTATAATTTTCTATATGTCATGATGCAATTTCCAAAATATTTTGGCTCTTATTAAGCTGTTATTTAATATTTATAGGCATGAGAAATTTTCGATTTTTTTCGTTTTTTTTCAACTATTGTCAATAAATAATTTTTCTTGAATTGACTTGAAAATGTAATACAAGGTTCATCATAAGCTGTTATCATATCATACTGTAACCAAAAATCTATAACACATAAACACAGTTTTTTTTATAGATTTAGACTAAACTAGCTATTTAAACTGAGAAATAACAATTTTAGTTTTTTGCCGTAATTTTAAAATATTATTCGTGGGTACTTGAAAGTTTGAAAGTATATTATTATATTTAACTCAATAACACTTTCATAGCAGTGTTCAGAAAAAATTGATTCAACATACAGTAGTAACTATTATTAATAGTAAAATAAATTATTTTAATAGCAATAATATCATAAAATTATAATACATATAATGAGTAGGGAATGTATACGCTGATTGACTTCTTTCGCTCAGAATCGTTTTTCTTTTATTCGAAGATTTTATATCATTTAATTCAAATTGAACACTTATTACATTACAGTAATAGTGATCCACAGTCCACACAACGTTAGTACTAATGTACAGCAGAGCCACCTGTTTGCTCATCTTTTTTAATCCGTATATTTTTTCATAGTTTAAATATAAATGTTCAATGCATATTATTGTAGATAGTAGATTTAAACTTGTTATAAACACAAAACATTCAGGTTTTAGGGTAAATTCATCAGAATTAGTGAACCTGAAATCTATATTAAAGGGCTAAGATAGTAAAATGCTAAAGATGGTTATTTACCTACTACGGCTTTACATTTTAATTTCATAAAATCATCGAATTTGTCGTCGATGAAAAAAAATTTTAAAATTTATTAAAAATGGTTTAAATATATATTTTTGAAGTAAAACTTATAGGTAATATAAGAATACAAATTTAGCTTATGAAAGTAAAAAGTTACTTTATTCAATCTATTTTAAAATTATAAGATGTTATTTGATTTATTTCACAAATAGTATAGGTATATTGCTTGTGAATTGTTAGTAAATGAATTGTACTTACCTTTATTTTATTATATGTCTTAGCATATTATTCGTACTAAATAAAATGCAAATTTTACTTTTGTACTCGTATATTGCGTACAAATCCTAGCCCCAGTAATAATAACTACTCTTATTCGATAGAACCCTTCCACTGTAATTACGGTGTTACTCCATTGGCCTATCTAATGTTCAAAGGATATCCGCTATTTTTTAAATTGGATACAATCTATTTTACTAGTATTCCAAATAATAGTATATGTATAAAATTATACAGTTAAATTCATTGCATTTTTTTTTAGATTTTGACGTTACCCTTTGGATCAGTAAAATTTATTAAATCTTTAATTTTGATAGAAAATTGAATCTAATAGAACATTGAGAGGGGAAGGATTAAAGTAAAATATTTGCTGTAATCATTAAAATAATCCAGAAAAACTAAAAAAAAAAATAATCGAAAAACGAGTATTTACGCAAAATCAGTTTTCGACAAAATAGGTCTAACTATTTTTAACTAACAAAATTAATTTATATTTTATTGTAATTTAAAAATGTATAGCTGTAGGACATTTGTATCAAATGTATGTAAAGGAATATTGAGGGAGGGAAGGAGAAAAGTAAAATATTCGTTGTACATGTACTTTTTAAAATAATCAGATAATCTAGAACAACTAAAAAATAATAATCGATAAACGAGAATCAATTTTCTACAAAATAGACTTGGTTTATATTTTATTGTTATTTAAAAATGTGGAAATGTAAAAACTGCCGCTCATTTGCACGAAATATTGAAATATTATTATAACTGTTTATGTATGATAAAATTTTCTAAAAATTTTAGATGTCGTAAGCTATTTATACATTATACCTATACGTTGATAAAATTTAGTAAATATCACGACAGTTTAATACATTTACTAAATAAGTTATTCATGCTATACAAACATTTTAATTTATCGATAATGTACGGTCACCTTTTTTATATACGTATATGTATGTATAGAATTTCAAATTTTGACAACATTTAACAAAATCACAAACATTTTAAAATTATTTTGCTATTTAAAATTTATAAAAACTAATTATTTAATACCGGAGGTTTGAAAGTTGAACACAAGATGTCAAGATTCTTCATATATTGTTAACAATAGAATTAAAAAAAATAACGATTTTTCGCTTCATGCGTTTGTGCAGGTATTGGATTAATTAAAAGGATTAACATGACCTAAAAATCTTAATCAATTTGATTGATTTTAAACTAATTTAATGAATGGACAGTCGCTAGCTTATTATAATTATTTATAATATTATGTAATATTTAACGTTTACCGATAATTAAAAAAAAAATACGCGTAAATTTGGCTAATAAAAACGTTTAATGACGTAACGATTTTAAGAAAAATTTTTAAAAAAACATCCAGACCAGTATAGATAGTATATACCACTATAGATGTGTTGAATCTGATTGACTAATCTAAAAAAAAATATTTTACGTTTTCATGAAAGCGTGTATGCATATCGCGGCCGTCTTGTATAAGCGAATATAATATGTAGATGGATTGTACTGACTACTGACACAAAAATCGCACCAGTGCACACGAAATAAAAATAGTACGGTTAAAAAACACTACGATGTAAATGTTTACGATTGGATATTTTATGACTGGAATGATTAAAGATAAACTATATGTTTATATACATGAAATATATACAGTGTCAAGGAACTAAAAAATATAACCATTATATGTAAATACGTCCTTAAAATCGTAAAAAAGTCAGATAAATTTAATTTCATTAAAATTTCTTCGTGAAACATTTTTTAAAATCCTACAATAATCGTGCTTTACTTAAATCTAATGTTTGTTCATTTTCAGTTGTGAGTACTAATATTTTTTTTTATTATTATATTAGAATGGTTGGTTGCAATCTTATTATACCAGGAGGTACAAGAGTTATTGATGCAACATCAATGTTGGTTATGCCAGGTAATATTTTAAAGAAATTATTTAAACGTAATTCATATTATCTTGCTGTAAATAGCCTCTATATATCAATATATGTATATAACCTATTAGTATATGATTTACCATTGCTTTTGGACTTTGGTGTTAAAGTTTTAAAATGCGATCTTATAAATGTCAAAAAATATTGAGAGCTTTAAATTAGGTACTCAGTTTGGAAATGTGTTTGTTAATTGAACAAAAATATTATTAAGTACAGAACTATTAACATCTGTATATTATCTTAATAAAGGTAAATAATGTTATTAAATATCAATATGTTATACTAGTATACTTAAGTAACTAGTAGACTATATAACAAGTATGGTGTAGATATTATATATTAACTATTAACATTATCCATGAATATTGTTAGTATTACTATAATAGATAATGTTTTAGTCCTTACATAATATTATTAAAGTCATCTCATTATTATTAATGGTCTTTGCCCGTGGACTAAATATTTAGAGATTCATGGGTAGATAATTTTTTGACTATAAATTATTACACCTATTAAAGAATATTCATGATATAAATAAAACTAGTTACCTTATTATGGTTTTGCACTGTTTTTCATGACAATACTTGACAAACAAATTTCAAGATTTCTTGCAAATATATAGTACAATTATTGAAGTTCATATTATGAATAATTTTTAGTTGTTGATACATCAATGGACCCCTAAAATAAAAATCAATTGCATTGTATTATTCAAAAAAAAAAAAAAATTATAACTATAGGTACAGTTTTAAATAAAAATAAAAGTATAGTTAGGTACAATCTGAACATTCTATAAACTTTAAAAAAAATGGGTTTGATCGGTTTGGTATCCCTGAAATAATCTTGAATCTTTCAAAACTAAATATACGCTTGGTGCTATTTAAATAACTTCTTATATTATATTATTAAATTTCAGATTCTAAATGGAATATAGGTATTTGATTAACAATGATAATTGCTTAAATTGTTTTGTACCTTTCATCATATAACAAAAATCGACTGTTTTATGTATGGAAAATAAACTGCTAATAGTAAATAGTAGTATAAATTAATTATAAAATATCCTCAGAACTAAAGGCTTAATTGGAATTAGTTTATGCTCAGAACCGCTTTTCGCGTACAATGATTTAATTTAGAACTAAAATTTGACTCATTCACAGGCTCCTACTCAATAACAAGGTACACAGAATGCAATCAAAATTTACCATCTAGTATAGTAGATTTCCCATTTATACATTTTTATTAGTGTAATTAGTAATTACTAATTTTTAATTAAAAATAACATAATTATAATAATAGTAAAAACTATATCATCTAGTTAGTTTTTCAATAATACTGGTGGGACATGCTTTGCACGTTTAAAGATAATATTTATAAGATGTTAATTCTGCTTTTAGCTTCAAATTAAAGTTTTTACATTACCAATGACAAAGAATTATCTTATTACAGCAATGTTTATATACTGTGTAAATTATTTTGACGTCATCATCATCTCTCGGAGCGCCAAGCACAACTTCTCTGCTGGGTAAAATACAATATCGAGACCTGCATTAATTGTTTGAAATGATATCCAGACAAGTTGAGGTATAAGATTAGTTCAAAATGAACATGAATACATTAACAGACCTAATAAATGGCGGGATGAAACATATATTATACTAAAATCATATTTTAAATACATATGTAATGTATAAAAGTATTAAGCTGATATTATTTATACAAAATAATTGTTATACATAGTCATATGGAATATAAATTTAATATTTAATATTTCTTTAAAAGCCATTTCATTTAATAAATATAATTTTACATATTATCTTGTAAGTTATTTGTCAGTTACTTATTAATAATTGGATCATTTTCTATACAATCTCACTGTGTAATATTTGAAATGTCAAAACTATTTACACATATTTTAAACCAACAAAATATTTAAAAACATTCTTTAATATATTTTTAAAAATTGTTTTAAGTTTTATTACTTAGATTATAGCTTAACTCTCAAAAGATTATTAGTAACAAACATTTCATTTTTTGGGCAGTTTATCTTTAATAAAAATGGTTATATAAAATTACATTCATAGAAACATCTACTATTACAATTTTTACATATTTTAAAGAAATAAAAGTCAACAAAAATATCAAACTTTTGAACATTATATTTAGTTTTTTCTCCAATCAAATATTTATGTCCAGGTTTTAAATAATATTTTTCAATTGAATAAAATAATAATGGTGCCATTATAATATAAAAACAATAGACCACTTAATAATTAATGATTATTTTTGATATTGCTATTGGTTTTCAAAATACATTGGAAAATCATGTAATATAATGTATTAAAAACATATATATACATATACATATTTGCTGCGTTTTAATTTGAATGCAATGTTGTAGTCTCATTTACTTTTGCCACAATACACTGATGTATATTAGGAAATGTAAGTAGTGTCACAATCATAGTTTGTATTTAATTGGTAGCTATGATTAGGTATGGAAATTACTTTATTGTAGTCCAAAAATTCTAACAGTATATATTATGCATTTATAATACATTTTAAGTAAGTACAATGTATTTAGGTTGTTATTTTATGTCGGTCAGTATTTTAATAGTTATTGATATTTGCAAAACAAAAAATGTATATCAAGTGCAAAATTACAGGTGGTATAGACCCTCACACACATTTGGAATTAGAATTTATGGGAGCAGTGTCTGTTGATGATTTTTATCAAGGAACTAAAGCTGCAATAGCTGGTGGAACAACAATGATAAGTATGATTTATTTTAATTAATGTAAATTTAAGTAATTTAAATAACCATAATGTTTGTTATAGTTGATTTTGCGTTGCCTAGTAAGGGCGAGTCTTTATTAGATGCTTATCATAAGTGGAGAACACGTGCAACAAATAAAGTCTGTTGTGACTATGCTTTACATATTGGTGTTACTTCATGGTCAGATGAGGTTTGTTATTAACCAGAATTCTGAAAATAAAATGACAAGTTAACATTTTTTAGTTTATTTTTTTATTTATTTTTTTATTGAACTTAAGCCCGGCGACTAAGGCCATTAGCTGTTGTAGGGGTTATGAACTGTGTTAGGGGTAAGGTTGGTACGGTAAGTTTTGGAAATGTAGGGGTTAGGGAACATGTGTGTGTTTGTTTTGCCAGAATTTCTAGTGGGCACCCGTAGGTTTCTAGTATGCCCGGGTGGGGTTTGGCGGCCACTCTCTCCAGACACTGTGACTACCCGGAGAGAATTGCCGCCCGTGAGTGAGGTTCGAACCGGCGACGGTGCGCGTTGCAACTGACGCTTTATCCACTTTGTCCCCCACTTAGTTTATTTGTTCTATTATGTATTGTCAATTGTTATGTACTCAATGGTACAATGCAAAATGCTTAACTTGTAATTAATTTTATTAGGTATATATAACTATGCCTATATTTTATTATTAAATGTGAATTATAATATTCAGGTGAAAAGAGACATGGAAGAACTTTGTAAATTGCATGGAGTGAACTCTTTTAAGATGTTTATGGCATATAAAGGAGTTTTTATGGTGACTGATTCCGAATTATACAATAGTTTTGAGGCATGTAAAGAGCTCGGTGCAATTCCAATGGTACATGCTGAAAATGGGGATATAGTGTTTGAAGTAAGCAGTATATTCAACTATAAATCTTCTAATAAATTCTAAACTTATTTCTGTTTAAGAACACAAAACGGTTGTTAAAGTCTGGTATTAATGGGCCTGATGGACATGGATTATCTCGACCTGAAGAAGTCGAAGCTGAAGCCGTTAATAGAGCTTGTATATTATCAAATCAGGTATTATTTTTCTCAGATAAAAAATAATTGTGTAAAGTCTAGATAGGTCCCCAACTAATTTTTTTCTTTCATACCTCCTAAGCTTAATATTTTGTTAGATTGTACTCCTCATTTTTATTTTTTATTTTTTTCCACATAAGTGCTCTTAACATGTAGAAATAAAAAATAACAATAATATAACATATTATTGTAATACAAAAAAAAAAATTTATACTAAGCAACCACTCATAAAAAATTTAAAAACAATGAAAATATTGTGTTATATAATATAAATATAAAAATTATAAATTAACACACAATAATCACAATTTGAAATCAATCAATAACTGATAAGATACCAATATTAAATTCAGTTTTGCGTGGGTATACAAATGTGTGACAATAAATATTGATATTACCATGTCGCATGACCAATACACACCATCATCGAGATCTACCAGATTATATTATTATACACATAGTATTCTATACACCATATTTTTAGAACTAGTTGTTAGAATAGATAAGTAAGTTTCATTTGTGTGACACTATTTTTAATTTTTAATAATATATATCGCATGTTATATAAAATAAATTAAACATTTTTCTGCCATTACCTGCCCAATTTTTTTCCGTGTACCTTTTGAAATAATCTTGCACATCCCGAGTTGGGAATCGCAAGTGTAAATAATGAGTAACTGCAAACATGGACTCTTCCCTTGTCCCCTTGTGACCTCCTTAATACCTAGCCTGTTATAGTGTTTAAGTTAACTAATATTTCTAGAGTTAGGCTAACCTTCTAAATATACTAAATTGTAAAAAGTTCACCAATCAATGGCATATGAATTAATTCAAATGGGTATTTATTTTTGAATTAGTTTGGTATAGACTACTACAGTATTCCATCTATTTCTTTCAATCTTCGACTCTAAGTAATAATAAAATAAACCCAAAAATATTTTTAACTTTAAATGACATACATTTTTAAATAATAGTTATGAACTGCTACAAACTGTTAGATTCTTAGCGAGACCAAAAGAAAAAAAAATTAAATTTATATTTATTCAAATTGACAAGTAATGAATAATGAAATTATAGTGATACCCCGATTAACCGTATCACAATTATCCATGCTCACTTTTCCAAAAATTTTAAAATATGTATGGACTGTAGATATATGTGTAGTTATAATCGTAAAATGTTTAACTTCCATGACGTTATAGGTTTAAGAAAAATAAGAAGTGAAGTAAGGAAAATTATTTCAAACCAAAAAAAACAAATACTGATAACTTCATATTTTAAGCCCTGATAACTTGTTTTATATAATATTATGGATGTATAACATTATTGTATATATTTCTAATTATAATTAAATTATCATTTTTATAAAAAGTCTCAATTAACTGTGGTTTGCATTTATCTGTGTGACCCCCTCCCTACCATTACCCCGGATAATTGAGGTTCCACTGTATGTTTGAAAACTGTAAAAATTAATCAAGTTAAATAATATTGATATATATTTAGATATCACCAGGTATCTAGACACAGCAAAAAAAATCACTAAGGTTAATGTAGAGCATGTGTTACACTTGTACCTCATGCTCTAATATTAAAACATCCTATTTATAATTTATATTTATATATTATGCTTAATTATTTGTTATTTTGTTCCATTTTTATCCACATATGTTTAAAAACTCTTATATTCTAATTTTACTTTAGTTAAATTTAATTACAAACATCTATTTGAAAAAAAAAATGAAATCAATTTTTTTTTTAAATGACTGTTAGCAGACACATCATGTATATATCATACATCATATATATTTCTGTATATTCTAGTTAATTTATGAATGTGCTTTGATATTTTAATAAAATACTTATATGATCTTAGGTAGGATCACCGTTGTATGTTGTACATGTGATGAGTAAGTCGGCTGCTGAAGTTTTAGCAAAACATCGCGCCGAACAAATCAAACAAAATGGGAATACTAAAATTTATGGTGAGACATTAGCTGCTGCAGTTGGAACACATTGGGATGAAAATAAATTAACATGTTGGCATGATGCTGCGGCTCATGTCTTAAGTCCGCCATTAAGAGCTGACCCTGACACTCCAAATTTTTTACTTAACATGTTAGCCAGGTAATTTGACCTTATTACAAATATTTAATCATACTAACTAATTTTTTTTGCCATTGATACTTTATGTTAAAATATTTTAATATTTTAGTGATAAATTACAAACAACTGGAAGTGATAATGCAACATTTAACAAAGATCAAAAATCCTTGGGTAAAGGTGATTTTACTAAAATACCTAATGGCGTTAATGGAGTTGAGGATCGTATGTCTGTTATTTGGGAAAAAGGTGTGGTATCAGAACTTTTTGACCCGTGTCGTTTTGTTGCAATTACCAGTACAAATGCTGCAAAAATTTTTAATATTTATCCAAGAAAAGTAAGTTTTATTATTATGGCATAATATATATTTACTTATGAATATAAATCGTCGTTGAAATAAATCAATTTTACATTATTATTGTTATTTAATTAATTTTGATAAAATATTACTAGTTCATTTAGGCTTAATTTATTATTCTAAATATATTAAAATATTTGATTGTGAAGTTATTTTATTATAAGTTTCACAATATGTCAATTCACTCTTATTTTTAAAATAACGGAGCTGAATGTGATCTGCTGAGCTTAAATTTGCACTTGTAAGAAACAGACAACAAATATCTGTGTAGCTGCATCTCAAATAGTTTTGAATTGTTTGGCTTATCAGTTGAATATTATTTTACATTATGGCCAAATTATATAATTAGCACTGACAATAATTTTTTTTGTGATTATAATATAGTAATAATATAAATCTTTTTTATTTGATAATTGTTAGGGTTGTATAGATGTTGGGTCAGATGCTGACATAGTTGTATGGAATCCCAAAGGAAAGCGCATTATTTCTGCAAAAACTCATCACCAAGCTGTTGATTATAATATTTTTGAAGTAAATATATTGTCATTTGTCACTACTATAAACTTATACCAATTTAAAAAACATACATTTTACTAACTTTTTTCATTTAGGGAATGGAATGTCATGGAATTCCCGAGTATGTATTAGTTGGTGGTCGTGTTTGTGTTGATGAAGGACAATTAAAAGTTGTCCAAGGTCATGGAAAATTTGTCCCCACCCCTACGCATTCAGAATTTGTGTACAACAATGAAAAGGTATATACTTTTTAAAATATATATTTAACCAATATTAGTAATTTTAATTAATGAACCCAAATAGTCAAATAATAAAAAAACATTAAATAAATCAGGATTTTTTTACAGTTTTATAATTTGTAACTCTCAGCTATAATTTAATTTATTTGTTTAAGAATGAATCGTTAAATTGTATAATATTAGTATATTATTGTGTAGTAGAATCTTGGTATCTGATAGATATCAGACCAGAGAACAAAGTCACTGGATTATTGAATGTTCATTTAAAATAGCATTTTTCCCTATTGCAAGACCTGCAACATTTTAATTTAACACATATAATACAAAATAATAACTAACCGATACACAATACACATGTCAACATAACTGAATAAACATTAAATATCTAATCTGTTCGTGCAGACTTTCTCGTCTAAACAGTTGGTTTTATCGTTTATGATAATAATTTTATGATTATTGTAGAGAAAAAAAATAGCTGGATTATCGCAAGGCTAGATTATCACAAGTCTACTGTCTCATTTATATTATAATAGTTTTACCTTTGAAGTTTTATGAGAATACTTTATCATTATAAAACTTTTTTATTTTTATATACAGAGTGATTTACCAACCATGCTGATCCCTATTTTTCCTTTAGTAATGAATTTATTCAAATTCTGATTTTTGAAATTTTTTAATATACTCAAAGACCATATTTTTAATTGTTTTGATTTTTTTTGTTCTACTTAATGAGTGTCCTGTGGAGATGCAAACTTCTGTTTTTAAAATGAGAACCCCCTTCTTTACTGTAAATTAAGTAGTGGATAATTTTTTTGAAAATATTTGAAGTACCACCTTCAAAATTTGTACTAGTAAATTCATTACTCTGGACGTTTTATCCTTAGAAAGTTAAAACTCAAACTTAAATAACTTAAAAACTACTTGTACAAATTTTGATTTTGATACTTCAACAATTTCAGAAAAGTTATCTACTGTGTAATTTATTGTTGAATAGGGGTGTTCTCATTTGAAGAACAAAAGTTTGTATCTTCACAGGACAATCCTTAAGTTGTACACAAAATTTCAAAAATTTGAAAATTTGGTCTTAAGAGGCTAGTATTTGGTAGCAAAATTTGTTCGTAAAACATGCTTTTGTACTTCCCATTTTCCTCAGATCTTGTTTGTCGTAGAAACATGATATTTTCACCTAAATAAACTTCAGAAGTTCTTCTAGATAACTACTTGCATTTTCTGGTTATATTTGCATTTGAAATTTTCAAAAATTCTTCAATATTTAAAAAAATCTATATATTTAAAAATTATAAAAATCATTTTGAATAACTGCATCATTGAAGAAACTAGGGGGTAAGCACGCTTGATGAATCACCTGGTATGCAGCAGTGCTTAATTTTTAATGACAAAGATATTTTAATTTATATTATTGTTTTAAATATGCACTCTTATTTTAACACTCATCTATTTTTCTTTTGAATATTAAGGTAACTGAACAAGAAATTATTGATGAAAGGAAAGAAATCAAGTCTTTGAAATTGCAAATTTCTCCACCATCGAGTGTTACAAGTGATGTGTCAATCTGTACAAAATCTCCCATGATTCATACAGGGAAAGGAATGCGTATGGAAGGACAGCGAGATCTCCAGAGCTCTACGTTTTCAATCAGTTGTAAGTAAAATTATCGATAAAAAATGAATTCATCTTAAATAAGTATTAAGTGAATAATGAGAAAAATGTTGATTTCAGCCGAGTTTAATGATCCTGTTAAGAAGTCGAGTATTCGTGTAAGAAATCCTCCAGGTGGTCAGTCTTTGGGTTTTTGGTAATAAACTTATGCTATTAAATTATATTCTACTCCTAGTCCAGCATTTAGAAAATCGAACATTATGTTGTCTTTAAGATTAATCCTTAGATTTTATTGATACTGCTTAAATTGCAACTCACAAATAATATATTATTCTGTACATTATTTGAAAATAAGTCATGTTTATTTTATCACAATTTTTAGTTTAATTGTACATTTTTATTTCTAAAAACCTATTAATAAACGGCATAGAATTTTTTTTAACTATTGATGTGCAATTAATTATAATCTATAACAATTAATATAAGTTAAAATTGATTGTTACTTTAGCTATGAATTTAAAGTTATTAATAATATGTTGTGTTTTGCTTGTTATCAGTATATGCATTTTATATGACTTACATACATTTATTATTAATTATACTCAATTGACTTATAATTAACATTTGTTTTTACTTTTTATTATATTATCTTCAAGTTACAATTGTAGTATTATGTATGACGAAATTAAATATATTTTTAAAAAATTCATAAAAAATTTAATTAAATAATTTTGATTTACAATTGTCGAGTTTATGTAGTAAGAATAATTTTAGGAAGTTGTTATACATTATGCAAGGCGTGCCTGCTAAGGAGAGCATGAGTATGACATTTGCCAAAAAAGTTAAATAAAAGTGAATACAAACAACATTGTTTAATATTGGCAAACTACTGAACAGAAATTGATAATTATTAATTAGTACTGAGAAGTGAGCAGTTATTCTTGAACGTATGAGTAGTAACTACCCAATAAAAAAAAGTTATTCATGTATAACGTATTATATGTCAAGCTAGGTTAGGACTGTTATTCTAGGTCTGAATAATAAAAATAATAAAATTCAAAAAATAAATTGTTTCTACCAAAGAAAGAAAAATCTAAAAAACGAATGGCTGTGTATGAATGATCACAGTATTAAAGTTAAATGTTTTTGGCAGGCCAGTTTTTCTCTACCCTGTTATAATCTATCAAAGTTATTTATTTATATTTATCATATTATACATTACATTATTAGGTTACCAATTTCAGCTATTTGTAATTAATTACATTCGTTACGTTGCATATTATATATTTCCAAAATTGATACCTAGAAAAGTTCCTTAGTGTTCCTATTGTTTATAATTTATATTAGCATCATGGATAGATTTTGGATATTTGGATTTAAATAACAAGTATTTTAGAAAAATATCAAATTATTTAGGTTTATTGTAAATAGACTATTAATTATTATGTTTGGTCTTTGAAGTTCTAGTATTATATTATATATTATAGCTGTGGACATACCTATTCTCACTAAACATTAACATCAAGTCACAGAATATATTATATTACTTATATATATATATTTACAGACAAGTTTAGACATTATCGAGAGAACAAAAATATTACAATGTTAGACCATGATACTTATCCCATATACGTTTACATACTTATAAGTTTGGAACAGATTTATATACAAATGCATTTACGTATTGGAATAAGCTATTTTACATTTGACGAGAATTGTCCCCTATTTAGAACATTCTTATTAAATTTTAGGTGGTCCCCAGAAAAATTTGAATATTATTTGCAATATTATTTTATTAACTTTCCAACAATCGCGTGTCGTATAATCACTATGTAACAGATTATAATTGTATTACGTTGCTGTGTAGATTCTGTATAGGCAGATAAGGTATTTATGTAAAAAAAAATTTAAAGCTTAAAGTGGTGACTATAATTGAGAATATGTTATAAGTGACCCGCAAGGTATAAAGGCGACCACTGAAATAAAGTATTGATGATAGGTCTATCGATTTACAGCATTTATAACAATAAATGTAAGACCGGCCATCAAATATAAAGATAAGGCAACTTTTGATCATCCAGTGCAATAAGGTAAGAAATGAATTAAATTTATCTTCACTTTTTATTAAGACTGCTTGAGAATATTATTGATGAATAAGATGGTTTCAATTAAATTTTAAGTACACATTTTATGGCATATTACAGTATTTTTAAAAGCAGTTTTGAGGATTTTTTCGCATATGAATCCATTTTCTACTCATTAGTCATTATAAATTAATAGATATTACTTATTACTATATTTTCATTTATTCAATTGAAGTATTAAAGTTTATAAGTATATACAGCAATACATTTTAGTACATACATTTATTTAAAAATTTAAGACCCTTTAAAATGACTAATTTATTGCCCATAAATAAGATGTAACTGATTTTTAACTAAGTTAATTTACTTTTATTTTTTAATTAACTTGTAACTTTTACAAGTTTATGAAATAGAAAAACAACATTTAACTAAAATTTAAAACAACTTTCATGTTTCTATTAACTTAATTTACAAAAAATAGTTACTATTCCAGTCAGTGCGATTATGAGTTACCATAATGTTCAATTAGTTCTAATATTATACATAACAGAGTTAAATGAATAATTCAGAAGTTAAAATTTGTTATATTTTGAGTTAGCAAGACAGAAATTATAGTAATAATATTGACAAAATCACTAATTCATTGTAGTATGTTACAAACAAGGTAGGAAATCCAACACTGGTTAACTTTGAAACAAAATATTAAGTTGCACAAATATTTTATTTTGTTATAAATTTCATTATTTTCACCACAAACAAAGGATTCTAGCCACTCAATGGTCAATAGAATATTACCATATAATAGTGAATAGAGTATGGTAAGTAATGCATATTTTAATTTTTGACATTTAAACATCCAATATGAAATTTCCCATAATTTAGGGTTGCATTTAACTAATAATAATATCATGAAATATCTTACAAAAACTTATAAAAGTATAAATATAATTTCATTTTTTTTTGTATTACAAAAAAAAACATAAATTGGTCTTTTATATTATTACTAATTTGTTATTTCCAATTGAAATTATTTGAACTGTTGAGGTTGAGGTCCAAATAAGCCACCACTTTGTTTATTAGCCATTCTTGATGGAGCAAATCCTAATAGTTTTTGAATATTCTATTAAACAAAAAAAAATAACCATCAATTAATTTTTTATACAGTAATTTGTATTACGCGGTTAAAAGTATTTTGAATCTTACTTGACGTATTGACATGGTACACAATATATACAAGAAAATAAATGAACATTCTGTGTAATTATCACCAGGTAGATTTCTATGTGATAAGCCCTGAACCCAGGGAATTGGTGTAAAAGGTAATCTTGCTACAACACGTCCATCAAAGCTACGTATATGAAATATAATTTAAATATTTAAAATATAATTTGGGAAATGTACAAATAAAACTCACATGCTGTTGAACATGCTTAATAATGCAGTAAATGCAAAACCAATGGCAAACATGGACTTCATTTTTACCATTGACAAATCACGATTGTTAATTTTAAGTTTTTCTTCAACACGTTCAATTTTTTTCTTTTGTTGTTTGTCTACAGAGTCTCCATGAGCTTCCTTACGTTTTTCAACTGAAATAATAATGATAATTTATTAATAAATTATAAATAGATATGTAATGTTTTGCAAATGTTTAAAAACTTACGCTTTTTACTAGATTTTTCAATTTCCACTTTCAATTTTTGATATTTTTCGGTTCGATATACTAATAACCATGTTAACCCTGCAAAATATTTATTTTTTACAATTTTTAATATTTTTGAGTATAAAATATTAATGCAATGAATTACAATTTGCAATCATCATATTCAGTAAAAAAATTAGACTATTACACTTCAGTTCAGATTTATAAAAACACAAATAATAACATTATCCAGAAAATTAAATTTATATACTTATATATATGTATATATATATATATATATGTAATATATTGTAAGAACATGATAGTATATGATACAAACGATGATTTGCTTAACATTCCAGTTGCGTATTGTAATGATTATTCCACTAAATAGTGAGTATGTTAAAGGAGGCTGCAGTCTGTACAAATAATCATTTAAAACGGGCCAAAAAGCTAGGCAAAACTGTGGCCCTTGGATTTGATGGACTTAAATTTTGAAAATATTCAACACTTCTAAAGCATGACAGAGGCAATTTATCATTATTACAAATTTGAATAGCATAATAAAATTAAAATTCTTGTTTTAGAATTGTTAATAAAATCCTTTCCGTCATTCCCTAACCAACATAATGATTAACTAATATCCATTTTCAAGATTAAAATCTATGTCCCTCAATTTAATCTAGCATTTTGGTCTAGCAGCCATTTTTTAAAATTGAAAATAAGTTATTTAATTTAGTACCATTGTCAGTGCGTACACAAGTTAATTGACATCAATTAAAAGTAACAACCGACCTACCTAGAGGTATTATGCGACCCTACTGTTATATCTTATAATTCAAGGTAATTTCTAGGAAATATTAACCGAGAACGATTACAGAATAGTCACACACAATTATGTGAGTTTACTTTGCATATACTTACAAGTTACTTCAATATTATCATGTAAAATTGGCTATATTAATTTCTTTAAAACACAGCCGGCCAATTGCATTCCCCATAATTTATTATATTGTAACATTAATTTGAATTTTATGATTTTCAGATATTATTAACTACAAAGACTTGTTGGTTGTAATTACGGTACTTGTTTGTTATCGCCCCGCCAGTACAACGTTAAAAATTTATCTCCCCGCCACTATTGTTTGCTATCGCCCCGCCATATAGTTATTTATGCGTAGTAAAAATAATGCTGGACGTATTCTGCCACAGCAATGGATTTTGGGTGGGATATGTCAGGAAACCAAAGCGTGTTTTATAGTGAGTGTACCTGATCGATCGGAGAAAACATTGCTACCTATAATACAAAAATATATAAGACCAGGCTCAATAATTATGTCGGATTGTTGGAAAGTTTACAATAATTTGCAGCAAGCAGGATTCAAACATAATACTGTTAACCACACGTATAATTTTGTTGATCCGGACACAGGGGCACACCCAAAACATTGAGAGGTAGTGGGGATCTGCTAAAGGGGGAAATAAAAAGCGTCGTGGAACTAATAGAAATTTTCTGGAATCATATTTGGCAGAATTTAGTGGAGAACACGTCTTGGAAAATATGATGCATTTGAAACAATATCAAAAGATATTTCTGAGTTCTGGCCTCCTTTGTAAATTTAAAGTTTTTTTTTTAAATTTATAATTATAGTACATTTTTATATTAATTTTTTTATTGTTTATTTTATTATACTATAATATATTTTATTTATGGAGGGGCGATAGCAAACAAGAGTGGCGGGGAGATAAATTTTTAACGTTGTACTGGCGGGGCAATAACAAATAAGTACCGTAATTACCATTTTAATTTCATTTACACCAGTCATATTATTGTGTACCAAATATTTATAACTAATGTTAAAATACCATTTGATTTTCAAGTTACTAATAGAAATTCAACGAGTGCCTAAAATATTAAATTTTCAATATAAAAAAGGAATGAATTAACCTAATTGTATTCAAGTATACTTGATTACCTGAGTTAATTTCAAAATTAAAATATTTGATAAAATGTACTAATATTAATATTACATGCCAATAAAAAGGCAAGGAAAATGAATTTTTTGAAATGTGTACATATTAGGCTATTTTTTTCCCACCTGAGTTTCTATAGTTGACTATTAATGTGTTTATTGTTATTTTTTATTTGATAATTATTAGATTGCTAAACAAAAATCTGTTTATCAGTGTATTTAAAAATGTTTTGATTTCTAAATAAAATGTATGCACAAGTTGAAAAAGAGATCCTTTCCTTTATTAATTGTAGACCAACTCTCTGTAAGCAAGAATTTTTGTTTGATTTTACACTACATAAGCAAAATAACCAAAATAAGCACATGATAAGAAAACACTAATGATAGCATAACACTTGATGAGTTGTTTTCATCTAGATCATTATTTAGAATGCTCTACATCTACGGTTCATTTGGTGGAATTAACTTTCTTAATCCCCTACCACTGGAAAAATTTGAGTGTGGGACACCATGCATATTTGTTGTTTCAGTATATTTGATATCAACACATAGAACATACACAGTGACCATTAATTTTAAAGTCTGTCTATCTAGAGACACATTCTAAACCACACCTACCCTATATCAAAAAAAATTAAAAATTGCACAAAAGCCCATTCATGTAAAATCATATTTATCTAAAACGCAAATGCAATCAGTTTAATTTTAAAACAAAACACAAACACTATAATCAATATACCCACAGTTGATAAAGCTAAATTTACCTTCTCCTAATAGAGCCGTACAAATTGAAATAAATACGATGAGAAATGTATCGGACCACATTGTTCAGCGTTCTAATGCATTGAGTGTTGAATAGGTGGTAGGTATTTTCGAGTTAAATGTTGTTATATTGATGGCGTTTAGACGATAACCAATACGGAAATCATCAAAACACGGTTCGAAGTATTTTTACTACAGAGTACAAAACGGTCGAAGCCGTTTCTGAATGATTCTCTCAATAAGAATAATTCCACAAACTCGAATTTCTGTTGTCGTTATCATCGTGATTTAGTGATAACTTGTTATCACGGCAGTCGTGTCGCCGCGTTGTAAGACATTGATTAAACACGTCTTCAGTCTGTCGTCAATTGGAACAACCGTTCATGCCATGAAATGTTCTGTCAGCCGATCGGAATCCCATGTTTTGAGTTCGTCAAAATTGAGAATTGTAGTTTTGCAAAATGTAATAGGAATGCCGTACTGGGTCCTTACGTTCGGTACGATTGTAATTCGCATTTACGACATTATCAAAATTTTAATTGTTATTACCATAGAGTATATAGACTATAAACTAGTTACAAATTTATAATTTGTATTTGACTTTTTTATAATCAACGTCCAAAGTCATGGAACAAACGGTTCGTATTGCCGAAGTGTGAGTGTGTGACTATCCGACAATCGGGCAAACGCGGTTACCGTCTGATTTTGGCCGCCCGGTACGACCGGTGACCGTGAGGGTTGCAGCAGTTTAGTAGGCGACAGTTGTAGTTGTAGCGGACGTTTCGATCGTTCGCACAATTGGAAGGTGGATCAAATTGTTGCAACCTATTTTTGATTCCGTTTACACAATTTTTCAATTTTTGAAAATTTCCTATACATTTTTTGCAATAAAACTCAAAAATTATTGAAATCGATTAAGTTAAAATTATTTTTACACGCTTTACGCGGGCGACATATTCGATGTTTTCTCGAATACGCGACGAAACCTTACATAGACAGTGTCGCGCCCCATTCGTAATCGTCTGGAAATCATGTTTTAATGTTCCTTATCATTTTTGTTTCATTATCACCTCGCTCCGATTCACTTCACCGTCGTCCATCCGGTCCGGCGATCCATGTTTCTTAAATTATTAAACATTTTTTTTCTTCTCAAATGTGTGACTTTTAAAAGTTTATATTAATAAATACAAACACCAAAAACACCAACCATGTATTCTGTTTGGCGACAGTATCAATATGTCTATAGAAATACAGTAAGTACATTAGATATATAGTATATTTGTATAGTTAGATAAAGAAATACAAATATCGGAAAATAAATCAATGTAAATGAGGTATTCTCTGAAAATTATTATATTTTATTGTATATATTTCCTAATATTATAACTAAACAAAATTCACTTTCACATATGTAAATATTAACATGTCATTGATTTGATAGTGTATGATACAAAGTGTAGGTATTGATTTAAACTCATGGGTCAATACATTAACCAAAATTTTGTCTTAAAAATAATCTTCATGGTCTAAGTTATGCCTCTGAGTATTGTACTTGCTTAATTTATTCGATATCTCATATAATATTTTATGTTAATATATATTTTAGATGTTTCTTTAGATATTCTTAAGGGGTTTAATGTTATTTATTTCATAATCTAGTTTCATATTAGTTGTTAAATTTAATATTCCTTTTTGTGTTCTTTTTTGGCGTGAAAAACTAATTATACCTAATTTTATTTTTACCAATAACTTAATTAAATTGTTTTTTGTGTTATATGTATATTTCATTAAACTTGGTATTCCAGCATTGCCTGAAGTATTATTCAACTTCACCTCCTCAGAAACCAAATTTTGTCATGCAACTGATCTATAATATTAGAGATGAGATTTCTAAAAGCAAAGAGATGAAAAAAAATTTGGAACAATTTCGTGCTGAAAAAAAGAAATTGGAAGAATCTGATAACTTAATTAAAGCTAGGTAATATGATTATAACTGTTCTGTTAATATCTTGGTGATTAATTTATAAACATTTTAGACAGAAATTAAACACAATAGAATCAGAAACATTCAAAGTGACTCAACAAGCTAAAAATGTTGTTAATGTTGTTATGACTTCAGTTAAGAAAAAAGTAAATGAAGCTAGTGAATCTGATTTGGCAAAAAAAGCAGGTAAAATTTTCACTGATTTAATATAGTAAAATGTATTTAAACGTCTGAATTATTGTGAATTAAGGACTATTAAGTGGAAGTATAAGCAAAACAGTACTGGAAAGTGGAACAAAAATTGGTCAGTCTGGTCCTGTCAAGACTTTTTCTAGTACTGCTGAAGCTATTTCAGCACAAATAGAAAGTGATACTTCATTAAATTCACATGTAAGTGTTTATATTTTTAATATTTAGTATTTATGTAACAATATTGATTTCCCAACTTTTAGGTTTATAAAGCACCAAAAACTTTAAGAAAACGGTCAGACTTGGGTCACCAGGGAACAGTTGTTCCTAATGAAACAGAGACTGGTATTACTGTTCATAAAGACTCAATGTAAATACATTTTATTTAAGTATTCTAGTTATATGGTTATTATTTAATTTATTTAGTTATATTATAATATATCTGAGATAGGGCTGCCATTACTATTTGTATGTTATTAGATAATTCCTAAGTTACAAGTTCTTATAGTTGTAGAATTTTAACCAATATTTATCTTATAATATTTTATATTTCCTGTCAATAATACTATGAAAAGCAAAAAGGTAGATAGCATTTAAGATTTAATGAACTCAGGCTTTCAAATTAACTTGGACTGTATACCAGTGGTGGTTTTGACAAATATTTTTACATGAGGCAACCAAATATTTAATGTACCATGATTCTTCTGTGATGTATAATATGTTTAGGTATTTTTTTAAATTTAATACCATTTAATGGTATGGGTTATGCAGTTATGCTATGGATAATAGATGAAAGATTAGCCTGTACCCAGTTATTAACAATTAATTAATTAAATCCCTATCAATATGTCCTACATAAATTCTATAAGCTATAACATTGTTGAGTAGTTGATTTTAATAACCTCAGGCTTTGTTCTGCGCATTCTCTATTCACACTATTTTACAAGCTTACGTGTGTGCGTAACTACCACCTCAGTCAACCCTAGCGCAATAGCGGTGGCAGCGTCGAGTGAATTATTAAATGGAAATGGCTATAGCTAATAAGTTACATTACAGCGACGCACAGCCATTCCCTTGTTTGTGCAAGTTCAGAGTTCTATACAATGTTTAATATACAAAATGTTGACATTTATTTATTTAACTTAAATTCTTAAGCAAAATGCGTTACTCAAATTCAGTAGAATTAAATTCAGTTGATTTGCAATATTATAGAAATTTAAATGATAAAATAATGCTTATAAGCACATTTTTATTGGTAAAAAACCTATTAAAATTATTTAAAATAACAGTACTAAAATTTCAAACTTGTTTTTCAATAAAGTGTGACAAATAACCTTGCCTTTTACTATTAAGTATAATTTACGATTGATTTTCAAACACTATTACCTTTAATTATGTAATTATATTCATATTAACTTTTAATACTATCCACATACGTACATCTATACTTGTGCAGTTGTCGGTCTCATTAGTTTTCTTGTATAGTTTTACCAAAAATAATATTTTAGGTGCTGCACTAAATTTAAATTATACTAATACTAATACCCAATCTAAATTAAAACTCAATAGCATAATATTTTGCTTCATAGAAATGAACAGTGTATAATCATTTGATTATTTGATTTAAAATAATAGTATGATACAAAAAATTACATAATTACACATAACACATTATAATTTTTAATAATATTTTACTCTAAAACATAATTGCAACTGCTAGGCCCCTAAAAGCTTAAAGCTCTATGAAATTTCTTGCGCTGCTTACCGTTAACACCTTCCCGGAATTTTAAGATGGCCAACTTAAGGGTAATTTTTCTATAATCTAATTATTTTTTGTTCCGTATTCATTTATTTTTTGATGAAAATTGATGAAGTCTATATTGTATTAGTTGTGAAATCATAAAAGTTATTTGTATATAAATATATTTATTTATTTTATGTAAGAATATATTAAATAAATGTAACTACCAACTTCACCCTTACTTTTATATTATGAAGCCTTAAAGTCAACAAAAAAAATTCTTGTTAATGATAAATGTATTAAATAGAATAACATTGATATGTGTTGTATAAATATATAATACTCACCTGTATATTCATTTGGCTCACAAAAAAATGTTGTATGGAAATGTCGTTGAATTTAAGTATTAAATGAAATGCTTGAGCAAATCATATTATTAATTGTATAAAAATCTATTGAATAAAACTAATAACCTAAATAGTTGGCTGTCCCTATGTTTATTTATAGATATACTATTTTAGATGCGTTACGATAAAAATTTATACTAAATTAAAATTTAGAATACATTTAAAGCTTTAAAGTTTAATATTGCTGATATTGAAATATTGTTTTGATTATAGGATATATGAAAGTTGGAAAAAATTCAAATCTGAAAATGTATTTATGCAAAAATTATCAGACCTAAAAGAACGGTTTGATGACAGTGATCATGTTTTAGCAAGAGCTACACGTTCAGTAACTGACACTTTATCATCAGTATTTCATAATGCTGAAATGTCAGATGTAGTAACAGAATTGTGTCGTGTTGAACCTGATTTCAGTTTAGTAAACTTTATCCGTCAGTGTGAAACTGATATCATACCAAATGTGCTAGAAGCTATAGCACGGGAAGATCTAATCATTTTGAAAGACTGGTGTTTTGAAGCGCCTTATAGAGTACTATCACATCCTGTTACTGAGCATCGACAAAAAGGTCATCAAACATACTGCAAAGTACTAGATGTACATAATGTAGATGTTGTTACTGGAAAATTAATGGAACACGGACCTGTATTAATAATATCATTTAGTGCCCAACAAATCATGTATATTAAAGATGTGAATGGGTTAATCATTGAAGGAGATCCTCATACTGTTATCAGAGTGATGTATACTTGGGCAATGTGTAGAGATGTTAATGAAGTAAATCCAAGAGCTGCATGGAAATTATTAGACATAGCAGCAAATTCCAGTGCACAGTTGTTGTAAACTGTAATTATAAGTTTAAGATTATTTGTGACAAAATATTTTATTTCTCAAATATTCTTACTGTTTAAGTAAATTTCTGTTTAATATTTGATCAATTATTGTTCAAAGTTAACAAAGAACTGTATTATATTAAGGTCATACCTTAATGTGTTGTTACTTATTTAGTAAAATTCTAGTTGGTTTTTATTATTTCAACGTGAATTTGAAAGAAATCCTTTTTTCCATACAATTTGTCTTTCAACAGCTATTTATAAAGAAGTAATCCAGGAAAATTGTATGTACTTAATGTCTTTATTGGAAGATCAAAAAGTAAAAGAGATCTACAAATCAAACATCAATCACCAATCAGACACCCTATACAGTCTTTAAATCTATTAAGTATTATACACTAGCTATTAATTTGACTCTATGCCATGTAGTACTTTTTCCAAATTTAACTAGAACAAGCTTTTTTGAAGTCTGACCAATGGATTGTGAATTTAATGGTGCATTATAATTTATTTTATTTATAACAACAAATAAAATTATTATTTGATAGGTACCCTACTTCTATAACAACTAAAAATGTACAACTTAACTGTTTTGTAATTTTCCTCCAGTTAATAATTATAATGTTTTGTAACAATAAAACCACTTAAATATGTATCAAATACTTTAAATTATACAAAATAAATTCTTAATTCTGTATATGACTTGAAATATCCCATTAAATGATTAAATTTTCAAATGTTCTTATATATTTTAGATTGTTTATTTTAAAAATATGAATAAATAGATATGCTTCATTAAAAATGATTTCTTAGATGAATTTATGAAAAATAAAACTTTATTTATTAAAATAATAAAATATCATATTCAATTTTGGTATGATTGGATAAAATGCTTAGTAAATCACATTTTCCAATGCAATAAAAAATAACATTTATATGCATGTATACGCATTACTTTCATAAATATGTAATAATATTATGTAGTATTTAGGTCTGTTGGAATGTTAATGTACTTATATCTGTAATCTAATTTGTATGTATATTGAATGTATTGTAAAATATGCCGTCAATAATGTTTGATAGTAAGTATAATAGTACTTACCTACTCGCAATTAGGGGGGCTTAGCCTCATCCATTGTTTTTTAATCATATTTTAGTTCAAAATATCAATTATTATGGTCTATGCTACACTACTGCAGCTGCTGATACAACACTAGCCCCCCAGAAAAATGTCCCTATTTGAGCCTATGAACACCTACCTAATTCCTAAAATCATTAAGCCCAGAGACTCCTAGTTGGAATTCATAACACCACAGACAAAGTAACGAACGGCTTTGTATGGCGAAGGGACGAGTGTGTTGTGGGTAAGACATCCAAACGTGCTCCATATACATTTAATAGAGGTAAAATTGTAGTCGTCAAAAATGTGTAAAATGCTTTTTCTCAACATTCCGTCGGCTAAGCAGTCATTAAATCGTTACAGACGAATGGCGCACGTATGGAAAGCGAATGCATCGTAAACATAATTTAACTTTATACCTAGTTCTGTGTATGTATATATAAAAATGTATTAACGTTGTACCCCTTTGCTTGCAGTTTGCAGTAATCGCGTAAAAATATACTTAGTAGGTACTTACATTAGGTATATTATGTTAACTGATGGTAGATAACGACGGAGAGCATTATAGAGCTGCAGTACGTTGCCCTCGCTGACTGCGGTTATCACGATTTCGTCTATGAGCTGGCGGGATGGGCGGAAAGTAAGTTTCCACAAGCTCGCGATAATACGTACTATTATAGCACAATAATTATTATTATATTTTAATAGCCACTCGCACAATTTCATCGTCCAGAGAATATTATTCTGTGTGCATGCCTCGTTATCGAGTGTTATTTTTGTACTGAGTGATAAAATTATATAAATAATATGAACTTACATTATGCATTTAAGAGTCAACAGGTACAATTTAATGTTATAATATTACATTGAATGGTTGTGAATAGTATGATTGTATTGATGTATATAGCCGTATAGTTATTTAATTATATTATTAATAAAAAAAAAAAATATATTAAATAATTTATGATTAGGTACCTATTATTATTGCTGTAAAATCAATACAATCACCACTCCGATCAGAACTAAAATAAATAAATAATACTAATGATAGGAAAAATGTATTAAAAGGTTAAAAAAAGGTCCTTTAAAAATTAATATTTTAGAATGTTGAACAAAATTCAGTTTTAAAAGTTATAAAATATTTGTTATAATTAGATTATTGGAAAGGATTACATTTTATAATCTACCTAAGTCTTCCCTGATTTACAATATTGATGGACTTCGTGTTAAATCAATCAGTTTTATTTTGGAAATTTGCGTTTTAAATTATCCGCGTAGATATTTATTTGATTAAAATTTGTTTTTTATTGTACCAACACTACCAACCTATGTCAATTTAAAAACGATTGATGAAATTAAAATCTTTTATTTCCCTTTATACTTTCTTTAGTAATTCATGATTAGCAAATCAGCTCGGTATGAAAATCAGTAACGACCTATACATAGCTCAACTTCGAGTTACTTACACTTACAACTTCAAATTAGCGAATTCAACGGTCCAAACTCCAAACTATCTGCTCCCGTTTGTGGCGGGATAAATGAGTTTTAGTTTTGATTCTGCATGTTATTTAAATTAAAACAAATTATATTTTTTTATGCGTTTTTTGATGTTCTTAATTTTTTTGGTAATTTTAACTTTTAAACATTGCCCTATATCTATTTGTGATCTGCAATATTATATTAGATCGGTGCAACATTGTTCATTTATTAATAAGTAATACACTAATACCATCATTCATCATTGATTATAAATGTAGACTACCCAGCACCTAGCTATTCTGCTCTAGTATTTATAATCTGTGGTAATACGTTGGTATAGTCCCTACACAAAACAATTTTGTCAATCTACTTAACTATTTTGATTATTTTTTTAGTATAATTTTTGTAATTTGTTAAGGCATAAAATAACTACTTACATAACTGATCCATCGACAAAAAACCAAAATCCAAATATTTTTACAAATTCGATATTTTTCCTATGTATTAATATGTATAAGTGCCCCGCCCGTGTTAAGGGGTAATGCCGCCCCAGCCCTCACATATTTTGCAGTCTCATATAAGCTTATAACCTATATAGTTTTATATAAAGTTAAATTAATTTTTGTCGAAAAAATTGCATTTGAAAATGTTATTGTCTGTATAAAATATAAAAATATACTTCTTGTAAAATTTTCAAGTACCCACGAATAATATTTTTAAATTACAACAAAATAATAAGTACATTTTTAATTTGAGAAATTTTGTCAAAATTTGAACTCTAAATGCTTCTAAAAGAAATCTTGCCAATGAATTTTTTATAATTTAAACTGATATTGTATAAAAATGTGTGAGGAGCCTTGTATTAATTTTTCAAGCTTTTGCATCCAACAAATAAAATTTTATTGATATTTAAATTTTAAAATACTAAAACATTGAAAAATTTGAAAATGTCCGTGGCATAAATAAGACTTATGAAGCTTGTCTAATGTAAAAACAGGGTATTTGACGCTTAGCAAGGAACGAATCGTTTTCAAACTTTAAAGGCAGTGTAGTGGAATAACGACGGAGACTAACAATGATTTTTGAAGCATTGACTTGACTTTTATTTTACAACTTTTACACCATTTTGATAGTAGGTATAGCTTATTAGATCTCATTATAATTAAAAACATATTTCATATAGGTACTTAATACTTAAATATTTTTACATTTATACATTTTATATCACTGATGGAAAGATTAATTTATAACGAAAAATCCCTAAAAACGTTATGAAGAATTTATATGTATACTGCCTTTAAGATATTTAAAACATATTCTAAAGACTGATATTACTATGTTACGTTTTATTTTAATAAAATAGAAAAGTAATACTTATAAGTTGATATAAGAAGAATTTATACAAGTAAGATTTTATTCTTATACTCAATTTTCAAACTTCATTACCTTGTAAGTTATAAACAAAAATTGTATCATAGGTACTGCATAAATAAAAAAAATAATTAAAAGCCTATAAATGTTCTTTTAAATGCTAAAAATTAGTATAAATATTTTTAAAACTTAATTGCTTGTAGTACTGAGTATAACAATATAAAAAATAAACATTGACGATATTTGGAGGGGGCAGAGCGTGATTGGCATCACCAATTTTTTAAAATTAATATCCTCATAATTTATACTATTTGTGGACCACCTAAAAAATGAAGGGGTTTTAGCACACATAAATTTCATTAAAACGCTACTGACAATACAAGTGGAATATTTCAATTTTCTATAATTAATATTTTTTTCACACATTAAAGGTAGGTACAATAAAATAATAAAACTGAAAAAAAATTTTTAATTCACATTTAATTCAGTTAATTTATTTTAACTTTAAACTCTCGTGAAATATTAATAAGGCTTTATGTTAAAATTGTATTTTAATTACAGTTAGAAGTGAGAACCAATTTTGAGAAGTATAGTATTACATTTTCAGTTTTATGTTTAAAAAAAAAATTAATAATCGTACAAATTTTCATATTGTTGTGATTCTACTGAATTTGAACTTAAAATGGTTTAAAAAAAATTGTGACTGGCCTGATTATTTGAACTCGTAGCATATTCAAATGTGAGTTGTGTTTAAAAGCAATCAATCTTCATCCTAAAATTTCACCTCAACATTTCGGCTGGTGTTGGGCGGGAGGAGGAGGAGGAAGAGGATATACACTAACCCTAGGCATAGTTTATGAAGAAAAAAAATGGAGGCCCCACAGGAAAACTGCAACCGAGGCCTTTTACAAGTCAGGCCCCTACTCTGGTANTTTAAAAAAAATTGTGACTGGCCTGATTATTTGAACTCGTAGCATATTCAAATGTGAGTTGTGTTTAAAAGCAATCAATCTTCATCCTAAAATTTGACTCATTCACAATCTATGAAAATAATTACTTAATTTAATAAAATTTAAAAAGGGGCGAGGTAATATAAGTGGGCGACGCTCTGCTGCTCCTAAACTACTACTCCTAACCCAGTATAGGTTACACGTGGGTCACTGTAGTGGATAGTGTTAAATTTGATTTCAGTGATATAAATTAAATATTATCTATGTACACGGAAAATGATTCTGAGCGTTTCTAAATTTAAACTTAAAACAACTATACAAAAAAGTGTGCTTTTATTTTTTTTTAGATTTTTTGGTTGCAGAATGAACTACTTACGTGGAACCTTGTTTTAAATTTTCAATTCTTAACTATAAAAGTTGAGCGTTATATTTAACTTCTATATGATTGGTATTGAATTAAATTTTCGAGCCTTTTAACGAAACGAGTAATAACACTTTATTGACGTTTATAGAAAAAAAAACAGAAAATGTCCACAAACAGCTTAAAACGGGTCAAAATAATTTGAAAATGTTTTCAAATATAGAAAATTATAAAATAAACATATGATGGAAATTTAAAGTATCCACTGTTAATCGATTTTGAATTACAACAAAATAAGAAAATCACTCCACGAAAAATCAAGTGAACATCCAATGTTGTGAAAATCCAAACTACAGACTCTTAGAAAAATTAGCTCAACTTTTTTTTTTAATTTCCACTTATAACGACTTATGAGGAATCTCATGTTTTTTTTTGTTCTTCCCGGCACTTTTGAAAACTTCTGGGAATTTTAAATTTTGACCTCGAACGCACTAACTATAAAAGATATTGAAATTTAAAATCGAATCATTATTTCAACTACTTATTGTGTACATAGACGCAAAAATAAAAAAAACACATCATTGTAAAATCAATAATTCATTGCTCCGCTCAGAATCTAAAATTGTAGTTCTAGTTTAAAATAAAACAAAATTTGGGTAACATTGTCTTTCTCATATTTGCAGACTTTAGGACTTTTGTTAAACCTTAGAAACCTTAGGACTGGCAGTGACAACTCATCATTTTTAACTTAGTTATTGTTTAATCTAATACAATGGCACAATACTAAACAAAATAAATAAAAATTATGGTCAATATATGTGTATTTTATATAATATGATATAAATATATTACAATATAGGTTACAGTATCCACCTACACGTAGGTATAAACAATGCTACATAATATATTATATACTTATTTACTTATAATGCGGATGCACAGTTTCAAAAATGCGTTATTCTCAACTTCTCATATTTATATTTTTCAAAAAAGTGCTACATACCAATGCATAAATACTTATGTCTTTACTCTCTAACACGTGCTCGAATTAGGGGAGGGACGTGGGGGTACTGAGTACCTTTACTATTTTTTTAGAATATTAGCACACCTCTACTATTTTTTTTCGTTACGACGAGGCATAAAAAGCGACGGGGACGCTAATGTTGTATAAGTAAACAGAGTACCCCTTCTTAAATTTTCTGAATTCTATCACTGTCTCCAACAGTATCTAAAATATTTTTTATGTTTTTACGATTTATATATTTTTTTTAAATTACGAGTAGGTTCTATAAGAATAAGATGTATCTATTTAATTAAACAGTGACTTAGAGGGCAAAGTGGTTATGCTGTGTATTTATTATTTACTAGTTATAAAGTTGTGTATTTTTTATAGCCTTATAAGTACGTTTATGTTACAATATGTATATGTTACGTTTATGTTTAAATCTTCGATAAGAACTGATCCGAACTCTCAAGCATACCAACTAACTAAGCATATTTTATTATATAAGAGGCAAGTACTGCAGCAGCCAGCAATTTGGAGTGTCGTCGTCATTGACGTTTAGCAAAGGTCCATTTTCATTGAGTAGTGTCGGCCTGATCAGGGCCTCGGGGCAGCTAAAGCGGCCTGGCCCTGATCATTTTTATGTTGTTGTTAGTTTATAAGCCCCCACGAAGCGAGGTCAAAAAGTGTTACATGCACGGTCACGAGATTTTTTATTTCAATCGTATTTGAGTTTTCACTCATTACAAACGCGTTTAATCAACTTTGAATTCTTACACAATATACCATTAGTCGGCTTACAAAATATAACTCGTTAACATTTCGGCTGGTGTTGGGCGGGAGGAGGAGGAGGAAGAGGATATACACTAACCCTAGGCATAGTTTATGAAGAAAAAAAATGGAGGCCCCACAGGAAAACTGCAACCGAGGCCTTTTACAAGTCAGGCCCCTACTCTGGTAGTGGGTATTGAGTAGTAAGTAATAAGTATTAATAATAATAACATAATTATGTAATATATAGTATATGGTTATTGCCTTATTCATTTTATTTTCGTTTTTATCTCGAGTCAAGTACCGGTACTCGGGTCGCGCTGTTATCGCGACGTCTGCGCGTGTGCCATACTGCCATGTGCGATGTGCGGCGACGACGACGACAACGACCGGTTTCTGACGTCCCGTCCGTCCGCCGGGGGAGAAGGAAACGAGGAAAAAATAGAAACCATCGCCTGTGACCGTAATGCGATATAAGGCCTCCCGGGCGGCAGTGGCGGTGGTTATTGCCCGATTAAAAGTGTAACAATAATAATATAACGACGACCGTGCTATAATATTTTACGTTTCAAACCGACGCATTATGATATTATACGAGTTACGACGATTTCGGGTCGTCACTCGTCTCTAGTCCATGTCGTCGCCGCCACCGCCGCCGCCGACCGAGTACCACGCTCTTATTACAATATTAATATTATTTCTATTTACATAATTGTATTATATTATTGTTGAACTCACGCCCGTCAGTGTGAAAAACGGTGAACGAAATAGTATTATTTTTAAACCGTCGCCGTCACTCGTGATTATTTTCTTAAAATTTTTCTCGCCGTCTCGTTCGCTCGCCGTCCGTCGTTTACCGTGCACTACGATTATTCAACAACTCAACATATTGCATAACTTTTAACTATAATAAAAACTATACATACACACCGTTTCACAGTACGGTTCCGTTTCGTTTTTTTGATTTTTGTTTTCGATTCCCAGTCGCGTTTACACACAAGCTTATGTTTGTTTGTTTTTACGCGTCAACTTTACTACCAGCTACGCGGCGGCGTCCGCCTGTAACATTATTGTTACTGGACCATAGCATCATTTAACACGCACACTTCTGCGGCTTTTTGCTGCGAAATCGGTAAGTGTCTCAGTGGTTGGAGTTGTTTTTGTAACGCCCGGCAATATAATATATTAATTATTATAATAAAACCAGCCACCGCTCTCACATAAGATTATTTTGAATAACCATTAAAATATATAGGTCAGCGACGTAACCATGCAGGGTCCCGGGTCTGGAACTCTGAACAGTCTGAACTACAGAGCCCTCCTCTTGAGCTGTATTTAGCGAATTGACCCAAAAATAATATGGTTTGTTTGGGCGAGTGTTCATACAAATACTGTTTGAACGAATAAGTAAAAATATGTTTATAAAAGTAAATTAATTTATGTATATTGTATAGTATAGTTATGTACATTGTACGTACACTGTCAATTTAAAAAATAAAATCGTATAGGTATAAATATATAAGTAGTTAATAAGGAATTAAAATTTTAAAAATATATAATTGGTGTTATAGTCGTATAGTAGTATTGTAATTTTAGATTCCGAGCGGAGCGATGAATGTATTAATTTTACAATGTGTGTTTTTATATGCATTATTTTTTTTTGGGTCTGTAATCACGGTTTCTTGCAGTAAAAGTGCTTCGATTTTCTTCAACAGCAACTTTTCTGGTAGGAAAGTGAATCTTGTTGGTGCGTTTAGGAGATCAAAATTCAAAATTCCTAATAGTTTTCAAAAGCAACAGCAAAAACAAACAAATAATTAAGGAAAAACTGGAATTTTTACGCAAAACCATTTACCGAAAAAATCGATTTTGGTTTTTATAGTGTAACTCTAACAAAAATGACCGCAGATACATGAAATGTTCACTTATTTGTGTGACCATTTTCTATACAGCATAACTTTTGGTTAGTATTGAATTATTTATGGGTATATGACATTTTCGATAATTCTTCGTTTTTTTTTAAACTCAAGTCGATAAAAATTTTTTGCTCGGTGAAATTAGTTAGAAATTCATAAAAAAATTTTTTTTATATCTAAGATGTAAACATTTAAAACAATATTCCTTACAAGTTTGTCTACCTTTATCAAAAAAAAAATTTCTACCGGAAAATCAAATTAAATTTTTATGAGCATTTGAAGTTGAAATTTTTATAACATTGGATATTCACTTGATTTTTCTTGCAGCGATTTTCTTTATTTGTTATAATTCAAAAGCAAATTTCTGAAGACACTTGAAATTTACAAAATATGTTTATTCCATCAATTTGTATACTCTATCCAATTTTCAAAATATTTTGTATCGTTTTAAGCTGTTCATGGACATTTTTAGTTTTCATTTTTTTTCTATAAATAACAATAACATTTTATTGGTTTTGTCAAAAAGCATGAAAATTTAATACAAAAATTTTGATACCTTGTTACAATAGTAGTTGAAAAATATAAAAAATAAATGGTCATTATTTTTTTTTATAAGTATTTAAAGTTCAAATTTCGACAATAATTATCAAATTGGAAATTGGAAATGATTTTGTAGTTTTAAAAATGTATAACATTTTCAATTTTTATAGCTAAGGATTGAAAATTTAAAACAAGGTTCCACTTAAGTAGTTTTTTCCATAACTAAGAAATCCAAAAAATATATGAATACAGTTATTTTTTACAGACATTTTAAGTTCAAATTTGGACGAAATTGCATATTAACATAAAGAATAACGTTTATCATTTTGTTGTAATTTGGTTCCAAAACAGCTCAATTTTACATAGGAATATTTAATATTTTTCCAGCATCATCGATAATTTAAGAATAATATTAATTCAACTTACTTGCTATCATATTAGTAATAAGTAATAACGATATAAAATATCCAAAACTGTCATACCGTCTCTGCTCAGAATCGTTTTTTGTATATAATGATTTGATATCATTGAATTCAAATTTAATACCATCCATTACGCCGACCTCTTAGACACCTAATGTACAGCAGAGTGACATCCACTTATCCGCTTTTTAAATTTGTAATGTGCAGCCAAAAAATTAATAAAATAAAATCACATATTAAGTATTAACATTACGCGAAGATGCCATACCCGCATGCTTTACATGTTTTTTTATACCTACTTCAATTTTAAAGCGAGTTATGAGCATTTTAAAATAGTAAATTGTTTGTACATCTTAAAACTCACATAATTTGCTTTAAAATTAAAGTATAAAAAAATCCTATGTCATTTAACTAGATAATATTCTTACTACTAAATTTGATTATAGGTCAATTCACTCCAAGATTAAACATAACTAAGTTTAATTAATTATTCAGAACATACAATGTGCTATGTTATGTATTTGTAAGACTGAGACAAAGCATGAGGTTATGGCGTCCTCAGATCCTCTTAATATATTATATTATATAATCAATAATTAATAATGAAGTATCTGGAGTCTATTGACTATTACTCTAATTTTTAAAAAAAAGATACTGGTACAGTTATATAGTCTATAGGTAGAAACGTCGTCCACATCAAAGTCCATTTATCACTCACATAGGTAAAAATAATTTCAGTCTCGCAAACGGTATAAATGATGGTCGCCCAAACCAACTACACATTTTTTGGTCAAAATGATTACACTCGCCCAAAACGACCACCGACGATATTAAATTTAAATTTTTTAGTAGGTACTATAGTACCTCCTACTTCCTGCTATCACCATTTATATTATCTAATGATAGATACATGTTTTATTCGGTACCTACTTATGTAAATTAAAATAATAATATAATTTAGGCACAAAAAACAAATAATATTATGTTGAGCTCACCCACCCCTACCCGGCTACCCACACTCAAAATTTCTGTTTAAGGCTATCAATAGGTAAAAATTAATAATTATAATCCTTGGACCTCGATCCACATTACCGTTTATCGAGTGTGTGCTCGCACGCGCGTGTGTGTTTACGGTATACCTACCTATATATATATATATATATATATATAGCCATATAGGTATAAGTAGAATATTATATTATACCTACCTATACGGTTTACAAACACTACACGCAGAGAATAAGCATAATATACGCGACATGCGTTCCTAACTCCTATTTACGAGCATCTATCGACGCACTGTCTTATCTAATCTCGTATTATTGTTTTCTGATTAAATGACTTTGGTAATTTGGTACGTACAGCCGTATAGGTATTAGCAGTATCAGCTCGTATATCGGCATTCATACGTAATAGTGTTTTCAGACTGGTCGAGCACGCGCTTTCGATATTTATTTAGATTTGTTTTTTTTTCTTAACAGAAATGCGTCCAATAAAGGACATTTTTACATCTTAAAACTATAACGTGATACTTGCTAGTTTTATGAATTTTTATTTAACTTTTTTCAAGAAATATAATATATAAACCTATTAGTTCTTATATTATATACCTCCGCATTTTTTTAGAAAATTGGTAAGTGTTTTTTTTCTTAAAATAATATAATGTTGCTATCTAATTGTAGCATCCTTTATAGTGGTGTATTTATTACCTATTATTAAACCATTAATGCATATACCATATGTATTATGTGTACCTACATCCTACAGATATAGGTATAATAGGGTATTATGGTTGTAATTTTATGACTTAAAATACCTTAAAATCAACCAGGTGCAGCTAGATTAAAATAATGATTTTTTTGTTTGTAATGATGTATAATAATGTCTATTGTGGAATATTGCTCACAAATCATGTTACTAACACGTTAGCCGTCATGTGTAGTGTAGGCGACCATTTAAATCCCGCCACACAAGATGTATTGACATATTATAATAATATTATTTAAATTCAAGTAATCTATGTGCTACCTATTTTTAGTTCGAATGAATACAATTTTTTTTTTTTGGTTTTCCTGTGTTACATAACTATTTTTGTAAAACTTCCAATAAATACATCATTTGTCATTCCTTTGAAAATAGTATGCTTACAGTTCAATAATGTATTTATTAAATTAATATATTATACCTATGCATCAATATGTTTTAAGTTTATTAAAATCTTAAAACGTAATTGAACATATTAATGTATAAAATGGGTTCAATTTAGTCAAAATAATAAGATTCAAATGAAGTTTGATTATTTGATACGTTAAATAGATGTTTTTCTATACTTAATATTTTAAGCAAAACAACTGCCAACATTTTTGTATTAAATTCAAAATAGACGGTGATCAGGCAATGTCTGCCTTCCACGTGGCCTAGTAAAACCCGTGGCAACTAACGTTTTAATATTATGTTAGGTATCGGTATAGGTATTCATTGATTCACGAATCATGTTCATGTCATTCATTTACATCAGCTATTTAGTACTTTTTAAGGACATTAAATTCCGAGCCCTACTTACGTTTCATTCATTATTGAAAACGAAGACGCATCTACAGGGAAACATATTAGAATATTGGCCCCTGGGTGATGTACATTGGAACAACTAAGAATAATTATCACTTATTTATGTATTGTTTAAAACTATTCATAGCAGTTATTGACTGAATCATATTAAGTTAAACTAAAAATTTAGTCTAAAGTCATATGAGTGTATAATGTTAATTCTGTTTGATCTATTTCACATAGATCTACTTAAAGTATTACTAATACGTATTAATCATTAAGTTAATACGTACCTAAATTTAATTTTTGTAGTCAAATTATAATTGATAGCCAATAGGTAATAAAAAGAAATTGTTTTCATTAATATCCATTTTTCCTTTATATCTATATAACTGTTAAAATGTATTTTACAAAATTAAACAAATGATTAAAAGAACGCCTTAACTGGTTAGTGGTTATTCTTAACTTGAAATAATGACTTTTGTTGTTTGTACCTATTTGCATTAAATAAATAATATATATGTTAATACACTGATTAATAGGCAATATGTGCCTAACTGATGTTTAGCTTTAATATTACGTAGTTATTAACTTTCAATGTTAATTTAGAGCTTAATAATATTATATTGCTTTGCTGAGTTTATTAATTAATAAAATTCTTTACAAATATCAATAAGTTATAAACTTATGTTTATTTTGGTACCTATGCCGATGGACGTATTAGTGTTACGTTGATTTTTTTGTATTCTGAGCAAAGCAATGAATTGATTTCACAATGTGGTTTTTTGTGTTGAGTATACACCATAATGAGTCAAAACTCGAAAATTATAAGCATTAGCTTTGGTTTTCAGCTTAAAGGGTGGTTTCTGATAGAAAATATATCTAGATAGTACTTTTGAGAAGTCATATCTCATAATTAAAAATTTCTCAATGCTTTGTAAAAGCGTCGGAAAAAACAAAACAATTAAGAAAAACTAGACATTTTAGGCAAAACTAGTTATAGACCAAATCGATTAAATTTTTTTTGGCGTAACTCTTATACCTAAAAATTGAAAGTTGAAAACAAGATTTCTAATAAGTAGTCTATACTGTTACTAAGAAATCTGAAAAATATATAAATACAGTATTTTTACACATTTTAATTTAAAATTTTGACGAAAATGTATACTTTATCGAAGAATATCAATTTTAGTTATATTGTTGTAGTTTAAAAATATTATTCATGGGTACTTTAAATTTGAAAGTATATATCATCATATTTTATACACATATAATGACATTTTGAAATTCAACGTTTTCGGCGATAAATTACTTCAATAACAAAAATGTTTAGTAATAGGGTTAATTCATGGTAACCTTCACAATGATAATTTCAAAACAAAATGCAAGCTACCCATCTTCCCATGGGCTCAGCTGGGGTTAAAATTCTGGGAGAGCTACAGATCACCTAACAAAACTGTTAATTTAAAATAACCCATAGGGGGTTTATATCTAAATCAGTAAGGAATATTTTTTGGGGGCTAAATCGTAGTCAGGGGACAACGCCTCTCTAGGCCCCTGTAGGTGCGTCACTGAACCCTACGCACTACTACTAATGGAAAATATATAAAATATACAATATCTTTGAAAATATACTTTGTATTAGCTCAAACTGTTTTTCGTATGCAATGACTTCAATTATCATTAAATTTAAATCTAATATATCCATAATAGTGACCTACTCAATGACGAGTTACACTCTTCATACAATACAGCAGATCGAGTGACTATATCTACCGGTTTTATATGTTTTTCAAACTAAGTAATAAAGGAATTAATATTTTATATACAAAGTTATAGTCTTACGCTCAGGTTTTATTAAAAACTTAGCTAAAAATTGCATGCTTAAGCTGACCTATTAAGGAATTTTATTTTATTAAAAATAAAGATGTTATAAAAATGAGGATACTATTATAGATACAATTAATTTTTAAACGACTATAATCTAGAAGTAAGAAGGTATTGCCTACATATATCTCCTTAGAATCTAAGCAATTTTCTTAAATGTTTATTTAAAAACAAAAAAATAAACATAAAAATAGGAACATGACGTATTGTGCGTATACATAATAATATTATACAACTTGTATAAAGGGTTTATTATCATTCAGTGACGTAGCCAGGATTTTTTTTTTGGGGGGGGGGCTGCAGCCCCCTCAGCCTCCCCTCTGGCTACGCCACTGTTATCAATAAATACGTATTCTTAATTTATCTATCATATTCAAGGGATAGAATAGAAAGTTAAGTAAAGTATTTTCAACACAATTATAGCCAAAAAACTGATAAGTGTGCAAAAATAAAAATACTCGTACACCACTAAATGTGATCATCTAGATTCTTCGTAAACCCAATTTTTTTGGTATGACTATAGGAAATAAGAATATTTATTTACGTGTTCAATTTGAATGATTATAAATAATTTATACTTATATTTTAATTGGTAATAAATAATTATCGTGAAATATTTTATATTAATTCTTAAGTTATTTTTGTTAAAATCAAGTATTCATAAATTTAACCAACATTTTTGCTGATGTTTAAATAACATCTTAGGGGTATTGTCAGTGTTTTCTAACTATAGTCCATAATATTAACTATAGCTATAAACAAATTACGTCTTATAGGTCATGGTCTATATTATATCTATAAATTTATAGATAAACTTATATCATCATATAACACATTATGACAGTGAATATTATAAATTTTGTGAATGTTAATTCTTAACGATAACATAGTCGGTACTTAGTCCCCGTATTATATATCCATATGAAAGAAACTACATTTAAAATAAACACAATTTGTTTACGTTACATGCTGTCTTGGTTCCTGACATCCTTTTCGGTTGTATGATATAGCATTATTTGCTTTCAGGAGAACCGATTTTGTATTCAAAACCAATTATAAGTATTACCATTACCACAATTTTGAAATACATCAAAATATCATAAAAGACTGAGTTTAAAATAAAAATAAACCGGATATATATTTTTGTAAGCCGACAATTAAGTTATACCCTTAAGTTGTATCAATCATATTAAATTCCATCAAGTGGCGTTTTAATTGATTTGAAGTACCTATATAATTATATATTTATTGGATATTATTATTATTGTATAAGTCTCTTGTTTCTATAAATAAAAAATTAAAAAAAATTCATGTGATTTAGATTATCAGTTTATATTTTTATCGTTTGAACATTGGTCTATTGTACTCTGCAGTTACCTACGTCATAATGTTGTAGATTTGTACCTCACACACGAAACATTGAAACACTTTTATGCAATTTTGTTTTACCAGTTTGAATATTTGTGCGTCAAAGTAATTCATAGTTTAAAATTAAAATACGCATTGTTATTTGATTAAAATATATCGTAACACAATTTCTACTTAAATATTGGTACATGCAAGTTTATTTAGTTGATATTTCATACTTACTATAGATATTTTATTAATTTGTTGTACATTTTATAAGTTTTTATCATTCTAATACAATTTTAAAATAAAATATATAATTTATCAAAACAAACCAGACAAGTTTTTAAAGTCAATAATCATATGCATATATTAAAGCTTAAATTATTAATCTTGAATAAACATCTGTTTATTTATGGATATTTTTGAATAGATAAACATGCCAAAATTATTCTTTATATAACTTTAGATTTGACATAAAAGATTAGAACAGTTCATAGGTTATAACTTCGAACTAAAAATTGTATTATATATATATATATATATATATATGTTATATATGTATTTAGTAACTTTTGGTTGAAGCTATTAAAAATGAATAAAATATGTACATATATTATGTTATATACTTAGCTAACATAAATAATAATTTTAATATAATTTTTGTCGTAGAAAAATAATATTTACACAACATATCAGTGTTTGTGTATTTCCCGAAATAAAATATTTTTGTTAGATGACTTAGGTACGCCACTGTTAGAATTAGGTACCCAACAAATTAGATAAAAAGTACCATATTCTATTTACTATCAGTAGTTGTTCTCTATACCTACATTTATTTAACATAACGTACTTATGGGCCATGGACTATGAGTATGAATGTATAATCCAAGATTGATCTAAGTAGTGAGAACCGATCCTAATTTCCTACTAACCAAATTCCTATTTTAGGCAGTGGTGTAAACACGAGCCTTTGGGTTTTTGCCCCCCGGTGTTTTAAATATAAAAACGTGAACATTTTTTCATTAAGTATTTATGTATATAAATATTTCAATAAGTTATAAGATAATTAATTTAAGTAGGTGTCGTAGAAGAATTCATACCAAAAATTGTAATTAGTAATTTATACCTATACTAAATGGCAATATTCACCATACGGAACATTGTATCGGTCCATTTAGTATATCGCTGTGAGTTTGTGACGTGTGCTTGTTTAACTATACAAAGTTCAAGACTGTATCTCTATTTAAAAAAAATCTCCATAAATATACATAAATAGCAATACAGATGTAATGTTTACGCCGTTAAACGTTACAGCGTGTCCGATAGTTCATGTTTTTAGTGGTCATTGGTTATTACATTTTATCAGCATATTGTATAGGCCTGGTTTGTTTCTAGTTCTCAGCTGTAGACGGCACTTTAGTTATTTTATGTTAGTGATTACTGATTATTGATTAGTGCACGGTGTTCGTGTTTCCTTGTACAGTTGTTAGTTGTAGCTTACTACAGTCTTTCCGTGCTGCGTTTTTTTAGCGTGTATAACGTAAAAAAATATATTGAACATAATTTATTGAATTTAATACATATATCATTTATTGATGAAAACACATTAGTAAGTACCTACCAACTTAGTATGGATTTATTATCAAAAATAAAATACATTGTTTATGATATTATAATTAAATTACATTAAACACACATTTTAAGTTTGAATCAAAATTGGAATGCCCATATTTAGTTTACGTTAAAATAGATAAATATACACGTACAATTTAATTTAATTATTAGTCGGATTAGCCACGAGTTTAAAATTTAGGTTTAAGTTATTTTTACCACAACTTTTAACTTAGTAGAAACACCCAAGTATTTTTTTGTCACTATCTTAAAAGTGCGTAACTCAGAAAATTTAAGTTCAGCAGTTTACGTTTATAGATTTGTGTGTTTTTATATTAGTTTGGTATGAATTATTGACTTATTATACAACGTTAAGGTAGGAACATAATCTGTGTTTGCACTTAGATTTCTTACGATATTTTAATTGTTAAGCAAGTTATAGGACATTTTATACAGCAATATTTTATGTACCCACAACTTCTTTAATAATTTGAATATCGAAAAAAACCGATCACAGAAAATGTTACTTTTAAGTTTGAAAACAAGACGATTTCATTTTTATATTAAAGCTAATTGTCAAGAGAAGAATGTGAATTTGCTCTTAAGTAAATATAAGGTACGTACCCACCTACTGACTAATAAATCTAGCTAAGTTGCTTATACCTATATGGCTAAATGTAATGAGTTAATTTATATTTAAATGTAACGTTAAACAATTGTTTTCCAATATGACAAAGTTAATTAAAAACAATTTTTTTTTTTATTAATTTATTATCTTGTACCTACAGTATAATATTTCTATATTAGGTATGGAAATTGAAAAAAATAAATTTTCATAATTTGTGATAAAATGTTGAATACCTACTTACATATTTTATATTGTGAAACACCTAATTATTTTTATATAGGTACAATACTTTTTATATAACACTGATCAATTAAATGCATACTCTCATTATTTCGATAAGTTTTTACTTTTTAAAAATATTATTTGTACTTACATAATTTGATGTCATAGCAAAACCATTATATTGTTTAAACTAATTTTTATCGTCATAATTTTTTTAAAAACTTTTTTAAGTATCGTTTTTTTAATTCATATCCCCGAGGAGAATATTTTTTGTCTACTTCGATACAAATTGAATTTCGATCGAATAGTTATAAGAATTTAAAGTTCATAAGAGCGAAGTCTAGTGGATCAACATTTATGGATGGATACCGCTATGCCACATATAGGTACTAGTCTCATATAGATATGTGTATACGTTTGATACTTCTAACTAGTTGACTACTTGTTCAAAATTATGTAAAATTGAAAATTATTGTATTTATTTAAATACCTACTCGGCTACTCCAAAAAATGGGAATATAAGATTTAAAATCAAGAAAGTAATAACGATTAAAATTTGTAAAAATATACTAAATTTCTTCAAAAATGAATTTCAGTTAAATTCTATAAAAACAATATTAATTTCAAAAAAATTTGTAGCACATAATTGAATCACCTTGCGTATGAAAACAAAATTATATATGTTTTAATATTATATTATTATGTAATTGGACTATCTTTAAATCAACTGTGATGGGTTTAAACAATTATTAACTTTTATCTAATAACCATGACTGTGAATTAAATGGTTCTTCATCAATTTATAATTAATAATTTATGACTATTTAAATTGATTTAATGTGAGTCACAACAATACTCTAAATATATTACATATTCGGGTTAGATCATATAATATTACGTATAGAATTAAAAAAGGTTTTTGTTTTTTGTATAAAATAATAAGTTCAATAAATATAATATTATTATCCTCATTCCCATATTATGTACTGTATTGTTTTAAATACCTACCTAAAGGCTAAAACATTTTAAATAAGTCATATTATTTAAATTTTTTTTCAATTTTAAGTAAATAATTAACTATGTATGATTTGTTTTCAAATCATATAATTTACTATGTTACTGACAATGCGATCTGATGCAGATCGTCATCATGTAAATAAATACATTTTAAATGATACAAATTTCAAAGATTTTGCTTGTCATTAAGTGACCGAAACCTGAATAGTCAGATGATAGTCATGTAACCTGAAGCTGCATTCAGTAGGTATGTAACTTTTATGGTTTTTTTAATAAAACTGATAAAAGTTAAAATAGTTAAAATAATTTATTTCAATTATTTGATTGAATCATAATATAAATTTCCATTTTATATATAATTTCTTATTTTTAAATTTTCATTTCACTTAAAGCAACAATTATTAAAACAATAGTCAAAAAATTAGTTGTTTAACCTGATTTGTTTATTTCTAATATGCTGCAGATCACGACATTTGCCACATCGCTTTTTGACGTCAGTTTTCTTCAATTGATAAAAAAAATGCGTATATTTCATGTATAGTTGAATTTCCGGTCTATGTGCAACAACACATTTGCGTTTAACAGAATCAATATTGTGTTGTTACTTGTTAATTTTAATATTAGAGTGAATTCGTTTATTATCAAACTTAAAGGTTAGGTGGCATTTATTTATATTTTAATTTTAAATCGAGTCATGAAAATTTTGAAATAGTGATATGTTACATAATTATACATTTGTAACTCACTTTAAGATTAAACTATGAGTCTATAAGGTTCCCAGGATAAAGTTCTTACCTTTAAGTTTGATAGTTGGTCAATTCACTATAAAATTAAGAGGATGTCTGCTCAATATTTGTTTTTATCTCTCAGACTCATAAACCAAAGAAAAAACGCTTTCACCTAAAATCGTTTTTATGATTATTGGGTACCTAACCTTAGAGTAAATTCGTCCATTACAAAATTTAGAAAGGAGGTTATTTTTGAGGATATGCATATCGGTATTATATTATAATATTATTTGACTCAGTATTCGACTTTCAAAATAAATAAAAAAATATGTTATTTTAAATTATGTTTATATTGTTTTGAGACTATATATAGACAAATCGTTATGTCATTCCCTCAAAAATATAATTCTCTATCGATTTTGTGATGAGCGATTTTATTTTATAATTATTCAAAAACATAAAAAAATTATTCTGCTTAAATGTGTTTTGTCTATATGGGCATATGACCGAAGGCCAGAGAGTGAAAACAAATAGTGCGCTAACACCTTCATAAAGATATTTTACAACACAAAATTGGTTCTGTTGAACGCAAATTTACTGTGTTGTACGTTTGGAGACAGGGAAAACTCACCAGGATCATGTGTGGCCCTATAATAATACTCATTTGATTCCCAAAAACATGAACTATTGTTCATAATACAAATAGTCTTCAAATGTCATCACTGGAAACTAACATGCGTTTATTTATTTTTACTTTTATAATATAATATGTATTGAGATTTTTGGTAGGTAGGTGTACGAGTTTGATACAACTTTTAAAAAGCCTTCCAAAAATTCTAAATATTATTAGTGAGACATGACTACGTGAGTATCCGTATTTAAATTTCTTGGTGTACATTAATTTTTATCAGGTGTTGTGGTAAAATGTAATTAATTTAAAATGTTTTATATCATTCAGTATGTCATTCAGTTATGAAACTTAAACGTTACCTAATTTGTGCCATTGAAAAGGTTAATTTTGAAAGTATTTAAAATGTCTTGTCCCCGGACTTTAGACTGTTTTAACTGTTGATTTTTAACCCGTGGATTGATATAAATGTATTTATGTACCTGCAATGTATATTCTTGATAATACATTTTGTTATAAATAATTACATTATGTAATATTATCAGAAAATTATCTATCGTGTATCTGAATTCTAAGATTAAACATGTAGGCTTTTAATATTGTGTAATAACTATTATTATAAATATTAATTCAGTTTGAAATGCATTAAATTAATTAACTTTTATTAATTCGTGAAATTTAACATTAATTAGGTAATACTCCAAACACGTTTTATAGTTATATGAGTGTAAAATAGGTAGGTATCAGGTGTATTGTTTTTAGGGAAGACAATTTCATATAATTATATGAAGTTTGCATTATATTTATTGTACCTATTATAAATTATTTATAATATATCATTAATTTATTAGTTTGGTAATTCTATTTTTTTTTTACTTAAAATTGGAAATTTTTAATTTTGGAAGTCCTGGTTTACTGGCAACATAAATGTTTATGCATGGTTGTTTGCCAAATTCAGTATGTTGCCAAAGGCTTGTCCTTGAACTAGGTTTTACTGACAGTACTTACTCACAATAAACGATATTGAAAATCATTTTCATCATTACAAGCGTTTAAACTTATTTTTCGTGTTCAAAACAATTTTTTCCAGGTACCATGACTAAGGACCAAGCAAGTAAACGTTTTTATCGCGTGGACAGTAATTATGATTTTACTGCATTTATGGATCGCGGCCAAACAGCTGCTTATGAAAACCGATGGGTTTTTGAAACAGCTTGGGAAGTCTGCAATAAAGGTTTGTTTAAAATATATCAGTAACGTTACACGTCTATGCATAATAATTATAATGTACAATTTTAATACATATATTTTCAGTAAATAATTTAATTTATTCATAATAAGCAATCTAAAGCTTGCAAATAATAATAATAAGAAGAACTATTAATTATTGTAATGATATAGGTACCTACTCGTATTACATATTCGCCTATACTATTTTATTTAAATGGGTATCTTTTGCTGCCTACGTTATTTTACTGTTAATTGAATTAAATTTTACTTTTGCAATTACTCATGAGTGGGTTGATAAGTTGGTAATAGGGTGATAAGTGATAACCATATACATAATAACAACAATAACATAATATATATACATGATCAATACAATTATTATTTATTTGAAAAATTACCCTATCGAAATTTTAGTAGTACACTGTTTACATAATAAATAACGAAAACAACTAAAATAAAAATTATTTCACAGAATGTAGAATGTTTAAATGTACTATATTTCAGATGGTTTTAAGACATTTTTGTTCGGTAAACTTAAATATTAAGTTATAAAAAAAAAAACCTACAAACATAGTTTCTTAGTTTAAATAAATTACTCAAATGGTGGATGTAACTTTTTTTTTTAGTGAACACAAATAATTCAGTTTATACCGTGACTATTACATATTTCGTTCATATTAATATATATGTGCTACAGTCAATAATTAGTTATTATAGGTACAAAAATGCGTTTGTTAACAAATTGCGCAAGAACAACACTAAAATGCTTTCATACCAGTCGTACTTTTTTTGAAACTAATGATAACCAGATAGATATACAATTTTAAATTTCCATTACAACTGCTATACTTAGCCCCTTAAAATGTTATGATGCGTTTCATAACATAATAAAGGTATTTCATAAATACGTTCATTTTAGCTAAACTTATTATTAATAAATATTGGCATTTTACTAAAATATTTCGACACTATTTGTTTTTAATGTACCTACGTAGTTGTAAAAAAAAATAAGAATAATTAATAATAACATTTTCGAATATTGTGTAAGTAAATACTAATGCTTATACAATAATATTAAAATTTACAAAATATATAAAATACCTATGTAAAATATTTTACTAATATGCACTTAACTGTTTTAATTTTTTATACTAAATTTTTCCTCAAATTATATTACATTACGTTTCTTCAACAATTTCAAGAGAATACATAGTGAAAAGTAAACTAAAATTAGAGATATAAATACCTAGATACCTTATAAACAATAATGTACTTATATGTATAAGTTTAAGCTATAAAGTAAAATCGTATTTTTTAATGAATAACAATGAAATTATTATAGGTCTTTTAATTAAATTATCAAGTATTAATTTATGCATTAGTAAATAGGTAGTAATGCTCTCACGTTAGAAAAATACTTAATATTATTAATTTATACTTAATGTTTGAACACGGTTTTTGTTATTTCAGTTGGTGGTATTTACACAGTTATAAGATCTAAAGCATTCGTCTCAACTGAAGAAATGGGAGAACAATATTGTCTATTGGGTCCTTATAAAGAAAACTATGCTCGGACAGCTGTTGAAGAACTAGAATTTGAAGGAGGGTCTCCTTATCACACAGCAGTAAATAAAATGAGAGATCAAGGATTTAAGGTAAAACTTTCCTAAAGAGATAAATGATTTTGATGTCTATACTTAGTTGTTTGAATATATAAAGCTATATATCCATATCTACATTTTCTATTTCTATTTGATATTTTGATTACATTGATATCAACCATTTTATCTTTTGGGCAGAGCGAATAATATGTGTGATGACACTTTCAATAGCAGAATATTTAAAACCAAATTAAGTAGTTCCTGGTAGAAAATTTAATTTAATTTCAAATTTGTTTGTACTCTGGGGGAAGCAAAAGTAAAAAGTTCCCAGTTCTTTACAAAATAATTGGAAGAAAAGAGCCAGTGGGTGACACTCTACAAAATCATTGTACACGAAAAACGATTCTGAGCGAAGATGTTTTGTCAGCTTATAATACTATTATTTATTAAAAATACTAAGTATAGTGCATATTTTATGATTTAATTATATGATCGAAATATTTTATGTTACTATTATAGGCATTAGTTCTACAGCTGGTAAATACTTTTTTGTCGAAAAAATTACATTCGAAAATGTTATTGTTTGTCTAAAAGATAATCATATACTTTAAAAGTTTCAAGTATCCACGAACAATATTTTAAAATTACAACAAAATAACGTCCACATTTGAACTTAAAAATGTCTATAAAAACTGTATTTACTTATTTATTTTTTATATTTTTTGGTCGCAGTATAGACTATTTGTGAGAATCTTTGTTTAAAATTGTCAATCCTTAACTATAAAAATTTAACATTTTATAAATGTTTAACTACAAACTCATTTGCAAATGTTCTGCATTTTGATGAATTTTGTCTGATGAAAAAAAATCATATCTAGGTATTTAATATTTATCAACTGCTATTATAAATACTTATAAGGAACCTTGAATTTAATTTTCAAGCACTTCAACCAAATGAAAATTGTTTTGCTGACTTTTATAGAACAAAAAAAATTTAAATTTTAAAAGCATGTATTAGTGTTACAAAACGAGTCAAAATATTTTGAAAACTTTGGAAATTGTATGTAATAAACGTTTGGTAAAAATTGCAAGTACCTATGGGTATTAGTTTCTGAATTACAACAAAATAAGAAAATCGTTCTATGGTAATCTGTTAATTTACGGGTGAATATCCAATATCTAACTTCAAACGCTCTTTAAAAATTAATTTAATTTCTGGTTAACTTTTTTTGTTGTTGTTAAATTTCAGAAAACTTTTGCTGGAGAATCTTGTATCCAATTTTCTTACAGAAACATAGGGAAATTCTCACTTAAAATAATTATTTTCTATGCAATATGCATAATGACATTTTCAAAATATTTTGATTAATTTGTAGCTAATAATAAACGTTGAACCTATTTACACCTTACATCACCATTCTGGGGTACGTATAGGTATATCTATTGACTTATTAATTATAAGTTAGTAACAAAATTATTTTATAATAATTAATGATATAATATATTATGCGATGAGTAAAAATTAGTTCTAGTTACTTACTGTATACTAAAAGAAAAATAAATAAATTATAAAATATCCTTAGAAGTAGAGTCTGACAATCAGGCTCCGCTAAGAGTCATTGATTTTGAATTTATCACATCCTCAAGGAATGCCCTGACACACTCGAAACGAATATTGTATGCACTATGTTTATATATATATATATTTGATGACAAACCAATTTTCCGTTTATTTTGTTTTCAAATGTTTATTTTTAGTATAGGTACTAGGTACTTGTTAACTATTTACGATAATTTAAAAATAGCTTTTTATTTTAATTTAATATAATTCTTAACAGGGATAATTATTATCATACAGCGTTTGCACAATACTTACTAACATTGTGTTAATTAAATGTCAACCAACAATCAACATGATATAATACTATATTATATTAGTCAATATCTATATATTACATATGTATAGGTATATTTATATGCCTATAAATAAATAAATTATATTCAGGAATTTGCGAAAAAATATTTTGAATTTGAATAAATTTAATAAAAAGTTTTAAATTATTATACCTACGTACTCTGATAAATGTCCTAACTCCTAATCACCTATGGTTTAGAGTAAAGGCCGAAGAGCAAGAAAAATAATATGCGTAGTAAAATTGTATTAATTTAGTTCTATTTGCTAGTGAGTACTGATATGCAATTTTTTAAATGATATAGTTTCTTTTTAAAGAATAAATTTAGTATTTAAATTGAGTATTGTTATCCTAATAAAATGAATAAAAACAGTTGTTGACAGGTCGATGGTTAGTCGATGGTAGTCCACAAGTCATATTGTTTGACATTGGTTCAGCTGCTTGGAAATTAGACGAATATAAGCAAACATTATGGGATACGTGCAACATAGGAATTCCACATTTAGACGTAGAAGCTAATGATGCCGTAATTTTGGGATATTTAATATCCGAATTTCTTTCAGAAGTAAGTATTTACCTGTTCGTTAAAATAATAAAATGTAATATAGGTTTTATGCTAATTTTTACGTCTTATATAATATATAAGAGCCTCCAGCCTTTAGTACTTATCTGGAAACATAGATTAAGTGTTTCTAGAATCTAAAAACTTTACTTAGAGTTCACTCTAATGTTGTAGATCATTTCTGATGCATTACAACCCCTCCCCCCAAAGTCTCAAACGCATTTTTCGCCTATGCATATAAATGCATAATATGTTTACGCTTTTGTGCATATTTTCTGCACTTAGAAAAAGGACAAAACGTTCAGAGTCATATCAAGTACACATATAAATATTTAAATACATAATTGCATTTTCAGTTCCGTGTGGCAGCAGCAGCATACATTGATTCAACGCCGTTGGTTGTTGCTCATTTCCACGAATGGCAGGCTGGCATAGGGTTGATTGCATTACGCACAAAAAAAGAACCAATTGCTACAGTATTTACAACTCACGCCACTTTATTAGGCCGATATCTCTGTGCTGGAAATACTGACTTCTACAATAATTTAGAAAAAGTATGTTTCATTTTCTTATATTATTATGTTTAGTGTTTGAAACTTGCTCTGAAAAAACCACTACCTATATTATGTTGTGATTGGTGATTGCAATATATTGGTAGCTTTGATAAATCAAAAAAAAAAACTGTATTTACACTAATATTTTATTTTTTAGTTTAACCTCGATGAAGAAGCTGGTAAAAGACAAATTTATCACCGTTATTGTATGGAACGAGCTGCAGCACACGTGGCACACGTTTTTACCACAGTATCTGATATTACTGGAAAAGAATCCGAGTATTTACTCTCCCGGAAGCCTGATATTATAACTCCCAATGGGTTAAATGTTGTCAAATTTTCAGCATTACACGAATTTCAAAATCTTCATTCGCTATCCAAAGAGAAGATTCACGATTTTGTCCGCGGCCATTTCCATGGGTAAACCTATTATAAGCATGATATATTTACAATTAATACAAGCTATAAATTAGAGAATCCAGATTAATTTTTTTTTAAATAAGGGTCATTTTAAATTATGCTTATACTAGTTATACTTGTAGTTCACATGGATTTTAATTAATTGGAGGAGGGGAGGCATAGTCCCTTAAAATTAAAAGGTTATAATCCGGCCATATAAATGTTTATTTTTACTTTTTAAAAAGGTTGCAGATTTTTTTTACCTGAAAAAATATGTTAATGAAATATTTGATACCTATAAGAACCTATATTTACAATTAATATACTATAAATTTACAAAATTAAATATGTGATATTTTTATACACACAAATTCTTAATAAACATTTGGTAACAAAAATTACATTTTACCTCGATGTAACATTTCATTTCCCTCATTTTAAAATAAATACATTCTTCAATACCTATTTACAACTAGTAGGTTGGTTAAAACAAACACCGAGGATTTGTGATTTAGATATTATTGTCATTTGTCATTCACCATTTAAATTTTAAAATTATAATAAAACATTAGACTTAAACAAATTTTAAATAAGGTACATACACGACGGATTATCCAAATCACCATTTGTATTCGATTTCATTATACGTTTGGTTTTCATGTGCTAAATAGTAAATACACTGATTTATCTTTATAACAGACATTATAATTTCGATCTGGAGAAGACGTTATATTTCTTTACGGCTGGAAGATATGAATTTTCTAACAAAGGAGCAGACATATTCATCGAAGCGTTAGCTCGTTTAAATCATTACTTGAAAGTAAGTCAATAAATAATAGTCCATATATCTGATCTTATTTTACTAACGAGGAACAAAAATGATTTTCAATTGCAGAATGCCAATTCAGACATGACTGTCGTAGCCTTCCTAATTTTTCCCGCACGAACGGATAACTTCAACGTGGAAAGTCTCCGTGGCCACGCAGTTACCAAAAGCTTAAGAGACACTATACTAGAAATACAAACAAAAATCGGCCGGAGGATTTACGAAATTTGTCTAAGGTTAGTATCTAAGCCGATATCATTTATGTTCAAAATGCGATTATATATATTAGATAACTCATAATATTCTGTCCGGACTTGTCTTACAGGGGTCGAATGCCTGTCGAAGAAGAGTTGTTGAACAAAGAAGACACCGTCAGGTTGAAACGATGTCTGTACGCTTTACAGAGGGACGACCTGCCGCCGGTAACTACTCATAACGTAGTAAATGATTGGTGCGATCCTGTATTGAACACGATACGGAGATGTAAACTGTTCAACACCACATCCGACAAAGTTAAAGTAAGCTGATGATATACTTGATGACCATTGCCGCATTAAGCCAAATGACCGCCCGAGGCAATGTACAATTTGCTTACATATTTTTAAAAAATATCATATGATTTTCACCCCATTTTTTTCGCTATCACAAACACAGCAGAACTATAATCCTAACCCTCCGTTAGTTTTAAAATGTTAGAGTATATTATTGTACTATTTTAAAAATTTAAAACGAAATTCGTGACGGAGAACGTATAATATGATATATTTTATAAAAATTTGCCGCCTCTCTAATCGCCTTAAAATTGCCACCCTGGGGCAATTCCCCCCCCCCCCTTGCCACCCGTTAAATGCGGCTCTGTTGATGACTGCAGATGACTGTTTACCCATTTCTTAAAAATAATGTTGAGTTCTATCATATATAACCTTGCAGTTAGACCTACTACCTTAAATTATCGGAAATTAAAGACAGGTGATAAAACCATTGTATAATATACATTATACAACCCAGTTTTAAAACGGCTTAATAATTTTAGAAAACATTTTAAAAACTATAATAATACAGAATTATTTTAGAACAATATTTAAAGTCATGCTACCAATCCTGATACACCTATAGTGACTAGACATAATGTTTATTTAAAATATTGTAGTTACAATTCATAGTAAATTATATTCTTAAATATCAAATTAATTTTCTAATAATATCAAAGTATGCACTATATGTGAACACTATTGACGTCCATTGTACGTACATAGACATATTACATTGCCATAACCACCTCTATTCACATTCTGTACCACAGGAATAAAAAGGAAGCTTATGTTATATTCGTTTGCATGGTTTTATAGATTGTGTTCCATCCGGAATTTTTGTCCTCGACTAACCCACTGTTTGGATTGGACTAAGAAGAATTCGTGCGTGGTTGTCACTTGGGAGTATTCCCCAGTTACTACGAACCCTGGGGATACACCCCCGCCGAATGCACGGTCATGGGAATTCCGTCAATAACTACAAACTTGTCAGGTAACTACTATTTACTATTATTATTGTTACTACCTATGAGTGTACGACATGCCGTTTTAAATATAACATAATAAAAATAAATTGTGTGAATATCACATTATCACCGATTATTTACCTTTTGATTCTTGGGGGACCAATGAATGTTTTTACCATTAATTTTACAATAAGTGTTTTTTTTTATTTTTTGTGTCTGTATACACTATAAGTCGTCGTCAAAGGAATGCTTCGATTTTCAACTTCAGTATCTTTTCTGCAGGGAAAGTTAATGTACTTGGTGTATGTAGGTAGTCACCCTAAATTCCCAGTTATTTTTATAAGCACCGGAAAAATAAAAAAACTGAAATTCTTACCCAAAATCGTTTTTGACAAAATTGATTTTTTAGCTTTAGTGTAACTTAAAAAAAATTAACTTATAGATACATTACATTTTCACTGAATGTTGTATGAGAGTTTTCTATACACCACAAAATTCCCAAAATATTTTGACTCATGTTGAGCTATTTAGAGGTATTTTTGATTTTCGATTGTAAAAATTGGCTTGGTCAAAAAATTTGAAAATATATTATAAGTTTTCTCATTATAAATTGTTTGTGGAAATTAAAAAAAAAGTTGGGAGTAAATCCAGTATAATTTTTTTACGACCGTCTGAATGTCAAAATTGACAAATTTTGGCGATACTGAATACTTACTCGAATTTTCACGGAACAATTTTCTTACTTTGTTGTAATTTGAAAATCGAATAATCATAAATACTTGAAATTTTCATCAAATGTTTACTTGGTATTGCATATCTACTACGTACGCCACTGTTTTGGCTAATTAGTGAAAATAATTAATTTAAACCAAGTGTTTAGCCACCGATCGGTTGGCAGAACAATTTACAATAGCTTTAGAATACCTATAGGTAATTCAGTTATTATTAAATAAAACAATAAAATACATTTCAAATTTTAAATAAAAATTAAATTTGCTTACATACCATTACACATTTTCTTCGGTATTGTAGGTATAAGCAATCTTCCTACCGACTAAGTCAATAAGACTGTCTATATAGACTTAATATTTATCATACACATCGTAAATGTGTGGGACTTTATTTTTACGAAGTATTTATTTGTTATAATTTACATTTATTTTAATCTACTTTTTATAACGTTGTCTATCTGCAGACCTGCAGTAGGCACCTATAGTTAATTTTTGCTTTTGAGTGAAATGGCGAATAATTATGTATCGATGTCTCATTATAACCATAATACCTAAAGCTTATTAAGTTTTAATTTATGTTGATATTTGAATAATAATATCTGTGAAATTTGGTATTTACATAATATTATTATTTATTATAAATCCAACCTACAAGTGTTGGTAGATTATAGTAATCTATGAAATTTACATGTGCCTCAGTATATTATATACCAATATACATGTGCCTCATTAAAAATGAATTACAATTTTGTGATCTCGCATTTTCAGGTTTCGGTTGTTTTATGGCCCAGCACATCGCTGATCCTTTGAGTTACGGAATTTATATCGTGGACCGCCAAAACATCAGCATCGAAGAATCTGTCAGACAACTCGCGCAGTACATGTACGATTTTGCTAGAATGAGCCGTAGACAACGGGTGATACAGCGAAACCGTACAGAACGGTTAAGTGATTTGCTCGATTGGCGTAATTTGGGTATTGTAAGTGTACATTTTAAAACTTATATTTTATCTTATAGTAATCGGATAAAAATTCTGAAATCATAATTGTTATAATAATCATATAAAGTTAAACAGGTAGGTACCTTGTGAACGGGTTTTCTACTTTTTTGAACTTAACTTAATCCTTCAAAATTAGATATTTAAATTGTAAGTACTTATTAACAATATTTTTAAATATTTACAATATTGAAATGGAAAAGTCAATTTAAAAATGAAAAAAAGTCGTTTTCGAGTACATTTCACGACGAATTCAATTATGTACCTACCTGTTATGTTTTCAGACATTTTATCGGATTAATAGGCTGATTAATACGATTAGCAAAAAGTCTATACTTTTGACCAAAGCAAACAAAATAACTAATATTCGTGTAGTGCGTCATTGACTTGTACGTGCATTTGAGGGAGAGTCGCTATTTATTGTACACACTACACACTGTCACACTAATGATCACTTCGCAGTTCGCACACATAAAGGCCCCTGGTGCCGGCTATTTATTGAGGAGCAAATTATTGGCAACTTAATTCACACATCATCTCATTATGTAGTATACTCGTTTCCAAATAATTTTGCGCAGCCTCGGAACAGTAGGACCACTGATCGGCCAGTACACGGCCGCGCATAGATGGCACTCAACGGGATTACTTTTCGCCATAATTTTTCCCAAACTTATTTGGAATAGAGTAAAGTTTAAATGGTTATTAGTGTGGGTAAATCTGTGATCGGGGATATATGAACGCGGTGTATGCAATTCCAGGTGAATGACATAAACTAAAAAATAACGAAATATTATGTTGTTTTACGAAAATGACGTCAGGAATATAGGTAACTCATTGACTACTGAATATTTTAAAATAATTAATTTTGTTTATTTGATAAACAACAACATTATACAGGCATACAGCCCGCATTGAACTAAGATTTTTTTATTTGATTCTAAATAATGGTATAAAACAATTTGTAAAAAAAGCTAAAAATTGTCTTTTTAAAAGACTTATTATTAAATATGAAATCAAAATATTGAAAAACAAAGTTCGATGTGTGCCGTTAAATATTCTCCTCTATCAATTAAAAAAAAAAATCAAATTGGTTGATTCTACGGAGCAGGATCATTATTCCCGTAGTGTGTTTTTGACTTTTGTGGATAAACCGGGCGCCTTAACGCAACCCACAATACTTATAACTTGACGGTAACAATTACATTGCTTTTCAGTATTATCGTCAAGCCAGGTTGAAGGCGTTATGCCAAGTGTTCCCGGATATGTTTGACAAAGAAACAGAAACGTTATGCATCACAGAAGCATCGAGACGTCGATACAACTATCCTCGTCCTTATTCTGAACCACCATCACCATCAAGTAGCCGGCCGACCACACCAGGCGCTTCACTGCACGGTTCCGATGACGAAGATATTGATGATGAGCGTGAGGTAATGCAAAATATAGTTATTCAAGATGAATTGATTGAATGATATTTTTATCATTTTGCAATCAAATTACATTAGAATATAATATGTTTAGTGAAAAACAAAAGTAATCCATTATTATAAGTAGGACCCGGATGTTGATGCGCTAAAACACTATAAATACGCTCTAAAAAATAATAAAAATATGGATTTAACATAGAAAACATAACGATTCCCCTAACATTTATATTTTAATTAAAACTATTACTGTCAATATTGAATATTGCAGTCAACAGCACGACATATCGACATATATTGATAAAGATTGACAAAATATGTATTAGAATTGAAATTGATGACGATATATTATAAATAATTGGTTCTTGTTTGTTATTATAACCGTCATTCTCGGCATATTATAGATATAAAAATAATAAAATATTGGTTTCTTTTCAATTTATAGAAAATATAATAATGGAAAATAACTAACTTAATATTTTTCAATCAATTGTTAAAATAATGCCCTTTAACTTCAAAAAATAACATAAAGTAGTAACAAAAATTATCTGTAAACAAAAAATATATTACAATATGCAAAAAAAAATTAGTTATAAAGATTTGTATGTCACTGACCAACAGATTTTAAGCTAGAAAAGCTATGGTATTAAAAAAAGGTTCAAAAGCCATCAAAATGTGGGCCCTAATAATAAAATTTCCATTGTTTGTGGCAGTTGAACTGTATTCTAATCTATGCATTTTATTATTTTTTCAGCTTGCGGAGCTTTCGGAACATATAAGTCATTAACTATACCTTCATAGTTTGTTGCTGTAATAAATATTAAATATTATATTGAACACATAATATAGTACTTCTGAAAAATGTATTTTAAATTTTCTAAGTGTAAAAAAAATGTGTTGTTTTTACTAAAAATACATATATTTTAATGAGAGTTTACGTCACAATATTCTTTTTCTTTTATGAAAAAACATACAAAAATATAATTAATTGAACCATTGTATATATATATATATATATATATAAAATAATAGTAAAATAGTTTTTTCTTCTGATCTGAAAATCAGAAATAATGTATAAGTACATTCATACAACAAGTCTTCAATAATGTATCTTAAATAATTATCATTAGTTGTAATGGCAATGCTCAGGTCACAAAATATAAATACACATATACAAATAAACTTAGTTATTTAAAAACGCTTACAATAATATTTTAAAAACTTAACCTAAGTAGGACATCAATTTACCATAGCATGATAGCTATGATAAATAGAACAAAAATATTGTATTCTAAAAATTGTTACAAACAATGAATAAAACAACAATTCACAAAATTATAATAAAATTCAATTATTATCAAAAAATAAATATTCAACAAAGCCTTTTACAGCTATTAGGTGATGGGGGTGGTGCATTTGGGCTAAAATAAGTGCTCGAGGATGGCGAATGTGATCGAGGAGTAGGGGGAGGAGGGCATGGTTCAAGAGGTAATGCAAAATCTGAATCATCATAAATATCGGTGGGCAAATCATTTTGTGAACACAATGTGGGGCAAGGAGGTTCATAACGCTCATCATATCGCAAGTATTGATTTGATCTGATGTAATCATTTGTTTGCATTGTTAGTGTAGTTGTAGGACTTGGTGGTGGATTAAGGGGGCTACAGTTTGATGGGGAGATCAAGTCAATGTGTGTTCCATTATGCATAGCCGTATAAGCGGACGTTGAAGAATATTGTCTGGGAATAGGCATAGCAGTGTATGTAACTACATTATTGCTAGTCAGACTTGGAGCATGGTCTAGATCACTGAAAACAAATTAGAAATAGAAAATGTATAAATCAATATAATTGCACAATGAGAACATTTTATTTTACATACCTTTTAGCACAACGATATATAATGATCAACAACAGACTGAATACTGTCACAAAGAAAATTATTGTGAAAAACAATGTGCCTTTGAATGATTTGTCGCTATTGGGGCTTGTGGTATGGCCCACATTTCTGATCAACGAGCAAGCCAAATAAGTTTCATCAGACCCATCAATGCAATGTTTCCAACCATCACATACTTCCTTAACTGGTATGCATGCACCATTAGAAACGCATTGATATCTATCGTTTGAAAGCAATCCAGATTCACAGCAACGATATTCGTCTGAACCATCAGAACATTGTTTAGTACCATCACACACCCAGCTTCTCTCTGAAAACAATCAAACATAAAACAATGTTAACATATTTTTGCTTTCTGAATTGATTTTTTTTTTTTGTTCATGTACACACCAATGCAATGGCCATCTAAACATTTGAATTGATGTCTACTGCACTCTGAACAGTTGACTTCATCTGAACCATCATGACAGTCTGTTTGGCCATCACAGCGCCATATCAACGGCATACATTCTGCACTCAGCGAATTGCATATAAATTGTTCAGGGCCACAAACTGGTACATTCACACATTGGCGGTCACTCATTATGAGACCTAAGGGACAAGAGCATTGATGGCTGCTGGACGTACTCTCATTGACTCCAGTGACAATGCACAAATGTGAACACTGACCATGCTTGTTCATTGCACTGCAAGGATGTGATGCTAAATTCTAAAATATTAAGTTATAAATGTTTAATACATATAATATGAAATGCCAATTTAAATTATGATGAATAATTTAAGAAAATTAGCAGAAGGATTGATCAATTTAATTTTCAATGTTATTAAAATAGAAAAATTAACATTTTGATAAAAATTACTTTGGTCAAATCAAGTTGTATAGACAATTTTTAAGGGAAAATTTAAAGCAAGTGAATTGAAAAGCGAGATTAGAAAAAGTTTACTTCAATTTTTGGGAAAATACTATGAACGAATGCTTAAAGATATAACAATATAAATATTTTATTACCTCTGGAGTAGGAATATATATAGCAATGATGTCTATTAAATGAGGAGTTTGATTCATGACAGTACCGCCATCAGTAACGAAACCAGTGGATTTATTAACTCTTTCTATTGCCTGCTTTTCTTTATCAATCCAATACAAATATGGGCCAAGAACAGCTATATTAGTGATTAGTGCACCATCAAATGAAATCAATGTTTTCCTAAAATTACAAATAAGAAATAAAAATTAAATAAAAATATAATATTCACTTAAATATTCTATAGTAATATATACATGCATTTGGAAAGATAACTGTAATAAATTATAAACATCGATTTTTAAAAAAACATTTTTTAATTAATAACAAAAAATAAATGCTAAGTATTTACCATGTTGTATTACAACAAAATCTAGATGGAAGTAAAGAGGGGATTATGTTATACTGGACGAGATTTTATCCACTCCTTTAAACTTATTAGTATAACACTAGTGACAAGTTATTATAATAATACTTTGATGATAAATACTAGATTGCTCACTATAGTACAAAAAGTGTTGTGATGAATTTACAAGCAATCCTGGTGTTGTTATCCAGAACTAACTAGTTGGTGTATCTTATAATTTGGCTGAATTCATAGAGCTGAAGTTACCAAATCAAAATCCGATCTGTAGTTTACAGGTCTGGTAAGTGATAGTTTACAGTCATTGACACTGTAGGGATTTCTAGCAATACCCAGTTTTATTTACAGAACCGTTCAAGGTTCAGTAAATCGCTTCAGGACATTTATGCAACCCACCCATACAAGATTGATGAGGTATTATATTTTTTTTGGTTGATAGGTAGAAGTGTGTTTAAATTACCAAATAAGCAATTATAATGGAATATACAGTCAATGTATGGATTATTGGGATGTATGGATTATTATGGATCTTGTATGGATTATTTATGTAAGTTATTTCGATGAATTTAGTTTACTATTAATAAATGTAATTTAAAATAAACACAATAGTCATTCCAACTATGAAGTATGCAATATATATATTGTTTGTTTACCTTTGATAACCATGAAGATCACAAACATCTACTTTACTTGAATACGAAAAATAAACCATATTTTGTACCCTGTCAACAGTAAGTGCTTCGAGAGATAATAAATCAGAGGCAATGATAACTCTATTATGGCCATCAATACGAGATCTTATTACTCTGTGTTGACTTCCCAAATCAGTCCAATAAATATAACTAGAATTTTGAAATAAATTAATCTTATTAGATAACTATAAATCATAAAAAATACAAATGTTTACCCTTTCTCGGGATGTATCGCCAAATTTCTTGGTTTTTCCCCATCAAAACTTTTAAATACAGATCCTTGGAAGCTGCTATTTGTTAAACGAGTAACATTTATAGTATCCGTTACAGTACAAGTCCAAAACAATAATCTATTATATGGATCCAAAGCGAGATCATATAAATTATATGTATTGCCATTGTTTCCAATAAACATATTTGGATTTGAACCATTCTCGTGACAACGTTTAATCATCTGTGTCCTGCCATCAATCTAAAAAATATATAATTGTACAAACATAAGCTAAGGTTCTTAGGAAATTAATAATATAATATTAAATCATTTTACCCAATAAATCATGTGTGATATTGGATCATATTCAACTGCTTTTACATGTTTCAGTCCTATAACGGGGAGTGAAGAATCAGAAGAATCATCTATATCCATTACCACCCTATAAAATGTTGTTTTCTGTGCCACAATCAAAAAACTATTTGGTGCTAAAAAATAAATATTAGTGATTGAGATTGAGATTCTAATTTTATTAAGTTAAAATGTAGTTTGTAAAATTTAAAGGAGCTGTGAAACTGCGATTAAAATATTTGAGTAGTTTTTTGTTAATTTGTATATTAATACATTTATTTCTTTAAAAAAAATGTTAAGCCAAAAGGATTTAATTAGTTGAATATTTTTCCAAAAATTGTATTTACCTGAGCAAGTGTTATTTTTAAATAATGTGAAATGTGTTTCGCATGAACAGTGATATGGCAATGGTTCATAATCTTTTGTTGATCCTTTTACAAGACACAATTGTTGGCATCCTCCATTATTTATAGCACATGGATTTGTTCCGGTTTGACTTAATTTATCAAAGGTTATCAAGTCCGTAACATGATCTAAATTTATCTTAGTTTGCTTTAAAATTATACCACTTTGAATATCGACTTGGAAATAAGTTCCATTTGTCCAATCCAACCAGTATAAAGAACCCTAAATTGTTTCAAATAATTAATACAAAAATTGACAGTAAACTACAGCTATTTAAAAACAGATATGTAACTTCTTTTACCCTGAAATATGTTATTGCAGACGGGTAACTACCATAAGGTATAGAGACAATTTTACTTTGACGTCTTCCGTTCAAATCAATACTTTCAATGGATCCACTATTTGGTGTCAATGTTGTCCAATAAATCAAACCACTGTCATAATCTGAAGTAATACTTATGACTCTACCAATTTTATTTATTAAACAATGTTTCCCTTCACCGTTCATAGATGATTTATGAATTGAACCAGTAATTCCATCAAATTCACTCCAATACATAAATCTAATAAATAAGGAAAATATTATAAGAATGAAATCTATGTATATTATATTACACTAACCCTTTTTTAGGATCTAGTAATAAATTTTTCGGGTTTTTGATGTCATTCCAAAGTAAAACTTTACGCATAGTTCCATCTAATCTAGACACTTCAATTCGCTTAGTGCCAGAATCACACCAATATAAGTTACCACCAATCCAATCAACAGCTAATCCTATTTAAGATAAAAAATATTTATTTGAACAATCTGTACACAATAATTTATGAATTATAATACATAAAGTTAAGCTTATAATAAAGTTGAAAATATTTTGTTATACTGTAAATTCTACAACAAATGGTTAAAAAATTACCTTCTGGAGTTTGTAGGCCAAATGTAATAATTCTTTCAGCCATTGACCCATTTAAGTAAACTCGATTGATTGTTTTTAATCTGAGATCAGTCCAATAAACACGTTTATTCTTGATATCAACATCAACAGCACTAAAAGTTCATAAAATAAGTAATTAATACTTAACAATACAAACATATATAATTTCAATACCTAATAGCTTAAAAATAAACAAAAATAGATTTCTAAACTTAATAATAAAATATATTGAATATATTTAAGCAAATCATACTTGTAATAGTTATATGTTAAAATTAAATTGATGATTCATGGTGATAATGGATAGAATAAATCTATGTATCAGAATTCGAAAGTGTAAGATAATATACAGTCGCCTCTCGGTCTCTCAATAATTCAAGTTAATGGGACTTAGGAAACATTTTGAATAGTTGAAAGGTTTGAAATATTTAGAGGGTAAACAGGCAATTTGAATTACGAAGTTATGAAGAAAAATGTTTCACCTACAATAATAATTTGATAGTTATCGGAAATAATAAACTAAATTAATACACAATTTTAAAGAAAATTATTAGCTATAAGATTATAAGAAATACATTTTGGCATAAGCGCCAAGATATAAAAGAAAAAACCATTGGATGCTTTAAGTGAAAAGCCACTAACATTTGTATTTTAGCCAGGATTACGGGGGAACCGGGATCATGTTCCTCGGATTCAATACAGATATCGAATTACGGGGAGTCTCTAACGGGTAATACATTTTTTATAATGCTCAGCCCCTCAAACAAATTTCAATGGGTGCTTGGGCACATCAGTGCAATTATGAATTTATGTGAATACACTTTGAATCGCCGTGTTAAACTTCAAATTGTCATGTGTTAATGGCCAGATTTCTCTAAAATTTTACTACAATTTACTGATCGTGCTGTATTGTATTTATTTGAATTAATGCTAGGTTTTTAAAAGAACGAACAATTACTACAAATTACTGAAAGTTTTGAATTATTGAGAATTGACTGTAAATGTACGAACCAATTTTATCATGTAAACCTTATACGAAAATAAATTGCAAGATACTATAGAAAGTTATGATATACATTTGCAGTTTCTAGCTCATTGAATACATTTAAACTATATTCCAATGAGCCCTATGGCCTGTTTATACAAAGGTATTTTTTTAATCAACTCTATAACCAACTTAAATTCAACTAAATACTAAAACTAAATATTATTTATAAAAAAATTACCTCGCTTCTTTCAATCCAGCTACAGGAATGACATCTGAATAATGACTATTTTCAGTACTTAATATTCCAATATGTTCGAATCGGGTAAATAGTAGAAATGATTCAGACAGTATGCAAGTTTTTCCATCCATAGCCAATTCATAACCTAATCAACAAAATAAAATTAATTAATATCTTTTCTTTAAATTGATAATGCACTGTAAATTTCATAATCATACAATAATTACCTATTTCACAAGCACAAATGTAGTAGCCTTTAGGTTTATAAAAACAAAACTGACTACAATTTCCATTATTATCACCACAAGGGTTGCCATTAAGGGGCTCTTTTAAGTTCACAGCTTTTACACCCATTAAATTTGGTAATTGATCTATAATAATTTTTCGATCAGATCCAGTATTTTTATTAACTCTGTCAATTGTACGACGCTGCCAATCTGTCCAATAAAGGTAATCACCCAATTGAGTCAAACCAAATACATGGGGCAAATTTTCACTCACAAGTTCTTTACGGTCTTCTCCGTTCATACCAACAACCTATAAAATAAAATATAATTTAAATAAATACCAATCAAATACATGGAGATACTTGGTACCAGTGTTAGGTAAGTTCATTTTTAATAATTTGAATATTTTGAAATCTTTAACGATAGATTGGAAGTCAACAGAATATTTATTTCATTCAAGTTTGATATAATAATTTGAATAAACACATACAAAACTATTAAGTATTTAATCAACTATTTTGTGTGAAAATTATTTTATTTTTAACTTAAACTATTACAATAAAAAATGTGTTAACTTACTTCTATTCTATCAGTTTTTGCGTCACAAAAATAAACGTTTCTTGACTTTATATCCAATGTTATTCCATTTGGCCATCCTAAATCATCTCTAAGTAAAATTATTCTATCATTTCCATCTAAATTGGAACGCTCAATTTTTGGTCGTTTGTCATACCAATCAGACCAAAATAGCCAACCTAATTCAGGTGCTACAGCAACACCTCGAGGTTCGATTAAATCATTAGCAACTATAACCTAAAGTACAGAAAAAACATGTTATGCTTTAGGATATGATTTTTACAGATAAATATTTAAAATTACTCTTCGGTGTTTCCCATTTAATCTAGCAACTTCAATCCTATCTGTTCCTGTATCTGTCCAGTATATGTTTCTTGCAACCCAGTCAACAGCTACTCCATCTGGATGGTAAACCTCATTTGAAATAACAACTCCTTGATTACTTCCATTCATTTTTGCTCGTTGTATCATTTTAATCTATATTAAAAGATAATTTATTATTATTTAAATTATTAGTACAAGCATTAAATTTAAAACAAATAAGTACTTCATCATCAGTCCAATAAATATACCCATCAACAGGGTCATAATCGATAGCAATAGCATGAGCTAAACCAGTTAGAGGTATAGACATAATGGTATGATCTGGAGAATCTAATGATATTTGATAAATATCAGTTTTCTGTACAAGGAATAAAACTTCTTGGACACCTACAAAAAGTAATGATTGCAAAATAATATATACAAACATCAAAGTAATATTTTTAATTAACTAATATAGTTTAACAAACCTTCAGCACAATTATGATGGTCTATCAGCTTTATTCCAGTTGAACAAGCACATGAATATCCAGGAGAATTTGGAGAAAGAAGACATAAATCTGAACAACCTCCATTATTTTTATCACAAAGGGTAATTTTTTCTGGTTGTCGAGCAGCATTCCATACACGAATATCCATTGGTACATTATTACTATGTATAATTTCGCGGCTATTTCCACCTCCTCTGCGATCTACAACATGAATCGACCTATCGATAAAAGAAAAAATGATTAGTACAGTTAAAAGTTTTGTGAAAGTTTCAAATTTGAAGCATATATATAAATCATAAGGTAAAAAAAAAGTAATATAATCATTCTATAGATAACTGTGTTTGAAATAAAGTTTTTTTTATCTCTTAACAATAAAACTATACTTTTTACAAGGTAGCTACTGATATATTTTGTTAAAAATAAATAAAAATATTTTAACAAACCATGTCTTCCAATCAGTCCAATATAGTCTATCTTGATATAAAGCTATACCATATGGATATGGTATTCCTTTTTCAAGAATAGTTTTTCTATTTCTCCCATCATAATCCATTATCTAGATAGAACATATAAATATAAGTGTTTATTCAAGAACAGAAAATTTTTTTTTAAAATACTCACATCAATAAAACCAAGTTTTCCATCAACCCAGTAGATGTGTTTGGTATGAAAATCTATAGTTAATCCATTTGGCCAAAATATGTTATCACTAACTATGACTTTTCGTGTAGACAAATCTCCATTCATTCCTGCGCGTTCAATTTTTGGAACTTCACCCCAATCCGTCCAAAACATTATGCTAGAATAAAAAATAATAATAACAATACAATACACTTAGGATTAATGAAATATGTGTTAACATGAAACATACCCATCCATAGGAACTAAAGCTATAGCACGTGGTTGATCAATATCTTCCCAATAGAGCACTTTTCTATATCTACCATCTAATGATGCCACTTCAATTCTATTAGTATCGCCGTCAGTCCAATATATTTTTTTAGTAAGCCAGTCACAAGCTAAACCATCTGGTGTAATAATACCAGTATTCAATATTGCCACCTATTTTATTTAAATGATAAAATACGGTATTATAACTATACAATATTACAGTCAATAAAGTAAGATTATGCAAAAATTCAAAAATATAAACATATTATAATATAATATAAATAGTAATACTCTATCATATAATAAGAGTAACCTCAGCTGCGATAATGGGTGTGGCTAACAAGGGATCGAGTGCGAAGCTCCTGGGAACTATTTAAGTATTCCAACGACTGCTTACCTAGCATTTTGCTTAAATTAACACAACAAAATAAATGTTTGGCATAACAAACAAAAGCTGACAACAGAAATGGATTTACTGATGAGTACGATCTAACGACCAAACCAGATGAAAACATTCACTGCTCGAGGTTACTTTTATATGAGACAAACTACACTACTACAGAGTATAATATATTTATTTATTTTTTTAGATATATATTTAATGGTATTACTTATTAAAATAATAAGTAAATAGTTTGAATGTAAAAATTAATAATGCACATGATTAAGAATTACCAATTGAATGAAATAAATATTTTTACCTTGTTACTAGCGTGAGTTCCATTGTAAGAAACACATTGAATAGATTCTTGACCATGATCAGCCCAGCATATCAACGATCCTTTATAATAGAAATCAAGTGCACTTCCTTCAATAAGATCCTGAATACATAAGAAACAGTTAACATACTAGTTGTTCGTTTTAATAAAATGGTATCTAACCATTAAGGTTATACTGATCATAATTACAAATTTAAACAAATACAATTGTAAGTTTAACTTGGAACTTACTTTAACAATAACATTAATCCTGGTCGATTTTGACATATTAGCCATTCGGATATCTTTAGATGTTGTATATATCAAATTTGGATAAGCTAAACAAAAAAATTAACATTAGATAAATACAAAATTAATTTTATAATATTTTTGATAGAACTATAGTTAGAGCAGTAAAAATCAAGTGTTCGGATAAACTTAATCAGTATGTATGTATTATTTTGTTTTTAGACAATAATTTCATTTTGGAAAATTTATTATCTAAATTATTAAATGTACCTACAAAACAAAATGTTTCAACTGATTTATATTAATAATAAATATGATATTAAATACATAAGTATGCACTATACTAGATTAGTTATTAATAAATTTCAGTGCTTTAAAAATAATCTTATTCTTGTTTTTAATAAAATTTAAAAGAAAATATTGAATTATGATACAAATATTAGTTATGTTTTATTAGTCTGAGCTTATGCATACACTGTGAACAATACATTGTGGTCTTGTTTATGAAACCTTAGCTGTAATAGTTTTTTAGTATTCACTTGAAAATTTAACAAAAATCAACAAATTAAGTTGAAAGGCCTCAAAAACATCATGACCACATTTGCAATCTAATCGACTTCATCATGTATACAACTTAGGTATTATGTAGCTATGATATTTTAATTTATTTTTATACTTCAATATTATATTAAATTAATGCCAAAATGTTACAGTGAAGATAATTTTATTTATATCATTAATATAATATTTGAAATAATTTTATATACAAATAAATGTAAATCTCGTGTAAATACTTGTTTACCTATGTCTATTTTTATTATTTTATCAACAGATACACAAAGTAAATACAGAGGTGAACATATAGCCAAAGTAAATAATAATGCAAAGAATCAGTACCTATGTTAAATTAAATATAATAGTTTTGATTGTCATGCATATAATACTCAATATAATATATTTAAATTACAACAGGTGGGTGTTATTTTAATAAGTTGTATCTGGTTTCTCAAACCCTTAGAGCCTCTATGTTACTTAATAATTCTAATACAAAATACACCAAAACAACTAAAATACTTAATAGTTAAGTATTAATCATTAACACTAGAATAAAAATATTTATTCTTATGAATTTTTCCTTTCAAAGGCAATCAATTAGATAAACTGAAAATCAAACTTATATTAAATTCAATTTATTAATTGACACAATGGTACCAAAGTAAAAAAATGTAATTAAGTGCCTTGATCATAACTCATAAAATATAATGTTATAACGTCAAACAACATTATACAACATCGAAACATTTGACGATTGACATGTAGCAGGATTATTCAGCCGTTACTGAGAACGCTTAGTAGGACCGCCTGCAGTCAACATTCTAAATGATATCCGAGCAAATATTTGTGCATATCGCTATTGGTGTACTCTTTGGTTCAATGCGATATGTGTAACGACAGGTATCACCATGTATACTGGGAATTCGAACAAAATATAAAAGCGAGGAGTGTCATAGGAATTTTGCGTGAAAAAAACCAACTACAGGAAACAAAACATGACAGTATGTGACGAAGGCGTTTAGTAAAGCATTCAAACGCTAGTAAAATCATGAAAAAAAGCTTTTAAAAGGCCGTGACGATGACGATGACATGACAATAGCAATAACAAAGGCGGCAACGATGGCGGTACGCCGCGACGAAAACGTTGAGATAATTTTACCGAAAACCTAGTCGGTAACCTGACCGGTACTCACCATTCACGAGCGACATCATCGCGGTACAGCACAACGCAACACAAATCCATGACGACGTCATCTTGGCGCATTTCATGGAGACTGGTGTCCGGGTCGTCGCAGGTAAAACGGCAGTGATCGTGCTCGGAGCGCCCGCAGTGGTGTTATGATCGGCAGTGACGGCAACGGCGGTGGCAGCAGCAGCAGCACCAGCACCAGCGTCAACGGCACAAGGTTCACGACGGGCGGTCGTCCGGCGGGACAATGGTCGAGCAGCGCATCGTCTTCGCTGTGGAGGCGGCGGCGGATCAGCAACTCGGCCGACGGATTGTCGTAGCGCGTCCGGCGTCGTCGTCGGCATCGGCGTGTTGGTGCTGTATTATTGTCGTTGTCGTTGTAGTTGTCGTTGTCGCCGTCGTCGCCAATATCATATTTTCGGCGAACGCAGCGTTAGAAAAGCGGCGGGTAAAAACGCGCGCGCTCAGTGTGCTCGTGCGCGTGCGTGTGATCGGGCGCCTGCGCGTGCGTGCCCGCGCTACGGGGAGAAAAGCAAATATTTGCGCCCGAAGGGACCGGCGGTGGGAGCAGGGTGGGGTGGGACACCCAGCGGGAGTGGAGAGAAAAGAAAACAAACCTCCACCTGAACTGCTGAACGAAACCGGCTGCTCGGACAACTCGAGTCGAACACTGGTCCGGTTTACCTATGGTTATACTTATAATATGTGATTGTTATTCGTTGTAAAATTATTTTAATATTGTCGTAATATTATTATTATGGTCAGCGTACGTACGCGTTATCACCACTGTAAACAAACGAGCATGTTGTGGGTGATGGCCGGTGACGATAACGCGGCGCACTCGGCCGCCGCCGTCACGAGGAACGCTAGAAATGTTTTGCTTTCACCGGGTCGGTTCGCAACGGGGCGCCTAGCCGGTGCGCTGCGTTGCGTGTCACGTCCGCCTGCCTGCCCACCCACCTGTCGCACATCTCCTCCCTATCCTTTGTGCCCACGTACAACACACGGCTGTCACACAACCGAAGGGCGCAGGTGATTTTTATTTTTCTATGGACAACGATGTAATATTATGACCGCATGATCTTTCAAAACGATTTCAGACCTGGTTGGGGGGGGGGGGCGGTTCCACTGCAGATTTACTGGTCAGTCGTACCTGCCCGTATATGGCAGTAATAACGTAAGGCATTATGCCATTTACGTTAGGCATTTTCCTAAACTATCAGACATATTAATTAATAGATAATAGATTAACTGCATTGGTTCTACACTCCTACCTATTACCTTCAACCGAGGGCTGATGTCTGCTGGTCAAGCCATCTACAGTTGTAGTACTGCACAATAATATAAAAGCCTCATTCTATATTATTTAACCTTTTAAATGTTCAACATTTATTATAATAATGTATATTATGTATATTATGGCTGTAATATATTTTCGTTTCCTAAACACTTTTTTTAAATGTCCTTATTTGTTATAGTCCAAGTAAAAGAAATATGCCAATTGATTTGGTAGAGGCTTAAATTTGGCACGAATGGCCTATACCCAAAAACAAATTTTTTTTGTCTGTCATTGAGTACATAAGTCACTAAAACGGATGTGCTAAATTTGAAATGAATAATAAATCATTGCAAACAAAAAATGAATGTAAACGGAGAAGTGGAGTCAGCCTATGATTCTCATAGAAATACCTAATTATATAAATATAAAATATTGTTATTAATTATTATAGTAATTTATTTTACTATTATAGTGTTGGAGGTCGACGGGTCCTCGATCTGACCGCTAATTCACTATAGGTAGTAGGTACTAATCGGTACCTAAATGATAAATGTTGAATATGCATATAGAATGTATATTTTTAACTTTTAAAGTACTGGTGTCTAGTAGGTAATATTTATGAATATATCTATACAACTATAATATTATATACATTAATGATAAATATCAAATGTGCGTATAGGTACATTACTAAACTATATATAAGTATACTATATTTGCGTATGTTTGTTTTAATGTTTCCTGTTTACATCGTTTTTAAATTATTTTAATATCTACAAACGTAGCCCTACGCGATTAATGATTACAATGAAACTAATGTGGCTTTTATCACCGACTCTCGTTTTAGCTGTCGAGATACACCAATATTTATGCCAGGAGAAGCAATATTAATAGGCCTCCAGGACCACGGAGGTTGAAGATCAGTGCCATTGTCACCGGAATCTGATAATTAATAGAAAATTAATTTATTGTAACTTTTTAATTATTGAATAACTCTATCAGTATGGACTATTGATGACATGTGCCACAGTAAAAAATATTACATATTTGAAGGTACAATTAATACTTATCAAATAAGAACACGTCATGTTATGATAATTGTGCGACCTTTGATACACACTCGCATGTACAGATAAAGACATAAGGCTTAACAAATAAACGGATGCTGAGATGCCTGTTATTATAAATTCATCTTAGTAATTAAGTAAATATTTAGTATAATAATATATTATTTACTCTACCATTATTTATTTTAATTTTATTTATTACTATTTAAATAAATAATTAAGATGGAAAATAATTAAATGTTAATAATTTATGATTAAACAACATATTCTTGTTTCATAAGTTACATTTTTTTAAACTATGGTTTAAAATGAACATAAAACAAATTGTCTGAATATTAAATAAATATTCTTATTTTAGTTTTACGTAAAATATGCTGTGCAGTGTGTGTGCTCCTGCAATCAATAAGACATAATAATTATATATTTGTACATAGCTATACTTAAATATTTAATGAACAATATCGTCAGACGCTGGACCCATAACTCGGTTAGGTATATTATTTTTATAAAAGATAACCTTCTGGCCCAACCTACATCTTTGACCTTAAGTTATAAAATATACATAAAATGTGTAACTAATAATATACACAAAATATAATAGCTGGTATATGTACCGGGATATTAAGTCATTAAAATAAAAAGTCCGAAAAAAAATATTTTTTATGATATATAAGTACCCAAGTATTAATATTAATTATGTATTACCATTATCGTAATTCATAGCAATCTTTAGACAATTGTATTATTCTGTTAGGATTATAGCTCGTAAAAACTATTAAAAACATTATTTTTATTAATTATTAATTTTTTCCAATAAGTTTTAATCGCTCTGTATACTATAAAATATGTTTATCGTGCATTAATAAAGAACATTAATATAATAGTAACTAATTTACTTTAAGTTTAAATTAATTAAACATAGTATTCATTTTTTACCAGACATGAATAATGTGCCTAGTTATTATTTATTTTAGATTCTGAGCGCAGTGAGAATGTACTGATCTTACAAATTACAATGAATGGGTTTTTATATTCTTCGTATCTGTCATCGTCTTTTAGGGCAGCTAAAATGCTCCAATTTTCTATTTCAGCATTTTTTTTTTTTTGTAGGAAAGTGAAACTAGACGGTATTTTGAGGTCTTGAGGGATCAAAAGTAAATAAACGAAAAACAATTAAGGAAATAAAGAGATTTTTATGCAAAATCAGTTTTTGACAAAATCGTTTTAGTTTTTCTTAGTGTAATTCAAACACGAATAACCATAGATATTTGAAATTTTCATCGAATATTTATTTTATAATTTATTATAGATAATAACATTTGCAAAATATTTTGACTTTTTTGGAGCTATTTAGTACACCTGAAATTTTCAATGAGTCATAGAACTTGAAAATTTAATATAAGGTTCCTCAAAAGTTGCTATAACAGAATAACAGTTCTAAAATATTTAAGGTGCAAAGACATTAGGTTCAGATTTTTTTACAAGCATTAATCTCTATGTGTTTAAGTATATTTAAAAATTGTAAAAATCAGATTTTGAATAACTGCGTTGTTGAACAAAAAGTTGGAGCTTAGTGAATCACCCTGTATATTTCTTCTAGATGGATGTATTGATTTTACAATGATGTGTGTTGTTTTTATGTCTGCCATCACCTTTTGGGGCAGTAAAAGTGCATAAGTTTTCTTCAACATCATCTTTTCTGATAGGAAAGTGAATCTAGTTATTACTTTGGGGGGTCAAAACCAAAAAAATTCTCAATGGTTTTCAAAAGTGCAAGGAAAAACCAGAACTTTTACTCACAGTTGGTTTCTTCCAAATTGTCACTGAATGTTTATATCCTCATTTCTATACAGCATAAAATTTTCAAAATATGTCGTGTGTTGCAATATTTATAGGCAAATGAAATTTTCGATTATTATTAGTTTTTTTTAAAACAAATGTCAATAAAAATAAATGTTCGATCGGTCAAAAAAAATTGAAAATGTAATACAAAGTTCCTCGTACGTTGTTATTAGTGTAAATTTTAAAAAAAATGAGCCTAAATCCACAATTGTAAGCGTTTGAATTTAGATTTTTGACAAAATTCGTAAAAATCACGAAAATAGGCATTTAAAGTTCAAATGTTGACACATTTTTTCACTCGGGTAACATATCTTATCTGTAGGCATTTAATTTATTAGAAATGAATCACTATAAGTTTTTATATTACCGTAACGGGACATTTTGATTCTTAGAGACTTTTTGATCCGTTGTATCAAAAAGTGTTTTAAAAATGTGTTCAAAATATCCCCACCGGATTAAATCGTACCATCATAGTACTTTATAGGTGATCTTTGGATGAAAAGTATATCTTTAAGTATTTTATTCTTCGTTGATTCATTTAAGTTTTCAAAAAATAATTTAATCGAATAGTAACATACATGAATGATACAAACAATGATAGCTTACATTAATTGATTCTATAGAATATATGCTGAATGTACGCAAGTAATGACAAATATAAAGTATAATGCCTGAAATTTAATATATTTCAATATTTGTCTACATGAGAGTCTTGCAATAAAAAAGAAGTAATGTAAGGTTGCTTGGGGAGAATATCAGCACTGATGATATCAGGTGATGAATACCAATAAGTTAATGGCTACGGCAGGGTTTTATGCATTTACGATATGTTTGGCATCTTGAATAAGTACATTTTCACTGTCAATAGAGACAATTTAGTTATGTAGTAGACAGTAGGTATATGTACACCATCTTCAAATGTATTAACTATTGTAAATTGTAATAAATATAGTATTTAGGTATATTAAAATAATATATAACATATTATATTATTACGTACAGGATATACGAGGGGTTTGGTATAGGCAATTTATACGACATTTTCTAAAAATTCAAATTTAACGATTAAAAAATATTCAAAAGTATTCTGAAAGTAATTAACCCATGGTCTCATGGTATTACCACAAGTTATTATTCTGCAAATAGTGAAATTTTATTTTATTAGTAACTTGGAAGTTTACTACATTTCTATAATTGTAATTATTTAGTCAAAAATGCCAGTGTTGAAACAAAAATAAATGTGTTTAGTGCCCCCACGATGTGGTTTTAGGTTTCTAAACATACGTTTTAGAATTTTAGATTTCACGTACTGTTATATTGCATTGTTTTGTCACGTTTTTCCATTCCAACACTTTTTACTTGAGTAATATATATATATTGAATAAAGATGAATTAAAACAATTAAAACACTAGGTATGCTTGAGGTTTCTTAAAGGAGCACACAACACAAATAAAATAATTCTTTACATTTTTTTTTTAATGTTAAATTATTGTAGTTGTGGTTATATGAAATGATTTTGTGAAGATACGATGTAAAAAAAAATATTACTTTAAGAGATTAATACGAATATTAATAGAGGTTAAAAGAGACATTTTGGTTAAACCGCACGTCATGGCGAGCGGCGCGCGGAGTTCGAAAAACGGGTCCGCCGTTTAACCAAAATGTCTGTTTTAAGATTTTTAATACTTAAAAAACTAAACGTCATATTGAAATTCTGATTCTTGCATCGTCTTAAACATATAAAACCACACATTTATACGTCAATTAAATTTTAAAAAGAAAATGTATAGGTTGATAAATCGTTGTGTGAAGCGAGGAACTTTTACACGTATAAGATAGGCAATTACGATGACTCCGGCCCAGTGACGTCACACGTCTTTTTTCAATTGCTCATAACTTTTTGAATAATGTGAGTAGAAACGTAAAACCCATACCATTATCCTTAGAATTGAACATTCTTTCAAATAAAAAAAACTTATTTTTTGTGTTATGTGCTCCTTTAATATTATTATTATAAGGTTTAGCTATTTAATAGGTAAATAATACAGTAGACAGTAGTACATGTATTATTTTAACGACAAAGTATGTCCTAAGCAACTAGCTACGTAAGATAAAAGTGATTGCCAAACCTAGTATTTAGTAACCAATGTTCACATACAAAATTTAAAATTGCTATAATTATAAATATAGTTTATAATTTGGACAAATATGACAATATGCTATTATCGAATTATCCTGACAATATTTGATTATTTTTATTCATAGACCTTATACGATGTATATTCAGGCCTATGTTGTTATATTACCCTTTATGTTTTCGGATGTGTCTATGAACACATGATTATTCTGTTATTTGTAGTAAAATGATTAAATAAATATAGATACACTTCAGAGATAGAAATCCTTAACAAATAATTTTTTTTTTTAATTCAAACCCAAATGCATATTATAATATAATATTTTGTGTAGGTACTTTTTCATTATCGTACTCTGGTGGCGGAAATATCGATTCTGTTATCATAACTGTATATATTTTTACCATATACTTTTGACGTGCTCAAAATATTATAGGTTTATAGCAATCGGCTTAAGAGGGGCTTAAAAAGTCACTGGAACTCATCGATGTATGTTTACACTTTTGACATTAATTGTGGACACAATTTTATTTCAGTAAATACTAAATGCCATTCACTTCTTACATTACAATTCCTTCTAAATATAACATGAAAAAGTATTTTTAAATCCAAGTCTTTTTCAGTATTCTGGGAAACTTTTCAATTTTCCTTTCTGTAAAAACCACATTCAGACCATGACAAACATTAAAAATAAATGACAAATCAGTCCAAGCGTTCTCATGTGATGCGGTTACCAGAGGACTGCATTTCATTTTTATTGTATATCGATCATATTATAACTTCCTATTTGCTACGAGTATAGTATTTTTAACTACGTATAATAGACTGACTGTTGCTGTGATAGCTTATTCACAGCAATTCTACGGAACCAACTAACCAACTACATTATTTTCGAAATCATCTTTTTGAAACACTTTATGGAAACACAGGTTCCGAATATTATACTCGAATTTTCTCGGAGACGGGAGTATGAGTCCCTGACAAATTAATTCTTTAAATATCTTTGTTTTTGAGAAAAAATATACACAGACCTAAAGCACGCAATTAATGCTTTGTTAAAGTAAGTAAAGGAATAGGATATTCATCATAATATGTAATGAACAAATAAAAACCTAAAATACCCATGTATACTAAAAAGTTTTGATAAGGTGCAAACATGGAATCAAGACTTTCACGCTGAAGTACAGGCGTACAACTATGTTAACCAAAAAGTACTAAATTTCGTAAACCAAAAACCAAATACCTCACTTAAAAAAAAAATTGAATTATCTTTTAAAAGTATTTTTATTATAAGCATACAGGTGAATAAGTGTGTTTAGATTGTGTTCATATATATTTAATGTCACATCAATAAACTATACTTAATTATAACTAGTATAATTAAAAAAGTCCAAATATTATACTTCTGAATTTCTGATGTTCTTAAAAAAAATTTCTATGAACATTTTTAATACCTATGAGTTAAATACCTAATTTAATTTTACTCATATTTTTTGGTGGACTTACAATATGTTGGAGAGTACTCATTAGAGGTAGTGTAAAAAATATATTCCCTTACATTTGACATTTTTAATTTGAAATAAAGAAATATAATGACTTATAAACAAAATATAAAAAGTATTTGGAATATTTTCTTCATGAAGTATTCAAAATTTAAATACATATTCTGAATACTATTTTTCATAAGCATTTGAGGATTTATTCCAAATACTTTTTAAAAGTATTTTACCCTAGTCTGGATAGTCTTATACTGATATCCACGATTCAAGATATTTGATCTGTTGACTTGAGGTAGCAAATGTATTCTAACTGGTACTTTTGGGACCAAAAATATTTGAAACTGTCTAATTTTCTTAGTTTTTTTTTCAATTATGCATAATCTTACATATTGGCTTAATACAATTTTTGTATTGGGAGGAAACACTAGAACATTTTATACAAGGTTAGTCAAAAATTACTCTTGTCACAATTTAAAAAAATTAAGAATACTCATTTTTAAAAATATTTGTTTAAATTTCAAATTTTTATAAAAATTATTTAAATATTTGAATTAATTAGTGGTAAAGTTTTTTTTAATTTTAATTTTAATAGCTAAGACTTAAAAATGAAATACAACTTACAAGGTTCCTAACAAGTGTTTTGATGGAATAACAAAAAAAAATTAGCGTTAAGTCACATACATTTTATACAAGTGATTGAAGTTCAAATGTTGACACAACATTGGATATTCATATTTAAAATAAATGACATTAAATTTTTCACCAAACAATTTTCATTATTTAAACTAAAAAATTATTTACATACATCGGTTTGACTTAAACTCATTTCTTAAGATTTTCATATTAAATAATCTTAGAGTAAAATCATCTATTACAAATATAATAGATGATAATATTTGTGAGGGTATGATATTGGTTAAATTTGTGTTAATTATTATATGACTTTCAAAATAAAAAAAATTGTTTGTAAATTTAAATGATGTTAAAATTGTTTTGAGACAATATTTAGAGAAATTGATATTTCATAACTCATAGCCTCAAAAACATAAGAATAATGATTCTGAGTAAATGTGTTTCATCGACGTTGCGCGTGGGCCAGAGAGAAAACAAATATCTGTGCTGATATCCTTCAAAGTTCAAAAAAAAAACAATTGAAATAACATACTGATTTTAACAACATTACAATCAAAAATAATTTAGTTTTAATCAAGGACTAAGATATATCTTAGTCCGTGGTTTTAATATAAGGATTTAGGTATTCACAAATGAGGAAAATATACACTTTTATCATTATTCTTAATTATTTTTGTTTTATTGTCAAATAAAATAATTTAAAAAAAAAAACACAATATTTTTGTAATTCTAACTTATATCTGTTTGTAATTAATTAACAATTTCATATTGATCATATGTTGTCCAGCAATTAATCAATACCAACATATTTATTAATTAGCTAGTAACATGTAGGTCCTAATGTTTGAATATATTTTTATGAGGTACAATGCTTACCAAAAATTAAATCATCACCTATTTATTATAATTATCAAAACAACTAAATTTCATACAGAAGTAACAGTTCAAAAAATTAAAAAAAATTATGTTTCTAAAACAAATATTACAAAATCTATTACATCAAATATGAATGTTAAAATTGAAAAAAAAAATAACATACCAAAATAATAATTAATTTAATTAACATAATATATGTAATTGGTTGTGTAAATAAAATAAAATCAGTCGTAGAATAGTGAAAACCCAGTTGACAGCACAAACTGTAAAACATATTTCAAAAAATGATACCTTATTAAAATCAATTAGTCAGTTTAAATTATTTACATTGAAATTAGATGATGTTAAAATGCAATTTGTAGGTAAAAGGTAGGGTACTAAATGGTCTGAAATTTTAATATTATTAAATTTATATAAAATAACAAAATATTGACATACAATTGATATTATAATTTATAATCTATAATTATAATAAGATGCTTTGACTAAAATGTATGTAAGATAATATCAGTGTTATAGCGTGTTCACAGCTACTAAGGAATTTAATGCCTAAAGAGCTTTATGTATGAGTTGTAATAAATACTATTACCTATAATTCTAAATTTAATTTTAGTTGTTGTAAAGTAATTCATTTTTTATTTTTTATTTTTCATTTTTAAATCATTTACAGACACTCGTACACTATAACATTTTTATATTTATTTTTAATACTGAAATTAAAATATTTTGAACCCGAAAAATTAAAAGTAGCCAATTTATAAATCTGGTTATTGTAAAAATGTTGATCGTAGAAAATGTATGTTAGTCATGAAAATAATTTGTAATCTCATTATTTTTGTTAAGTAAAGTTGAAAAAACTGTAAACAAAATTTTAATTTCAAAAAGTATAAAATTTTTAAAAATATTTTATGAGAATTTTTAAATAGACACTTGTTAGAGGTAAATATTTTTTTTTAAATATTACTTTTCAAATTAATGAGCCTTATATCAAAGAATTTGATATTTTAAAAAACCATAAAAATAAATCACTTGACTTAGATAGATGTTTTTAAAAAAAAAAGATTTACAAAATGGAGATTTTTAAATTTTTTATTTTCAGTTATAAAAAATAAAAATAGAAATAAAAAATGTTTAATGACCATAGTATAAGAATAATCTGTCCTGAATAAATGAGAAGCATACAATATTATGTGCTAGCATTCTTAAGAAATGAGATAAAAATATTTGTTCATAGTATAATATATTATAATAATGTCTTACAAATGTCTTACATTAGTACATTACTGAGGTAAACTAATTCAATCATTAGTAACGTAAATTACGGACAACACCTTCCCGAAACAAGCTTTTGTTTGGACGTTTGTATGTATCAATAACTCCATATGACCGTGTTGTTTTCTCAGACTTTGATTGAGTTTTAGTAAAAACTGGAGTTCTGACAGTAGATGTAATGTTATGTACTTGTTTTTCAAATTCCAGTTCTAATGATTTAATTTCCTTTAAACAACGAAATTTTATTGTTCAGTCTCAATTATTTTTTATATTTAGTTATTTTGTCTGTACAACAAATATCTTTCGAGCAAAGTGCTGTTAACAAGCACCAATTAAAATCTTTACTATAAATTGTTTTTATCAACATTTTGAACATTCTGAACTAATTCTAATCATACTCTATCATCACTTTTCAAAAGGACAATTAAAATTAATATCAATTGAGCAAAATGTACAAAAAAAAAACAGAACAGAATTATGAAGTATATAATTATTTTAAATCAAAAAAGAAAAATCCCTATCCATGATTAAATATTTGAAAATTAAATTTCTTTATTCATGAAATATATTTTCACAAAGTTAACATAATTTAGGTTTGAGAGTACACTTCGATTTTTTTAAAGAAAAATAAAGATAAAATGAAATACCTATTCTATATATTTCACAGATTTACATGTTAGATACCTATGCCAGTTCTGTCGTTGGTATTGCAAAATTATACAAATAATTCATTCTATCACATTGATGCAGATTGCCTATCACCGTTCGACTTTAATTATAAGATCAAAATGGGATAATTTTTGGAAGAATAGAAGTTAAATATTATAATACTTATTGTTTTTAAATATTTAAAAATTAATATTCATTTTACTTTTTCAAGCAACTGTAAATTCATTGTCATACCTACATTATGTATTTTAAAATTTCCAAAATATTGTATACATCAAATTGCAATATTTATTCTAAAATAATTATAAAACAAGTAACTACGGTTCTCCATAAGTAGGTATATTTTGAGACTAAAAATATTTGGGGGGTAGAATTTTTTTAATTTTGTATACAACAATTTGTTTATATTTTAGCATTAAATATAACAATATTAATTACATGAGTTATGGAATCTATGTCTTTAATAAGCCTCCCTGTGTATTTGATCTTTTGTTTATCATTGTAATGTCCCCAATATTTGGCGTATGCTTCTAAAATGTCAATTTTCTCATTTTCAATTTGTTTGTTTTCAATTTCCATTTGCTTACATTTGAGCTGATACTCTGCCAATTCATTTTCAAGATGACACAAATCTGTTTTCAATTGCCTGTTATCTTTGTCGTGACTGGAGAAACAAAAATCAAAATAATATATTATAAAAAATCAATAAAATAAAACAAATTTAACTCATAAGAAAAGTTAAAATTCTTTATAACTCAAAGAAAAAGTTAGTAAAGACCTTATATAAATCCTGATTTAAGCCATTAAATACAAGTAAATTTAAATATATTTGAATCAATTTTTTATATTTCAAATTATTCAATACTACATTGTTAGCATACAATTTTTAGTTGTATACTTAGTACCAACTGTCAATTTATTATAAAGATTATCTAAATACAACAACAAAATCAATTTACCTGTGGTATTCTATTTGAAGATCTTCTAATTCTTGATCAATATCTTGAGCTCTTTGAGTTTGCATTACTATTTCTTGACTAGTATCCATTACATCCCAATGTTGTTGAATCATTGATTCATTTTGATTTAATAATTCTTCTTTTTTCTCCACAACTTCGATTTCTGTCATTGCCTTTAGTTCGAGCTCCTTCCTATTATTTTCCATTTCATCAAGTTGTAACTTCAAACCAATTTTTTGCATGTTGAGTGAAATGATTTTATTGGTCAGATATTGATGTTTCTGGAATAAATTCTTCACTAACTCCAATAGGCCAATCATATTCTCTAAATTATGTTCACCATCCTGAGTGATTTTCAACAAACCGATCTTTTCAATGGCAGAATTACAGTCAAGTGGTACGTTGAATTGGAAATTTTGTAGATTATAAATGGTGTGTTTTATTGTGTCATTAAAGTCTTTCTCGTTCATTAATGCGTATGACAACTCTCTGATAGTAGCTTTCTCAATGACACTAATACATTTGTCACAACCAGATTTCAGCTGTTTGACCGCTTCAACTAAAGGACAATTGTCTTCCAAATTGGTTAAGCATGAATGTAGTTTATCCTGATTAGATTTAAAAACAGATATTTTATCCAAAACACAACTGACTAACAACATACTTTTATAAAGTACATTTGGCGCATGTTCTTCACAAAACTGTTGCATAGTGTCACGCTTCCATTTGGTTTCATTAAGTGCTACTGTAAGCGAGTTGATAATTTTTAATTTCTCTGAGTTATACAGTTGCAAGTTTTCGATTTTGATTGTTTTTAAGTCAATATTTTTTTCTAGCTGTACCACTTGGCTTAATAAACTGTCAACAACATCTTGGAAATATTTTCTTTCTACTAATATGTTTTCACTAATGAGATCCATGTTTTCTTCCAATGTAATTTCTTTGTTTTTCAAATACTGGAAGCCATTTAAACGAATAAATCTTGAATCGCTAAAAAACAACAATAGTAAGTGAAAATGGCTTGCTAGCAAAACCATTTAATGATTTCTAAAAATATAATTATATAAACTCAACAAACCTAAAAGAACACTGTGTCTTTATGAAATCAAATGATAGTTGTTTTAGTTCTGGTGTTAAGGTTAGCTTTTTTCTTCCAGAAAACTAAAAAAATTGAACAGTTATAATGTATTGATGATTATAAAATTTTTTAACATGCCTCAGCATTAATAATAATTACTAGTTATACTGTTATATATTTTTGTATTTTTAAATACACAGGTAGGTACCTATTAAAAATATATATAACTATATTGCATTGCCTTATTATTAGTTATTAACTTTAGTATTACTGCTCAAACATTTTAGTAAACAATATTTTTAGATTAAGTAATATTAAATATGTTTCACATGAAGTAGTTAATCCGATTATTTTTTGTTTTACACATTTTAATATTTTATGTTCTATGTTTTTATATTATGTATATGAAGTTATTATAATCTGGATATTATGTATTTACAGATATTTAGTTATGATAACATGTTATTATTTATCAATATAATTATTAAATAGAATAAAATTGAGTTCAAAGTATTAATTTGATTAATTAATATTTACAAAAGTAAGTTGATTAATTACCTAATACCCACTAATAAAGTGAATCATCTATCAATATCTTTATAATTTTATTTTTGTTATAACAAAAAAATATTATTATAATTAAAATAGAAGTCAATTGTACCTATATTGGAAAATAAATATATACTTATGACCTTTATATGAAAGTTTTTGAAAATTTGGTAAATCACTAGAACTTAAATATCAACTTTAATACTTAAAGCTACAGGTACCTATTATAGACAATTGGGGCTAGTGGGAGCAAAGTATATAAATTCAAAGTCTTTCTACCCAATTAGGTACTATTTGCAACTGTATAGCATATGGTATTTTTTTTTGGAAATTATGATATGGTATAAAATAATAAATGAACAAATACATATTATTTAACTCTGGGTGTAATTTGTTTTACATTAATTTAATCTTAACAAAATAATTTTTTTTTTTAAATATGTACATTTAATTAAAAAATGTTTTGAAATATATAGGTACATATTTAAAAAAAAATTGTAATTAGTCACTATTACCTAGTACCTAACTAATAATTGTTTTATTTATTTATTTTATGTTTATACATTTTGTAATTTACATTAATATGTATAAATTATATATTTATCTAGTTAAAAAATGTGTACCTATTTATTTTTTTTTTATAACCACCATCACCGTGTCTGTGTATGCTGTCCATATCAATATTTTTTCTATTCAATCATGGAAATAAATTGTAAATTTAATAAATATAAAATATTTAGAAATAGAATAATTATATTCCTATAGAAGTTTATGTTAATTTACATACCTACATCACGTGATATTCAATTATTAAGTTACTTAGGCATCTATTTGTAAAGTTATCATAGTTCAAGTTTGATAGTGAATATGAGGCTGTAATTCGATTGTTGTTGTGAATCACAAGTTTAAATACGAATATCGACGAATGATTTATATAATATGTGTGACACAATATTATTAAACATAAATGTCTAATGATTACACTAAATGTGAGATTTTTAAACACAAAGTTAAGTCTTGTTTTTATCAGGCATTTATCTCCACCTTACAAGTGTGGAATTTGGATTTCTTTTTAAATTATAGTTCAGGTATTGCGTTGTCTAAAATACGTTTAGAAACCGGGAATTTTTCACGCTGGAAGTGTGAGCTTTCCTAACTTGTTAATTTTTATAATAGCACGTGTAACAGAATTTTTTTTCATTTCCAAAAAATAGGTATTGAATTATTTTGATTCCAGGAACTGGAACGACGTTTTTTTACCTGGTTGTGTTTGCCGGACGCCCGACACGAATAATCGTTCTCGATCGCCATCATCGAGGCAGTATTGCTGCAATCGCCGTAAACCGCCGCCGAGGGCTTATCCAGAGTAGACATTGATTATATGGATGCTATTAATTCGTATCGCGAATTTTTCTCAACAATTTGCAGAAATCGAAAAAATAAAACGGATTTACCAGAATAATATTAACAATAACGAGCGTATTACGATAAATCGATTTTATTCCGTCAGAAACGTATTATAAAACATATTGTATTGTCTGATTAAGTAAGAGAGGATTATTTTTCAACAGGTGAACTACTGCGAATAATAGATAATTATCAATACAATAAAATGTATACAATATATTATATATGTATATAATATAATATTATTATGTATATATATATATATAATACATATGCGTGGTTGAATAATATGTTTTTGACGAACCTCAAATCGGCGAACTAGTTTACACTGCAATTTTCGGTCAATCACTGTCGACTGTGGTCGTAGAAAGGTTACGCGACAAAAGTAATATTTATAATAATCGGTAATACACGGTTGTTTTCTGTTGCGGTTGGTGTGCGGAGGAGACTGGAGACAACGATATTCTATAATAATTTATAATAATAAAATGTGATGGGAACCCCACACGGCATCACGCAATCACCTAATAATAGGCACGACTATACTACAAGACTGACTAGTACGAGTGCAGGTATGGGACAGATAATGAGATTACCAGCGACGGCGGAGGCAATAATATTGATACGTATTCACGAGCATAGACTTCAACATACAACTAGAACTGTGTATGACACACTAAACTATAACTTGTAATTAGTTTATAGTAAAATATTATAGTGTATAATAAATAATATTATACCTGTGGTATAACAACAGTCAACAGCATGCGGGCTGCGTAACGTTACCTAGCAGTGATATCTATATATCTTGCCCGGCCGATTGCTATCCCCGATCTCGCACTACCTCGTACACGAGTAATCGAAAAGCTCGCTTTATGTTGTCACTCGTTCCATATCCATACACTCGTTGCTTGTCTAGTAGTATAATTAGGACGAAAACACTGTTCGGGTTGAGGATATTTCTTTTACTATGAATTATGATCACAAGTAATTGTCTGTGAATATGTCCCGTACATTTACCACTTGTCAATTCTCATTACTACTGCATAACTGATTGCTTATACATATCTTACAAGGAGTTCTAGTAGAAATATTTATTTTTCATTTTGTATAGTATAAGATTCAAGAATCAAGATGGATAGATAAATAATAATTATTATTATTCATATTATAATGTAAAATATTACTTATATCAATACAATTAAAACAATAAGTATCTATTATGCACATTATGTACCTACCTACCTAATTTCAAAAACAATGTAGGTAGGTACTATAAATATTGATTATAATGGGAATAAAAGTTTACAAAATCATCAATTATACAGATTACTTTCAGACATGATCCGATTTCTTTCTAATATATAATATAGCATTAATTAACTTTTTAGGTTCAAAATGTTTTTATTTAAGATTTTATCATAATCATTATTACATTTTTTGAGTAATATAATAACACTTAATAATGTCAGTTTAGGCATCAATAGGGTGCAATAAAAACGAGGTGATCAAAATATTATACAAATTTGATATTTGAAAATGATACAAAAAATAAAAATATTAAACCATCATTAAGAAATGTGTTTGGACCTTCAAAAGGTGCATTACAGACAGTTAATTCAATTTAACTATTGAAACAGTTTGTATTATCTGGCAATAAACCACCAACGATCAATCATGTCATTCTATAAAATTAAATTTACATTTTCGTTCAAGGGGGTAAATATTGGGAATTAATGTATTCGATGAACTTTTATAAAATACAATTATAGTATAAATAACAATATACTTGTTTTTATTTTATATGTTAAGACCTCGCATTATTATCTCAAATTATTATAGTTTTCCAGATCATTTAAAGAACTTTATGCGACTCTATTTGGATGATAAGATTTTTTTGTAGTATGGATTCATAATCTGGAGACTATATTATAGGTACTAATCATCTAAAGAGTACAAAAGCGTTGTTTTGAACAAATAGCTTTTAAATTACATTTATGTCCATTGGAACCACACAATTGCAAAACCTATTTGATTACAATAATTGTACTTGCCTATCCTGCCATCAGATTTGAAGTGGTAGATATATGATTAATATTGATCATCATTTCATTAATGACCATTACAAATTACGACTCTCATTAATTATTAAAACACACCCGACCTAACACCCCACTCCATAACCCAGATAAATTTTAAAATACTCATAACTCACTTTAAAATTAAAATATAATAAAAAGTCTTTGAGATGCCCTAGGGCCTAGACAATAATCTTACCTTATCATTTTATAAGAGGTTAATTCGCTTTAAGTCATAAGCTTCTGGAACTGAACTTGATTCCATGAGCATACAATTTGCTACCTTACGCACTTCTAAGACTGAGACAATACATTTCTGTGTAACGTCCTCTTAAGTACTAATTAAAAATATTAAAAGTTTGAAATTTCTAAATGGGGAGTACCGTTGACTCAGGCACCAAAAAACTAATATAGCATTGAGTAAAGTGTCACGTGCAACGTAGTATGTCGGGGCGATGCTGCCACGCGTTGTACCTAGGACAACTTAGAAGACGATTCGATTGTAAAGTAGATTTTTAACGACCGTTTAGGCATAAACTCCTAAATGTGTGTTTTCTCGACCATTTTTAACCGAAAGGACAATCAACGGTGATTCGTCAGGCCGAGGCCGAAAATGTTGAATTTTAGGGAATGTTTATTTTTTTTTTTTTAACAAATTTTACATTAAAAAATATTTAAACAAATTCACACACCTCCCAGTTCACAGCAGCTATGTTTAAAATAGTTACTTTCCTTATTAAGACATTAAGTTATAGGTGTTGCGAAATGTGAAATGACATAAATGATAACATATTATTAATTATATCTATTTTAGAAACTAAACATTTTTAATTAACATAATGACAATACAAGTCTATGAAGTCTAGCGGGGCACTCTACAGCTGTTGTTCGTTGCTACCTGCAAACACAAATCTTTTATTTTATATTATACATTTATACATATTATAAATAATGGGCAATTATTATAATATTATTTAATATTTAATAATATATTAGATATTAATATCCATTAAGCTAAAATAGTCATTATCGTCGTACTGCGTACCGTAGAACTGTTTATTTAGAATAATAGTTAGTAGTAGGTATTAAATAGCTTAAAATTAAATAAAATATTTTTAAAATGTCATTAAGTGTGTATATTCCTCGTCGTCCATTTTCTCTCTGTATAATAAATAATAATATTATACCATTTATACTCAGGTGACGTCTTAAGACTTAAAGGCTACGTAATAAAGACAACATTGAGATTTTTAGATTGCTTTAATAATTACTTATGATTTTATGACGAACCTGTAAACTGTTGTCTATAGCCGAAGCCTATAACCTAATCAAATTGAAAATCATATATTCGTATACATTAAATATAATTTTAAATTTTCGTGATTTGTCAGAAATATGAAATTTAAACTCTTACAAAATAAAATTGTACCAATGAGTTTCAATACTTGAGATTTCTAGAGAGTACAACTTTTGAGGAACTTGTATGCATTTTTCAAACGGTGTTGTCACCAATACTTCCGTCTTCCGAATTCCGATACGATTTTCCGACGTTCGGTGATTTTTTTTGTCACTCATCTAGTCGTAGTCATCAGCTGTATAATATTTCCCATGACTTAAATATTCTTCGTAAATCGTTTGACATCTTGACAATAAATAATTATTTCTCACACTTTATTATTTTAACCTTTTTATTTTTATATATTAAAATGTCTAATTACGTAAAAAATCTATTAATAAGTGTAACTAATTTTAACTTAACGTACTATTTTTTTCATTTTTATAAACGTTGAAGCTAGTTTTCAATAAGTCAAAACCAAAAGACAAATTAATTTATACCAATAATTAGTAGGTACGAGGTAGGTACCTGCATCGTATATTCTTATTATATGCGGTTTGATAATCCGAGGCAATGGCCAACGACCATACCACGTTGAATACACCAGTTCTCGTCCGATCACTGAAGTTAAGCAACGTCGGGCGTAGTTAGTACTTGGATGGGTGACCGCTTGGGAACACTACGTGCCGTTGGCATATGTATTTTTATATAATGTCAGTATCAATCATACTTTTAAGCATCAATACTTGATAATATTTTGTATATTTTGCTTCAGGAATGTAATTTTATTGTGTCTAAAAAATTATGGTATTAATTTATATTTTTTTAAATTTTTTTAATTACATAGGTATGGGATGGTGATAACTGATAAGTTTCAAGTATTTTAAGAAAATAACTAATACCTTAAGATAAAAAATATTGTTTTTTGTTGAAACATTCAACAGTGAACACTTTAACTTCAATTTTCTGAACAAAATTGTTCTCAAGTATTTAATACTATAGATTCTGAGCTAACTGAGCGGAGTAATGATTATATTGTTGTAAAAATAACATGTGTTAATTATTTATTTATTTTTTGTGTCTGCCAACACCTTTAGGAGTATGGTAAATTACTAACAAAATGCAGCTTCAATCCAGAACTTCATTACCTTCTTAATTTTAGATCAACCAAATAAGCCATTTGTCAGCTCAATATCGGTTATCAATTTTATTATTACAATAATAATATATGATCATCGGCTTATTATTACATTCTGCGATACTGTGATAGATGTAATGTTATTAATTGTTTTGAATAATACATAAACAACATAATACTACATAATAATTTGATATTATCTAGTAACTATATAACCAATCACAAATTACATATTTTAATATTTAATGGTTTCCGTTAACACATGATCACATAGGTAATTTGTGTATAACTACTAACTACTAACTAGTATAACTAGTATAAACTAGGTACCCGTTTACATTACTACTATTAGTACTATTACTAGGTAGGTAGGTGCCTACTCTTATTATTTGAAACATTAAACATTTAAATAGAATATTAATACTACCTAATAATAAATTGTACAATATAACTATAAATGAAATTATTACAGATTCAAAACGCTACATGCACAGTGTTATGGACATTATTTTGCTCAGACGACAGACGCTCAGTACCTAACATACTGCATTATTTAATATACAATTATTTTATAAATTATAATACTGTTCATTTAATATTCCGTTAGAATTTGATACGAACGTATTTAAATCCGATGGAACGATCAAATTTTTGTATTTTATGTGAAGTAAAAAAATCATCTTAATCATAAATTAAATATAACTAATAAGCATAGGCGTGTTTACCGTCTCCCCAGCGACTTATTGGAAAATTGGATAAGGCGGTTGGCTTCTTTTGGGAGATATACTATATACTTAAAAATATACATCAAGTTTTAAAAGAATTTGTAACTATCCCAGTTACAAGTTGTTCAAGGGAGAGACATTTTTCGAAATTGAGTTTCATCAAAACCATATCTTAGAAACACAATGCTTCAAACTTGGAAGCATTGTTAGCTATAAGTATTTAACATGAATCTGCCAACAAATCTACAATATTAATATTGATGACATAATTGAAAATTTCAAAATATTAATAGTAACCTAGAATCTAGGAAAAAACTTCAAGTAAAATATGTGGATAGGTAATAGGTATTATAGGTAGTATTTTTGTTACATAGAAATGTTCTTAAGGGCCCACCAAACGGAAAATAATTATTTATTCAATATAACAACATTATGACTTCCAAGTAAAAAGTTATTACAATATTATTAAAACTATACAAATCGTCTTTAATTAATCATTATTCACTTTATTATAATAATTTTTTTATTAATTTATTTTTAGAAGCGCTACTTAATAAAATTTTACCCATATAAATATACATTTTTATACTTTCTATATTTTAATTTTAAAAAACCACGTTTATAGCTTACTTAAGTGACGGACAGAGTAAAAAATCATTAGTAAAAACTATATAAAGACCAGCCACCGGGATAGACGTTAGTGAATGAATTATTTATTTTGCCAAGAAATTTAAAAAACAAACCATACAGACACACAGTTGGTACTTCTCATTAACTGTAGAGACATTTGGATATTGAATACCCAATAATAATTTCGGACAAATTTACATTTCGTATCGGGATATGAGTATAATTATGACTGTGCGATACCGGTACGTGTTCCGGTGTTCGCAGTCGGGTATTTGGGTCTTCGGTTAAGATGACTTCACACCCGCATATTGCATATATGTGTTATATCCGTCTTACGAAAGTCTAAACATAGCAAAAACTGTTTTTTTAGCGAGATAGGACCACTCATTTTGTAGTCTAAGCTAAGCAACCAAATTTACATACTATTAGGAGGTGAACATTTACTGTTCAACATAGTTTTTCGGTATAACAAATACAAGAAAAGTTTTTGTTGTTTCAAAATTCATTATTTATAACTCGAATAACTTTTTTTGAACTTATGATATCAAAAAAATAAAAATAATAATACACAGTAAATATTCTGCTCTAAATAGTATGAAAATTTGATTGCTTGGCTTAGACTACAGCCTGATTCGTTCTATCTCGCGCAAAACAGTTTTTGTCATGTTTAACATTTGTAAGGGACAACACATGAGAGTAGCGTGGAATGGAAGGAATGGAAAACTGTATGAAATGAATACGATCTAACATCATCAGTCATCAGAACATTTGTAACAGGGACTTATGCAGTGATCGTGATGTCCAGTGAGGCGTCTCCGTGGACGATCGCCGCCGCCGACGACGTGAAAACTGACAAACGAATGTATATCGAGAAGCTGCTAGTATATGCATACGACCCTGGTCGACGGGAGTCCAAAATTCACCGCTGATGTCAATATATTATTATTATATCACTGCGGCGCGAGACACGATTAGTTTTGTTACAATTTAAAAATATTATTCATGGACCATGCAAGTTACTTGAAATTTATATATTATTATAATTTACAATTCATACACACATTATGCAATTTTTTTGCAAAAATTAATTTGTCTACTGTTTTACTAATGTCTAACGGTAATATAAATTACAATAATATCATATAAAATATACATGTATACATATATTGATATAGGCTGACAGACTCGCTCAGAGTCGTATTGCGTATACCTGTCATTTAATTATTTTAATTCAAATTTAACACATCTATTACAGTGAACATAGTAATAATCTTATACTAAACATATACTAGCCACTAGACAAACAATGAGTGTATGGAATGTGTCAGAACGAATAGGGCGTTTTTAGATTACTCGTATGCATGGCAGTGCGGGGTGGTCGGGTAAGATATATACGTAGATTATAGATTATTGTATTTTCTAGTAAAGACATGCTACATCACTGCTAGATGTTGTTACTCCGTTCATTATGCTGTTGTTACATACAGACACACAGTTCTTTTCTAGTGGTAAAATGTCTCTGACTGTGACCCACTTGACACCTATTATGCAGCAAAGCAATCCCCACTTGCCTGCCTTTTTAACTTCGGAGGAAAATTTTAAAATCTTTAATAGATGGGTGTATTTTATTTTATTATCTACATAAGTGCCTAGTAGCTAGTCCTCCCCCCCTTCCCAACATTAATGGTACCCAGTCTTAAATCGGATTAGACTATATAATGGAATATAAAGCCATTATAATATTATTACATATACCTATACTTATTACAACAATGCGCACATAATATTAATGCGTTTCATTGGTATACCTAATGGACGTGTGTCGAAGACAATATAATGTACTGCCACTTTATTGTATCGACTAAATATATTTTAGGTAGTATCATTTAACTATGTTGACGAATTAATATTACCAATTTATTGACTATTAGCAGCCAATTGCCGTTCGCTACTGCCCACTAAATTACCTATTATTTCTATAATTATTGTTTGTTTGCACAGAAATCGATAAACACATCAACTATGATTTTTAATTTTTAGTTTGCTTCGCTTCGACAGTCCTCGATAATCTTCAGTACCTATAGTGCAGCCGCTGATGTTCGTATGATATTATAATTTTCAGTTAAAATTGTTTACGTTTGCGCGTACCTTTATGATAATTATAATAATAGTAAGATTATTATATACAAATTCAGATTTCTTACGAATGTTATTTCTACCTAGCAAATAATAATTTATTTGTGTACCTAGTTGAGTTTTCGTTTTGATATTGAACATCTATTCGTCAGGTATTGTAATATAATTTATACTTTTGTCTACCGTTACGAGAAACATGTCCGTACAAGAAGTACTAGAGATTGCAGTAAACACTACACCCAAACCATCTGAGCCCACCTCTGGAAGATCTATGGAAGAACTATTCGCTGAGGCGAGCTTATTGTCCGATGATGAACTAAAAACAAAATTGAATGAAATGTACAAGCCCAGGACTCTTAATTTTTTAATGGCCAAGGAATTCAGTGAGTCTGCTAAATATGTACCATCGTGGTTACTGAAAAAAAATTGCGAACAAGAATTTGACCCTAAACTTATTCTATCTTATATGACTGCGATAAATTCCGATAAAAAAGTCATGTATACAGATATAAAAACGTTGGTTAAGTTAGCTATTGAGAAAGGAAACAATTTGGAGAAAATGATTCTAAAATCATCACCAGAATTTAAACATGAACTCAAAAGACTTATAAAAAAATATAACTTAGTCTCAAAAGCTAAAAATTCAAAATCTGCCATGACTTTATCCAGAATTTCTGAGAGCGTCCCAATATTTACATGCACTATCCTTAAAAATGAAGCTGAAAATCCTATTGTATCTTTTGAATTGATGGAGACTATTTGTAAGAATTATCCTAGAGTGATGATGACGCCTGCTTTCGCTTATTTAATACCAAATAAAGAAGACGAATTTTGCCTATTTTTAAAAAAAGCCCACTTGCTTCATCGATACCAGTTTTTTGCTAAAATGTCGAAAGAGACTCATCCGAGTTCCTCAATTGATGTTGAAAATGAATTCATTTCTAAGGTTTACGCGAATACTCAAGCTGCCATCAATGGATCACACGAGGAATACGATGTTCAAATTAAGTTTTTAAAAGAAAATAATCTAATTGAGGAAGTTGAAAATGAAATAACTGTTACAGAAGTAGTTCTGGAAGCAGTGAAGTTGTGGGACGAAAAAGAAAGACAACACGAATTAGAACAAAAGTTTTCTGGTGTCGAACTTGACAATTACCACAGTTTTATATAATTTTATGGGACATGTACAAAATATATAGCATTAAGTTTAATTTTTAATTTTATTTAAACTTATTAACACTTAAAGAAAAACGATTTCATATTTGTATGTTACCTAATTTTATAAAATGTAAATGGTGTAGAGCGTGGATAATATTTTACTTTAGTATTTAACAATATTTAGTTCAGAACTATAACTTAACTCTGATGTTGAAAATTATATACAATTGTTTAAAGTAACTCATGTAATCGATCATAATATTAGGCAGTTAATTATTAATGTACAATATCAAAACTGAAATTAACTGTTTCACGAGCATAATCATCACACAAAAATAATAATACAATTAATCTTATACATTTTATTTTCAAAGCTGGTACCTATAATCATTAATTTATTGTTTTACTATTCACTACTAAACAGTAATATATTTTAGTTTACTTATAATATTGTTATTTTTTTTAAATTAAGTTTTAAAAAAAAAATTTATCATAATATATGGAAACATTTGGAATGAAATCAAAAATATTATAATTTATTCGAAAAACTTTTAAATAGAAGTAAGCACTTGCTTAAATGTACCTACTACTCGTTAATAAAAAAAATCTTATACATCTACATTGAACTAAATGTAATTGTAACGTAATCTACGAACTTATGCTTAATAATTTAGATTTTAGAGTTCAGACCTAGACAACGCTATTATAACCTGATGCGTATTTATGTATATTATTATATAAAAAAAAAGATATTTATTCTTCTTATTATTAATAATATAATCTACTATTATTAGGTATAAAGGAATATTTTAGTGTTATGTATGGACTGGCATATCTGACTACTGGTGAAGAATCTATTTGAAAAAAGATAAATTTATGATCAAGCTCAAAGCAAATAATTCTGCAATTATATTTTGAATTTTGTGGTAAGTTGTTTATTATTAAACACAATATGATGCGAAAATAAAGTTATTATTAGATTATAATTATTAATATCAATAATATCTATTAGATTATAAGTAGTAAATGATTTTTAGAGGAATCAGCTTGTCAACCAATATTATTACTGTAAGAATATTGTATCATATTATTCATATTATATTATTCTGCTTAGAATATTTTACATCATATATTTATAATACCTTTAAAAATGTATTTTACTTTTAGTATTATGGTAGATTTATTTAAATATTTAGACTCGTGCTAAGCAATTTACACGTCTATGAAATTTTTGATTTTTATTAGTTTTTTTAAAATTAAGATCAATAAACATTTTTTTGTTCAGTCAAACAACTTAAAAATGTATTTCTAGGTCTTCATAAATTTATTGTTGCTAGGGAAAATATAAAAAAAGTTGACTGTAAACCCACAGTAATTTTTTATGAGCCTCCGAAGTTAGAATTATGATAAAATGCGTGAATTTTTTTTGTTAGAATGTTAGAAATATTCATATAAAATTGTGTTTTTTTATCTGCGATTTGAAAATGTAATACAAGATTCATCATAAGTTTGTCTACCTTTATCAAAAAATAACAAAATTTTCAACAAGGGTGTCCTCAGGGGGGTCAAGCAGAGGCAGTTGCCTCTCCCTTGGCATTTGTTTTGGTTAATTATCATAATCATTATGTACTTAATATAAAATAACATAAATTTGTTTTCTTCAATTTTTTATAGTAAAGCTGTTGGCTGTTAAATGCAGAAATAATTATTAATATTAAGTTACTGGAACTGACTGATCTTCACCGATTAATAAAAAAAAACTAATTTTATTTTATAAATCACTAAAAATTATCAAATCAACAGTGACATTTTATTTATAAAAAAATGCATTTTTTAATTGAAAGTTGCATTTTAATTTTTAATTAATAAAAATGAATTGAGTAAGATTAAGTTTTAAATAGGTAGGTACTTATCTATATATTACATATAAAAACCAAGAATAAAGATTTTAGTTATTTTGTTGTAATTTAAAAATATTATTCATGGGTAGGTAATTGAAACGTTTAGAGAATATTATCATATTTTGTACACACAATGACATTTGAATACAATTTTTTCGTCAAAAATGAATTTAAGCTACCCACTATCTTCTGTAGTCAGTGGTTGAAGTGTCTCAACATAAGTTTTGGGATGCTTTTCATAACATATAGATATCACAAATTCACAACAATGTATAGAACTATACATAGATTTTTTTATTATTTACATTAAGCCTCAGCAGCAAAGGCCTTAGGCCATTTAGGATTTACAAAAAATACAATATATAACATAAATTAAGAGATTATAAGACTAGTACAATAATCAGTTTTAGAATTTATTTATTAAATTGCATTGTTATTATTTTATACAAGACAACACCGGGAGTTTTGTCATAAGATCAGTCTAGGAATGCTCGAGAATAATCAAGTTCACCAAAGATATTGTCACAGCAGCAGTGCTTACGGTAAATCAATTGAAATCAACTTTTCACGGTTATTTAACTAAGCACTCAGTGAGGACCTTATTACTTAAATATGCCAACCCATTTATACTTTTGTTTCAAAGCCAAAAAGGCAAAAACATTCCAGGACTTTCGTGTTAAAAATATATAATATATGTATATTATTTATACTAGATATCTATGTCTTCGGTTATCAACTAGTTTAAATTGTTATTCTGATATTTATTTTACACACTATCATTGTCAAATTGTAAAAATTGATAATCTTCATTGAATAAAACAAATGGGTACCCATAATTTGTTACTAAAAAATTAAATGGTGACTGTAAACATATTTTACTCAACTACAGAATTAGAAACATCTGGTTGTAAAGGGAACATAAAACAAATTAAACCGATTAAGTATTAAATAATGGAAAGTGAAAATTAATTTCAAACATTGTACACTAATAAATGCTCTTTAAAATATTATATTGTATTTAGAATATATATTAATATTAAATATTTTAGTAATTACAAAAGTAAAGGGTGATTTACCTAAACAACTATCGACTGAATGAACAATAACCTCTAGCCTAAATATATTTTTATAATCAATATAAATATTCGTTACCAAAAGAAATAATAAACAATTTTATACCAATTGATCATAGAAGCACTCTAGTAAAATAATATTTAAAATAAAATAAACATATATTCGTGTATAATATATGCGAATTGGATTAGGTATATGCATGGTTAGGGATATTAGATAAATTGTTTTATAAGTTTCTCATACCCAATAAATTGATGTAAGCATAATAAAATTGTATTGGAAATAAATCAGGTACTCTTGATCACTTAATTTATCAGTAATTCAACTTATCTTTAATACATCTATTAGTTCTTTTTTTTTAACTGATGACAATAGAGTACCTGTCTTACAGTTCTTTCCTAATATAATTATATATCTACAATTAGTACTAGGTATGATACATATTATTGCACAATTATACATCAACAGCTTTATTATTAAATGCAATAAAATACAACATAGATCAGGCACAACAAAATAGTATATAATAATAATTATATTATGCTACTATACTCAATAAGTTATCAATTTATTTAATAATTAAATTTAAAAACACGATAATATGTACATTAAAAAAAAAAATATTTTACTTAATCATATACGTATAGATATATAAATAATATGTATGAAATGTACATAGACACATAATACATTTATAACCATTATTTGATTATCCCCTACTATCTGAATTACAAAATATAGTGTGGACAATCAATGCTCTACTTTAACATTTCTAATTTCATTGCTCTAAAATGATATCGCATGTACAAATACATTCCAATTAGTAAACAAACGCAAACATATTTTATATGTATATTATAATTCACATCATCATTGGAATTTATGTTATTCAATATATTTTTAAATTATTCAGTATAGAAATGTGAATTTAACCTAATTTAAAAATGTTTGCAATAAACAGTTGAATTCATTATTAAAATGAAAGTTTAACTCCCTTTTACAAAATAGAATAAAATAAATTAGTTACTAATTTAGTGTAATCAAACATTTTGTAATGAAATTGAAATAAATTATTGTACTACTGGAAATTATATTTATGTTTAAACTTTAAATTAATAATATTGTATTTATAGTGTGCTTACTATTCAAAATTAACTTTAATATACTGAAAATTAAAAAAAAATAATTACATTTTTGTGATATTTATAAACAGTAGGTACCTTTAGTAGGTACCTATATTAGTCATTAGATATTATCAAATATAAATTATCAATTATTTAGTTATTATAAATACATTGACATGTCAAAAACAATGGTAAACTATTATAAATTTATAATATAAAAATAATAGTATACTGTGCATTGATTATTTCACATAATTACAAATGCTTGAACAGGTTAGTCATATTATTATCATTCTTATACTATCAAAATATTAGTCATTGAGATTTTGCAGAAATCGATTTTCTACGTCTGGCTCTAGCTCCTGCTTCATGACGAATATTTGTGTATTCAAACCATAAGACATTGGGAATTAACGTAGTGTCTCTCAACAAAAATAGTTCTGATATTTTCCTAAATAAAGAAAAACAAAACATTATTTTAACAAATACTTAAATACTCAACTAAAAACACACTAAAGCATAGTTTTACCCATATTACCAGAAGGAGAAAAAAAATCAATCAATACAATTAAAAATGTTCATTCAATGTTGCACACACATTTTATATAATGTATTAAAAAAGATAGGAAACTTTTAAATATAGATTTCATTCTTTTTAGACCACTAGTACAAGCCACAACTGAGCGCCAATTATCTAACCTAATTGAAACTGATGGGATATTTTGTATTTATTTATCATAATTTAATTATAATATCTAATTTTTAATACAATATATAACATTTAGCTAAGTCTTATAGATAATAGACGCTCTATTATATACAATAAAATAATAAGGCAAGTTAAAAAAAGAAAAGAAATGTTTTATTTATTTAAATTATTTAAAAAAGAAAAAATATTTTAGATTTAAAAATATTATCATTCGTTGAAGTTTATGTGATACAAATAGTTTAATATAAGTAATATTGTACATTAATGAACAATTTATTGAATTACAAAATAAGACGATTATTACAGTTTAAACATTTAATTGAAATGAGTTGTATATACTATAATAATACTAGTTATTTGAACAACAATAACAATATTTCAATTAAATTATAGATAAGAATTATTAGTATTAAGTAATATTTGTACTCAAGTATAAATATATTTGTTTGCTTGATTATTTTAAATAAATTTCAATTATTGTTAATATTATAGTAGTTTGACATACAGAGAACATATCAGAGATTTGTCACTATTTTAAAATGTTATGATATTTAAGTTGATTTTTGCAAATATAATGAAAAATACATATTTTTATTGTTTTATCTTTATTTGAACTTATTCTTTGGTAATGTTCTAAATAAATGGATCTTCGAATTGCATGCACTAAAAAATTATGAAATATGTTCTAAAAAATATGAGTTTATGTACAAAAAATGGCCTAATATTTCATAAAATATATGCTTTTCTAAAAATTATGATTTTAATTTTAAATAAATTTAAAAAAGTTATAGCAATATTCATCTATTGATTTATTATCGTAGACTTTATTATAATTAAAAAAAAATTTAAGTGAAATGTAGAAAAAAAATAATAATTGGGTAGGTAGACTTTGAGTTCATCATTTTAACTTATACTAAATTAGCTGTCTTCAAATCTTTATTTTTATTTTCTATAAATTGTACGTTATTTATACTAAAGATACAAAATAGAGCAATATACAATAAAAAGGCCAAAGATGATCTTAAAATACAGTGGAATATGCTCTTACAACTGTTAAACGTTAATATAATATACTCTAAAGGATTTATTATTTTTTGTCATACTTTCATGTCACATATTTTATGTTAACTTAGCATACAGTACAATTGAACCACCGAGCTCAATAAATAAAATAATATAATCATAAATTGTTATTTTTTTTTCAATATTCTTAACGTACCTATATTATAAAACTCAATATTCACAACAAAATTATTTATCTAATACCTTGATCTATATATTTTTAAATTAATGGAATGGACATTTTTTTTTATTATTCCAGTTAATTAAAAAAAGTATAATTATGGTAGAAACCGTTTATGATGACACCGGTTGTAGTGGCTATTGGGTGTAATGACCTTAGATTGGAGGTCCTGGTAAAACTTTTACATTGTATGTACTGATTTGTATCGATTATTACAACACCTCTATAATGACTATGTTATGACAGGTAATTTTAGTTATATTAGAAAAATCTAATATAATTATAATTCTATAATTACCGTTTTAAACTTTTATTAAAGGTAAGATATCAACCACTAATACTAAACATCAATTCTAAAGAAATTGAAAAAATTATACTGCCTGATTTTTATACAGATAACAGAATTAAAAATACAATGTAAATTTAATTTTAAAATAATGAATCACTTTTTTTTATTTTTTTTTATTCTATACCCGCTGAAGTCATGATTTAGCGATAAAAATATTACACATTGATTGTAATACAATATTATGTTCATATAAATATTTAATTAATTTAATGATTCACCTAGTGAATTGAATGCCATTATAAAGGTTTCTACTGTATTATAATTTTATTATTCCGGATATTTTCTTTTGTTTTTGGATTAAATAAAAACACCTATATTACTTTACATTTTATAGTTGATATAAATCTTAAACGATTATAATATTATTTACAAATCACAATTTAATTTATTAAAATTATTTTACTGTAAGGCTTCAATGTTTAATGTAATAAATATTATTTTTTTATTTAGCTTTGTTATAACTTAAAATAATTTAATGAATAAGCTTTTACACTCAGTTCTAAATAAGAGCGCACTGGGCAGCAGACGAAAACTGGTCGAAACTCACGCATCTCTCCCCACTACACTTGGTGATTCCCTGTTTACCACAGCGTCGTCGGCAGCGACAACCAATAGCAGAGCAAATAGACTCAGCCTGTAGGTCCGGACGTCGCTCCGCGATTCATTTGGAGGCGCCAAGGTGGTGCGCTCTTATATGGAACGGAGTATAGTATGCATTATGTTTATATTATTTAACAGTAAAATTAGGCGACAAAATAATTAGACATTAGACACATTTTTGAATGGTAGATTATGGTACATTTAATTTTTAAACGTATCATTGAAATAAATATGATATCACAATATGTGCTGATGAAGATGTAAATACGTGAAGTATTTCAAAGCAAAACAAACAAAAATTATTTTAGCACTTTATAGAACTCAAGTCTCAAGGCCAAAGCAAATTAATAATTATAATAAATTAAACTAATGTTGGACACAGTAGTAGAATCCATACTCCAGATTGAACATACTGAGGATGTCTATAATTTTTACAAAAAAAATCAGTAGTGTTATTTTGTATAAAACATTAAATAAATAAATATATTATTATAAATTTATAAAATTATATAATAAGGAAAATATATAATTCAACATACCAAGAAATAACTGTTGGAAAATATGGAGTCAATACCACATTAATTATGGTAAACCAAATAGTTCCTATAATAATACCAAATAGTGCACCATATATTACTTGCTTCCATGTATGATATTGTAGAAAGATTCTAAAAAAAAAAAACCATTATAAAGTTGGTAATAATAAAATGACGTTAAAATGTTATTAAACAAAAATGTTATATGTTTAACATTCATATTTCACTACACCAATCATGAACTTGATTGTTATTTAAAATCTATAATTGTTATTTAGATTATCAAAAAAAAAACCTTGAAGGATCTTTTAAAGCATTTAAAAAAACTACAATAGAAATATTGAAAATTCAATAAGTACAATACTACATGTTATGTACGGTACATAAAGGAAAAAGAAAATGGGCATATGAACCACTTTAACAATATTACTAAAGTAGAATGTCATTGTTACAAATATTGATATATATTATACAAAATTATTAATATTGTATTCCTGAGATTATTTGTTATACTATGATGAGGTCAGTCAACATCTAGGACCATGGTCAGTTCAAGGTCAGTTGGAAGAAAATGTTTATATTGGTCCTAATATTGGATAAATGAAATATGACTAATGATATAATTTTTATTCAATATTTATTCTAATGATAATATTATCAAATAAGTTACATAGGCATCAAATTTATTATACTTATTTTTTTACAAACCTAAAACATTATTTATTTTTTTGTGTATTACAAAATATAAAATAATTATGTTATAATAAAATACAGTAGTCTAAATACCTGCTATAAGAAACTATACAGGCAATAGCAATGCATGATGCTGCTCCAGCAACTTTCCAGAAAAACTCTTTAAATGCCTTGTTGTTAGCATACTGTAACCTAAATAATAAACATTCATAATAACTACACTATAAATAACATAGTGATAAGATATTAATGACCTAAATAACACACAAAAAATGTCTAAAAACTCAAAAAAGTTAACTTAAAAAATGACCAAAAAACATACTAAAATTTAATTTAAAAATAATTATAATTATTAGAGTTATGGGCGAGGTAATGAGTGTCAGAGTAATTTAAAACATGAATCGCAAAATTAGAGATAATATTATAGATAATAGTAAACATTTAAATGTCAAGTTTAATTTACAGTAAAAAAAATGTATTGAAAATATTTGAGTTGATACGAATTAGCAATAAAATGAATCACAACAAGAACCCAAAAATTTAAAATCTGAGAAAAATTCCCCTCATTATACAAGAACTATGAAAAATGTCTCATAATATGCAAAATATAAGAATATGACATATAAATAAACAATAAACAAAAAAATGCATGTATAGCTAAAAATGCTTAACAATACAAAATAAAATTAGTATATTCTGAATTAAAGGAGCATGAAACAAACTTTTAACTAAGATGGCATTTTATGGGACAAAAGAAGAAAAAAATTCTAAAGTTATCAACATTCTATCTTTATGAATAAGTCTTACTTTTTATATTTATTGGAAATATACCTTATAAATGTGAAGTATAACATGTATGATGCAAAAAACCACATAAATTGAGAATGAGATGAAGGCATGCCATATTCAGAGTACAACAAATTTGTATTTCTAGCTAAGGGTCTAGGTTCACGTAATATATGTTTAAGAACTGTATTGCATATTTCATTGAGTAATACTCCAATGAAAAAAGTGATCTAAAAAAAAAAAAATTCTATAGACAAAATATAGGTAAGTAATGATTGTTTTAATTTGAATGTTTACTTACTGTATGTAAATCTCGACGAAATAGAATCAAAGAAATAAAACCAGACAGAATCACGAAAGGTGTCAAACTAAACAACGCCAATAATTTTCCAAATATATTCCCTTAAACACAAGAAGAAAATTATTAGATAGATAGGTATGTAACATAATATGCAAATCAACAAGTGTAAAAGTATATTGAAAAATAATAGTTATAGTCATATTTTGTTTTTACTTATTTTGTTGTAAACTAAAGTAAACTGTCATTGGCGCATCAGGAATTTTCCCAATGGCCTGCCCTTTAAGCAAAAAGCTGTTTTTTCTTTTGCTTTTTTTTGTGATTATTGTTAAATATATTTAATGGCTCAAGATAAAGAAACATAAAATAAAAAAGAAGATTATCTTGAGAAACTATTTTAATGTTTGAACTCAACTTACCAATTAATTATAAATTTGAATGCATGAGTATAGTATGCATTTAAAATGCATATGTTTATGCTGCATATATCCTACTCATGTCATTGAATTGATTAATAAATTATAATATTAATATTAATAATTTGTAAATTATTATATTATATTTGTATGTGATATAATGCGGTAATTATTGTCGGAACACTAATTGAATTGAAAACTTATATTATTAATTACGGCTGCCCTACATCGGTACCATTAACATTTAACATAATATTATTATATTTTAATTTTAATTTGCTATTTTTATTATTTCTAGAATATGTTTTTTGTAAAGTGTTCCAGCAGTTTTTGTAAGGCAATCTTTAATCAAACTTTTATAATAACAATATATTTAATATTATTATGTAAAACACTTAACTCAGTCTTTTTCAAAAAATACTAGATCAGTTAATTTCAAAATGATGTTGCTTATTAAATATATAAAACTATACTAGGTTTTAAAACCATTACTTTAATAAAAGATCTACAACTGTTAAGAAGTTCAAATTATGTTTGCAGTTTTATTTATACTTTTGTGACTTGGCTTCCTCGTAATTATGACTCAGAGTATGACAACTTCTAAAAGACAAACAAACTAAATAATTGGAGTAACAGTTTATTGCGTTAAAATTAATAATTCTGTAACACCAATTGGGTGTTAGAAACATTTTCTGGAGTCAGTTTAAACATGTGTTATGAATTATGATCTGTTACATAGCAGTGTATGTAGTGCATAACTGCTATTTAATTCACTCACCCTTTGGATATTCAACAAACGTCAGAGACAATGGTACCCAGTCAACGGATTGATCATACCCGCTACTGTTAGAGACGATCGAGTCCATACTTAAAAAGAAAAAAAGGACTACTGTAGAGTGGCGTTTTCTACATGATAACTACTAAGTACTAACAATATAATATTATGTTGTCAGTGGAATGTTGACAAACTGTTAAGCAATCAGAGTAGGTAATTCAAATTTTTCGTCGATAAATGATAAGGCGTATAAAAAAAATGTACTGTTTTTACAAATAAAAATAATCAAACAATGACTTTAAGATTGAGCGGAAAAAGATAAATTTAATAGGCACGATTGGTGAATGATCCACTTATCGTCCGAAAGCACTTAACTTAAAAACTTGGTACAGCAACTCGTCGTTCGCTCATAAACGTTTGTATCGCAAGTAATATTATTAGATTATAAACACGAATTCACTGAAGTCGCCAGCTTAATGTCCAAAGTTAAATAATTTAATTATTAGAGTAAACTTAAGAAGTAACTATTTATTTATCAACAAATTATGTCACATATTTTGAACGACTCAAAGGTGATAACAAAACACCAGCCGTATGAATGATAAGTGCAGACGTAAAGATAATATACATAATAAAATGTTTATGATGATAACACCTTCGAGTGAATGTGTGATACTCCGATGAGTTATTTTGTCAAAAGATTATAAGAAATTTAGAATTGGAGTGAAATTAGTTAAACCTAACACCATAACTCCATTCTCGAGATTTTAAGCTGGTTACACACTACTACACTAGGCGGATACCTAGTTCGTGCGCGGACGCGATTTTAATCGTTCGACTAAGTTAGACAAAGTATAATTCAGGTGTGGAGTGGTGTAGAATAATATGCAATCGATTAAATATCAATAGTAATATAATAAGTGTTAAAATATTATTTCTCATACAGCCATACCTACATTTTATTTGATATTAATTATTAATATAAATTGTAATAATGGACAATATTGTCTTAATAAATATATAATTGCTATACAAGTACAACCTAGCCCAGGGTGAAAAAACAAAAACACATACTGCCCCCTCCCTTTCCACCAAGTAACTCAACAGTAACTTAACCATATGAACATTTCTGGAACATTGCTTCCAGAACTCCTCTCGACGGACTTAAACGTTATCGTAGTCAGAAAAGTTTGAACAAATATAGTAAATCTAATACAAGTCGTAAGACCTACCGGCTACCACTTACCAGTGATACAAAAATTACAAAACGATATTCCTTATTAGCTGCCTTCATTTATGGTCGGACAGTCGACAGGTACCATAGTCAGCATGTATTTTATTCAGTTTTAACTTCATAATTCATAAATATACTGGATGTTAGTGGTTCAGTTAGTAGCATAGTACCTATAAAAGGTTAGGTACCTATGAATTTATAACTGTGGTTGATAATTGATATTCTCACAAATATCACTTATTAGTTTATACCTACCTATTACTGAGTTATTACAAACTCTAGCAATGGTAAACTCTACGGTAAGTACTACACTACTAGGTACCTAAGTGGTGTAGGTACCTACCTTTTTTTATTTCTCCAGAGTCTCAAAAACGCACATTATGACTGTTGAGAAAATACTAATGATTATGAAATGTGAGTGGTTATGTTTTTTTTATTAGGTAGGTATGGAATTTCGTAATTCGTACGGTGCCTTCACTTTGCGGCTGGTTGACAAATAATTGTATCTGTCCCGCGGATAAGAAATTATTTTTTTTAATTTTAATGTTTTATCCTGAATTAAATGAAGGTTTTTTATTTTTTATTTTCTTTGTGTGGTTGAATTCCAATTACTTTAAACTACTTTACTAACTAGTGAGACAATGAGCAAGTACTTGCATTTTGATGACCTCTAAAATGTCCTAAATTCCTAGTATGGCCCTCCACTCTCCAAAAATATTCAAAACTATTAATAAAATAATTATTACATTAAATTATTCACAAATTATTAAATAAAAAAAAAACAACTGTAAAACCTATAGATAGGTACCCACAATATATTTTTATATACAATTATTAAGTCCGTATAAGTGTCTAACAATAAAATTATGGTAACATTCAATAACACCTATCACAATAATATTGTATACTTACTATTCGATAGATCGTGTTTCTGGTTGTTCGACGACATCGAATAAGTCACCATAATGTCGATAGTAATTTGTCAATTTCTAAAAAACAAGTACAACTTAAAAAATAAATAAAATTATGTATCACCACCCATGATGCGATTTACCGATTTACACTAGCTATATAATAGGTTCCTATAATTCTATATATTATGACGTCCAAATGGTAGTTCCCACGATCTCGTATAGACTGCTTTATATCTGCCAACTGATATAATGATTTTTCTTAAATCAACTGCGGGTTAAAAAAAAAATGATTAGTTTGGTACCTACATCCAGTGGGAATTATTATAAAAATGAATAAACAAAATGTATATTACAAATTGAAATAATAAAATACAGGTAGGTAATATACTCACCAGTACATATTTAATACAGATTATTTAAGTCAAACCACATTTGTCGACGTGTAAAATCCAAATACGTCTCTGCGACTTAACAAACTGTTGGCTACAATTCATTTCAATCCACCTCCGTTCCGTTGTGAAAAAACAAATTAGTTTTCCCATATAGTTCCGAATAACTGTGGGAAAGTAGCTATACGCCTATACTTAGGTATTGTATTAATTTTACGCGCGTTGCAAATCGATAGGTAGATAAAATAATTATAGAAAACTTACTTCAACATTGTATGGCCTTGTTATATAGGTACATATATTATACATTGTTAAGCGTCCTATATAACGATAATTGGCAAATAAGTTTTGATTTGTACTTAATCACGATGTACGGGTATATTTCAGGTTACATATTTATAATAACGCCCACTGTGCATAATAACTACAAATATTTTATACAATTTTGTGGCAGTATAAACTTACAACTATTCATAATATCATTATTTAGAGTATAAGCAACACAAGTACATATAGAGATTACAGGCAATACGTACATAAATATGAATGTTTATCCCAATAAAGTACTAGGAAAAAAATAAGACGTTACGTTACAACAGAATATTGTATTGAAAATATACTATATGAGAATTAACTGTGAGGTAGGTTGTAAATCAGTTGACGTTATATAATATAATAATATGTACAATAAACCAACTAGGTATATTAAATTATATAAATCCACAAATCATTCACTTGACAGTTATATTTGTGAATTGTCAGATTAACTGCTGATAGATATTAATAGGGTGTTTTATCTGAGAGGAATTATTTATATTATTGAAATTACCTACCTAACTTATTTACAAGACTAGGTAATAAAAATGTTTCTGATAAAAGGGCTATAGTGCTATACTAATAATTTATTTTAACTTTTTTATTAGTTAACAATTCCCTATAATATGCTTTTGCTACTCGTTCCCTCATTAGATAGTAGTTAAGTGAACCTCGATTTGTTGAAAGTACCCTAGGTTTGGAAGACGGGAATATCTTATTATCTAGGTAGGTAGAGAGATCCTATAGATAGGTAGTTGAAAGTCTTCTGAAGAGCAAAGTGGTCTAATTCATGTCTGATGTATTTTTTTTTTGATGAGTGCAGTTGTTGAAAGCTCTTTTTAAGGGTATAGTTATTAACCACTAAAGAGATCACCTGAGTGTGCCAGTGAAGTGTATATCGATGCATGGGTAAATCGGTAATCTATATTAAAACAATTAAATATGTTTGTGGGTGTACCTATATGTTATACCAATTTTAGTGCTATCCAAATTCTAAGTCATAACAAATTGGTAATATTACCTTATATTATAATTTATAACACAGATTATATACACATACAAAACAGACAAAAAATCTTAATACAAACAATCGTTTTGGACTTCATATAAGACGACCATAAAAATTATTGTGGATTTACTCACAATTTTTTTTTTAATTTCTACTAGTAACAACTTATAAGAGAGCTTGTACATTGCATTTTCAATTTTTTTGTTCAATTGCTGGTTTTGTGTAAAAATTCCAGTTTATCATAATTTTTTTTTTTTGACGCATCTGTGTAAAGTCAATACCTACATCCGTCACAATATTCTCAGAATTAAAAAACGTTAAAATGGGAAAATAGTAACAAAGGTATACTGATAAAGGAAAGTTCGGGAATAATGGGTGGGTCACAAGCATAGGTACATCATGGACCGGTGGAGTGTTCCAGATCGGCGATGGTTAACTTTAAATGAGGGAGTGGTGAGAAGGGGACGTCAACAGCGGTTTGACCTAGTAGCTTAGTGTTCATGGATAACAGGCCATGCATTATAGTGATCCAGCTATATGTTGCTCTCCCCGTGGACTGAAAATCAGCTACAATTCGTTTTAATAAATTGTTTTATTTTATTTTATTATATCGTACTTACTATTTTACTAAATATGTAGGAATTCATTTTTACTTTTTATTATAAATCAAGAATTTGGTTTTGATTTTGACAATAACAAAATAGTTACATAATATGTGGACATTTCCAATGATAATGTCTGTAACAAATTGTTTTAAATAGGAAGGAACTACACCTACACACATTACGTACCTACTACCTAGGTATAAATATATAATATGCCTATATTCATTTATGAATGTAAATCGTACGCAGGTTATAGCAGCCCTTGAGGCTTGAAGTATATCGATAACCGAATAGAATCAATTTTTGAAACAGTAGTTGTTTAATATTTGTATTAAACACATTTATGAAAAAGTAAAAACGTTTACCTATCTACCTATATAATTTATACTTAATGCATAAACACAATAGGTATTAAAGTATAAGTAGGTACCTAATTTTTGAAATGTATTTTATTATATAGATTTTAGCAAGTTTATAGATGCCTGAAATTATTTATTATGTAAAATTAGATTTAAATATTACTGTTTTATTGAAAATGTAATTTTGAATAATTCACATATCCATCTATATAACACTTAAGTTGACTCTGCATTCTCTGGTAAGTACCTATATAGTAGGTATACACTAAATATCTAAATATTATCGAATTTTTATAATAATTTTAATACCTAATACGTATACAAAGTTTTGGCTTTCTTATTTTCTTCACCGATTTTTCATTAAAAATTATTTTCCACTTACACAAAATATTATTGTGTACAATTCTTAATCTACAGAAGTGAAATTAATTTTACAGCACCTGAAAACGTGTTTCAAAAAAAGCACTAATTTTTTTAAAACCTATAATTCTGTCCATTTCATTACGTTTAAAATATAAAATTGTGTGAAAATAACTTACCCACAGTGATAAAACGTAATCAATAATATCTAGCAATTAATTGGAAATATAATATACGTTTCTGTACTTACTAATAATTTCAACTGTAAATAGACGTAACTACATGCTCAGGTATGTACCCAATACACTATATATTGCTAAACTACTATAAATTACTTATTTGGAGTTACTTGTGAATATAACGATGACAATACTACAATGAATACAATAATACTAAACGTTTTGTAAAAATAAGTTTTCTTTTAATATTTAAAGAATATTTTGTATAGTATATTATTATAGAACCTGATATACCTATTATATTCAATGAACAATGCACCAACAATACTATATAATATGCGTATTAAAAGAATATTGCACACGTTTCATGGAAATATCGAGATACAAATCTGAAAGAAGTAGAATATTATAATATATTATTTATCAGCATTTAATTTTTGAATAATACATTCAAGAATACATTTTGTAAATCTCCATATTTTTTTATGGGTATCTATTTTTAAATCTGTGTTTATAGTTTCATACTAAGTAGGCCTGATGCGTTATTCGCAATAGGTCCATCATAGCTAAAAGTTTTAAGTATTATAATTGTATTATATTATTGTTGGATATTTGCAAATTAAATTTGATTTACCTATTTTTTTTCGTATACTACAGGTCATGAACAGCTAGGTGAGTGCGCATAAAATATTATAATTTCGTAGTAGATGTAATACATTTAAATATTTTTAAAACATAATCAAATGTTTGTAGAAGCTATCTTGGAAGGGTGTTTAGTTTTTTACTTTTGATATTTTCAGCAGTACATGCCATGTTAGGGGCTTATTAAAACTTAAGCAAACATAAAATATATTCTACCTATATTGTCGAAAAATTATTGGTACAAATATGCTAAATAAAAATTAATAGGTAATGATTAGTATTTATTGTAATATATTATAAGCTGTGACAGTTGTGTATACAAATATACAATTATATAGGTAGTATACTAAATAAAAAAATAAAGATAAGAAATTGAAAAATTGAAAAATCAAACATTTTAAGTACCTAATGTATCAAAATAATATATATTACATATTTTTATTGGGTCCATCATTCCAGCATCTCAAGTTCTAAATTTGTGTGCCAACATTTCACATGGTTATGTATTATCAATGTTTATACATTTGTTACAAGACTTGGAATAGGGTTTTTTTTCAGAAAACTTTTATAAATGTGCATAATGCATATATAGGTATACAATATACTATTAATATAACTTCATATGTATAATATTGTAATATATTATCATTATTACAACACAATATAATTGATCCATGGAAAATTAAATAAACAAGATTATATTTTGAGTTACTTAAAATTACTAATTTTGTTACCTTTATAAAAAAGTGGAAATTGAGTTTTTGCAAACTAAAACAAAAAAAAACAATAGTCAGTGGCGTGGCGAACTTTAGAATTTTCAGAGGCGAGTATATTTTTCGATGACCACCCACCTACGAGCCCATGACCTATTATTGAACATTGAACACTAGGTTCTTATCTCTCTCTTAAAAACTGTACTATAAAAAAACATGACATTTATGGGGTGTGGGAAATTGCCTCTCTCTGACAATTTTAAAACTATATTATAAGATTAATCCTAAAAAAACCGAGAGGCGGCTGCGTCTCCATTACCCCCTACGTGGCTACGCCACACCACTGACAATAGTTATTCATATCCAAATTAAATATCCATTTAATTCCAAACAATTTAATTTTTTTCAACGTGAATGAAGTGACAGTGACTCTCGCTGTGAGCCGATTGTACAAAATTAGCATTTAGCAATGAATTTAAGCCTTAAATTATAACCGAACCTTAAATTTTAAGGTCTAATAATTGTTATATGAAACGTGAGATTGCAATTCGTATATAGTATACATATATAGGTATATACCTATAATCAAGGGTGGCTCCAGGAGAAGGGGGATTGGGGCCAAGGCCCCCCCAAGCCCGTACTTAAAAAATCGTATATTGTTAAAAACAAAATTACATTAAATATATATAATAATACTGAAAGTTTTCTGAAAATTATGACTTAAGTGTCCAGCCCGGCGTTCGTTTTTGTAGGTTCACGAAAATGTTGTATCCAATATTATTTAAATAAATATGTGTAAATAGCACAAAATTGATTAATACTCTTATTTAATTTTCTGATATAGTCATATAGATGTATGTTTTGCATAATTTGCCGAGAGATACTAAGCTTAAATTATATTTCATGTACTTCCTATGCAATATGCCTACTTAATATAAATTTCATTTTTTTTAAATTTATCATAAATATATTAAATAGTTAAATATTAGTACATTTCATTTATTTAAAATGTATTTTATGAGTATACTACTTATTTATGTGGTATTATAATTTACAATTTTTATAAAATTATGTAATATAATTATTTTAAACATTAAACTCATTATAATTAATTAAACATAAAATCATTAAAACTAGGTACTCTAAAAAATGGATGGAATAAATAGTTTTGTAGGTAAGAATAGTAATAGTTTTAATTTGTAATACCATTAGTTATGTACTTATGACCTGTACATTGTATTTCATTGTAATTTGTAATATTAATACTGCAATTGAAAATCAGGTTGAACATTTTTTTATATTAATCATTAGAAAAATTAGAGTAGTGTACCTATTAGGCACGGGTGCTTTCCAGAATTTGAGGAGTGGGACATTTGAGCGTGTTCAGATATTATCGTAGGTCATATGAGTGCAATTTCAATGACCATTTTGAGCACGCCACGTCATTAAATAGTGGTTTTATTTAGGTAGATAAATAAGTTATGGCATTTATCTATCTATACACAGCCCAAATGAACATGATTAAAAATTATTTTAATAAGATTATATTTATAAATTTTAATCATCAGTAGGTATTTACCTATGTTTTTCGATTCTCATATTGTTTATATTGTACAATGTATTCATATTATGCGAACCTATAAGTCGTTTAGCTTAAACGTCATGTCTAAACTATAGGATGTTTACACTTTCGGTACCTACAGCTTATTATGTTCTTATAAGTACTGATTAAGTTCGTTATAGAAGTGTAAAAAGTAATATTTAGGAACAACAGGAAAGTGTGTTTAGTTGATGGATAATGGGTAAAAGTATCGATCTGGTAATTAGAATTTTAAGAGGACGTCACAACCACATATTGCGTTGTTTTCTTGAAAAGTTACAAACATACGATATATAAGTTCCAATTTTGTTTAATAAGTAACCTTTAATAACAGAGCCAATTGACCTGTTATTAGACTTAAAGTTAACAACATTAATCATACTTTCTCATAGCTTTCTACAATATTTGACATTTTAAAGAAATTATTGGTAGGTATTCAAGTAAAATATTACAATTTAAAAATTATCTTAAATACATGTCTTACATTTTTAAGACATAGACAACACATGTGGGCGTAGTTAAATAAATTATAATAACAATTTCAAGTTTTATTGAAAAATTTGAGTAACATTAATAAATACAAATAAATATTTTTTTATGATTTAAGGCACAAGATTTATGGCTTAGGCCTTAATTCAATTCGTTACACTTTAACATCGTTAAATTTTTTTTATTTTGAAAGCCATGTTATTAATCTTAAACACTTTTGTTGAATTGGTGATATGTTACTATAAGTAAACATTTTTGCATTTTTACATTTAATAGTCTATAAAATACAACTAGATGGAGAGAAAAAATAATACAAAATTATAAAAATAATGTTAATTTTTTTAAAATAATAATGGTATTAAATATTATACAGTTATTGTTAGAAAGTATTTCTAAAGGATTTCTATAATTCGTGCCATTTTTGATTCTCCTGTTAGCTTCAATGAAGGTTTTTATACATTAATTTATTGTCATATATTGGCAGGTTTGACTGCAATTGTGAGGTCGAGTAATACAATATATTATAGTCTGAATTGTAATTTTACTTTTGACCAAGATTACAATTAGGTGGTTATAAAAGGTACAGTTTTAAAAATAGACAATATAGGTAGTTGTAATAATTATTGTATATAATATGGAATACAAATTATTTTAAAGATGCAATATGTTTTTCATGAAAAAAGCTACTATATAGATATTGGCATTCAACAGTAACTGATTTTGGTAGGCATTGTACTCAAACAAATCGGAATTAAGACATATATTTTACTGTCACACATTTTTAAGCGTGTTAATTCATTCGGCCGTCACGCCTGTATATACCTAGGTATACAGGGTGATCTATTTACAATGCTAAGCCAGCTTATTATTATTATTTTTTTTTAAATTATTAATTCCAACCTACATTTATATATTCATTATACTCTCCTAAAACGTTTTTTGTCAAAATATCGAATGTTGTAATATATTATGTTATTATATTTATAAAATAGTTTTAATAATAAGCATTTTTATCTGAGTGAAGAAAAATAAAAAGAGGTCCTTCACAATAGTTGTGACTAGTGGATCAACAACTCTAAATCTTGTTTGTAGAAGATGATTTTGATTCTAATAATTAGGAAACTAATATTATATTTTTTTTGGAAAGATGCATGGATAGTGTTATACATACTTCAAATTTCACACAAAAATATTCAATTGACTTAGAAAATGAACACGGACAGTTGAATTGATCACCCTGTTGGTATGCTCATTACGACCGACGGTAAGTATAGTCTAATAATTTCAATTCTTATATTCTTATATAATGTAATACTTGAGCTTCGTTACATAATAATATATTATGTATAAAAACTCAGCATGTTATTGGTCTGTGTATTTTAACTATAGGTATTTACTCATACACCGATTATGGTAATATTTTGCGAACCGTGCGACAGCCGGATCCAATATCAAGTCGAATCGCTGTCATTGTTGCAGAATCGGTGTCGAAAAACCAAAAAAACCGTCTCCGAAATACTCGTCGGTCGTTACCTTTCATAGGTACAACTGCCGTTCCGATTCCGGTGGCTGCGTAAGTCTGCTGCTATATTTCCGCTTATTCTCGTCGTCTCACATTGCAGCTATCTATTCATTACATTCGTGTATATTTAAATGGCCGGCGTGTACATCCGGAGACACGGAAGTGTCGTCGTCGACCCGTCGTCACCGCGGTCGGCGATACAACCGCGTAATCTTCAGACTCCTCCAGCGGCGACGAATTTGCGATGGCGGTCCGACTCGTACCAAGTGAACGGTCCTTGCAAAAGCGTCGATCCACTTGGCAACAATCCACGGCCGGATGAGACCGGGGTGGTCGTCGAGCTGACCAAGCTCCCTTACAGCTGCGGCGCGCACGACGACGACCTGCAGCAATCCCACCATAACCAGCAAGGTAAATATTTATAATACCCAATGTTTATAGATCTGTATATAGAGCGTATTTATAACACACAATGACTACATTATAATAGCCATTGACTATACAACACGATTTCAATAAATGACGGCGTCATTGATTTCCACGATAAATAGTGTTATAGTGAAATAAGTGCTACACTATTGATCAATCTACATTTTGTTTTACCTTGCCTGTGCCTCAATTGTAAATGTACAGACCGAAAACCAATTAAAATGATTATAACATTTTCATCATCTTTCTTAAATTATGGTATGTAATCTAGTTATTCAGAAGGTAATAATAATAAGGTAGGTAATTAATTTTTAACAATCTATACTATAATATTTATATTTTTTTAATGTTATTTTTGTATGAGAAAATATGTTTATTCCCCCAAAGACCACAGAAAAAAAGTCTGGTACTACCACCGACCATAACCTAGAAAAAAAGACGATAAATTTAAGACTATTTATATTGAATAGGTAATTTAAATCGAATATTATTCTCAGAGCGAGTATTTTTGTCGGGCTGTTAAGTTTAAATCGTCATTTAATAAAGAAAACCTTGCTTCTAAACACCTACAGCGGGTGAAAAGTGGTATAATTGTCTGGCTGTTGTCTATAAGTCTATACTACACACTAAACAAGGAATATGTATAGGAATTTTTAATATTCTTAATAGTCCTGGCTTACCGATCAATCGATGCAATAAAGATTGCTGAAACAGCATATTTGAAAATATAATGTGAAATTAATTTTTATGTCATCAACTTTTTGAAAGAATTGAAAGTTATTATAAGTAACTATTTATTTCAATATACTTATTCTTGGTTGTCGCCATTAGAGAAATAAAAATAATTACATAGGAAGTCGATTTCGAGTAGACTTTATGACAAATTAAAATCCTTTTTTTCAGAATACCTAGGTATTGTATCATTATTGGAATGAATTGCACAGTACATGTAATGAATAATGATATGAATATAGGTATCTATCTATAAAACCACTTGTAAAAGTTAATGCATGCTTGGCGTTTATACCTACTGCGGTTGTAATTTTCTTTCATTATTTTTTATTGGTATAAAAATGGGAGATATTTAAAAAAACGGGACGATTTTAAGTGTGCCGAAAGCTTTTGTCTCGACACCGGAACAGCCATTTTAAATACGAAACTTTCTAGACAAAATTGATAATTTTTATTTTATTGTAATTTAAAAATGAATAATCGCGATACATGAAAAGTCTATCAAATATTTAAATTAACACTTTTCTAAACATTTTGCGATTTTAAACATTTTTTTTTCATTTTGAGCTTTAAATTTTCATTTTTTTTTTTCAACAATGATGGTAAAAATATGAAAAGTGATCAAATTTTAAAAATTGTGAATTTTTTTGTACTTGGAAATGATATAAATTTTAATTTAAATAAAAAAATACTAAATACATTATAACTCATATTTTTTATCTCAAAATAATGTCATAATTTATTATTAAATAACCAAAATACACGTGTTTGATAGAAACATAACATTTAATTAGTAAGAGACGTTAATACTCTCAGTAATATTAGAAACGGTAAGTGGATGTTGTTCTGCTGTACACTAGGGACGTCTAGAAGGTCGCTGTAATGGAAGGTTTTAAATTTGAATTTAATGATATCAAATCATTGTATACGAAAAACGATTCTGAGCGGAGACGGTATGTCGGTTTGGATACTTATATCGTTATTACTTATTATTAATATGGTTCAATTAGTATAATTTTTAAATTATCAATGATGCTAGAAAAATATTAAATATACCTATGTGAAATTGGGCTGTTTTGGAACCGAATTACAATAAAATGATAAACGTTATTCTTTGTGTTAATATACAATTTTGTCCAAATTTGAACTTAAAATGTCTGTAAAAAATAACAAATTTATTCATAAATTTTTTTGATTTCTTAGTTACTGAAAAAACTGCTTATGTAGAATCTTGTCTTAAATTTTCAATCCTTAGCTATAAAAATTGAACATTTTATACATTTTTAACTACAAAATCATTTTCAATTTTCAATTTTATAAATTTGAACTTTAAATGCTTATAAAAAAAAATCATTCCAATGTATTTTTAATATTTTTTAACTGCCATTGTAATAAGTATCAAGAGTCAATTTTCGTGATGCTTATGAATTTTGTCAAAATAATAGGTTTCGTATGTACCTCATCACTCAGTAAGTTACTATAACGTAAGCGACTTACTGTAATATGGAACTAGGATAACTCCCGAAATTCGTCACTAACTACAATTTGACAATTGAAATTACTTTAAAACAATATTTTTGAAATGCTATTTTATGTTTAAAATCATAATTTTATATGCGACATATTTTGAATACAAATTTTTCAAATGTCCAAATCAGGATTATAGATATAGTTGCACTTTCATTACTTTTAAGAATTAAATAACTCTATTGTGCATACATAAATATTATTTTTTAACTGTAGTGATGAGTATCTTATTCATTTATGATTTTAATATTGCAGGATTTATCTCTATAATCAGTGAAAATAGAAAATCATTAACATTTCAAAATAGTAACGAGCCGACAGCAAGTATAGAGCTGTAAGTATACAACTATATAAGATATATTTTTAAGTCGACATGGCTGATATAAAAATTTAAAATTTTTGGTTTTTTTTAAAGTTAAGCTTGTGTTAAAAATACAGTAGCTAGATGCATGTATTGGTATTGGTTATGCATTTATGAGTTATGGCTACTAAAAACTTTACTACAAATAGTTTAGTTACCTACCTATAATATATTTCAAAACTAGGTCAACCATTTAAAATGAAAATTACTTATACCTAAATATGTATGAAATGTTTTAATTACAAAATATTGCATTGTATAATATAAAGTAATAGTACCTACCTTTACAAATTGAATACTCGGTCATATAATTGACTATAACAATATAATAATATAATATTTATAGTTGTTTTAGATTCTGAGCGTAGCAATTACAGTGATGTGTGTTTTTTGTATCCTGCGTCAGCTATAGGAGTATTAGCATAAAAATATTATGAGCTCTATTCTGAGCATGGTTTCTAGTAGGAAATTAGATCTGGTATAGAGGTACTTGTGGAAGTCAAAAGTGAAAAAGTGTCTGATATTTCTTATTATGATAATCGGTAAAAAAAATGTCCACAACACCAATTTTCGACAAAATTAATTTGGTTTTTGTTTGTAATTCAAAAATAAGTAACCTTAGAAACTTGACATTTTCACTAAATATTTATAAAAATATTTTCTAGACATGAATAGACGAATAATTTAGCTCTTTTTTTTTTTTGATATTTAAAGACTTGAATTTTTTGACAAGCTTAAGTTTATAAGTTTGAAAATGTTGTACGAAGTTTTTCCTAAATCAAATTTTAAATACTAATTATCTCCATTTTTTTTATAAGTATTTGGAGTTTAAATTTTGACAAAATCATGAATAATTTCTAACTATTTAGTAGACTTGTAGCTATAAATGTGTACATTTATACAATTTTATTTGTAATACCTATTATGATTAATACAGCAATACCTAGATCAAAAATGCAGATGCATTATTTTTCTTCTAATTTTCTAAAGATATTTAAAGTATTTACAAATTTTGACAAAATTGGATATTTCGACGATAGTTAACGGTTTTCATCAAAAGATTTTGGTTAGTTTGTTGTATTTAACAATTTTATTCGTGGGTTCTTGAAACTTTGAATTTATATTATTATATTATGACTTATGACTTATGAGTACACAATGCCATTTTCAAATTCAACGTTTCAAATACAGTTTATTTATATCATAAAATATACTTAGTAATATATGTTGATAGATTGTTTTCGTTCAGAATCGTTTTTCCGTATACAATGAATTCAAATTTATCAGTTACCACATACATTACAGTTATTTAATGACGAGGTATACTCAACACATACTGTACATCTAAACGGTTACCTACTTTCCCCCTTTTTTACAATTATAAATTATAATTCTACAGCGCAAACATTATATTATATAACTTGTATTGTGTACATAACGTAGATTTGTACACCTATAGTGTACCTATTTGCAGAAAAAAAATCCACTGACAAAAATTTAACTAAATAATTTATGTAAACAAAATATGAGTTGTTACTAATATGTGTTTAAATAAAAACTGAGAGTGCTAATGGCCACAGTTGCCGGGCTCAGGATCAATAAAAAAAAAAAAAAAAACTGAGAGGTACCTACTATGTGGCCCGCTATCTATTATCTAATATATATATATATATATAAATGTAATACCAGAATTCGGGAAAGTGATGTGAACAAGTGATAATTTACTATTATACAAACATATTGATGAAATAATGTTCTATCCACCTCGAAGATCGAAAAAGGCTAAAACTAAGTCTGAGTGAGCACCTTAATGTTACGACTTATGCTGTACCTACTTATGTACATAATGAATTCATAAATATACAGCAATATTTGATAAATCATAAACTATTATATTTAGGATGAAGTAACTCGTAAATTTTTAGTTTAAGCTGGAACTGACTCAGTTATTTTAACTAAATAAAGCTAATATGACGGTTGTTAGATAATTATTAATTGACTCCCCGGCTAAAGACACCAAAAACTATAATAGGTTCTAAATCAACACAATGAACACATTTTTTTATTTAATATAGGTACCTACCTAGTGATCTAAAAAGAACCTTTCTATTTTGAACTACCTATAGTGTTAAAATCAATGTGTTCTATTCTGAAGTCTGGTAATGTTTAATATGTATACACTATACATCATAGGCATTATTTATATTTATCAGTTCTAAACCAACAGTATAATGGTTTATGACTTATTTCAAGTGAGAATGTTTCTATTATTCGTCGATATAATATGTATTATATGGTTTATGACGAATAATATGTTATTTTTAATAGTTGTTATTTAAACGTGCAGTGGTTTTACATTTGTAGTGTATCGATTATTCATGAAGCTATATGCCTATATCGTTTAATTAGAGTTAGTTAAATGCTTAACACTAAAAACTGCTAAAATAGAAAATTTACTCAGATACGGTAGTAATAATAATGTGAAAACGAAAAATTCACTAAACGAATGCCAAAAATGTGTTAGACTGTAACAGTAGTGCGTTCATGACAAGAAACAGGTAATATTTTATGATAATTACAAACACCCATTTGTTATTTTTTCGCTCTACACGAGGCAATTTCAATAAAACAAACAGGTGTTTTGTTGTATAATTTATTTAGAAAAAAAAATACTACAAAAATAAAGTCAGTTGACTGGAATAAAAAAAAATATGAAATGATTGGTTTATTACACTTACACACGGTATGAGTAATGTGTGCGTTTGACGCAAAACAGTGTTACACCCGTTTTTCAGTTCGTATAGTATATTATTACACTAACGCTGCTTTTTAGTTTAATGCTATTATTACAAAGATACGTTTAATAATTCTATTTGTTTACTTTTATAATTAAATAAAATAAGATTGTTTTTTTAAATGAATTCCCCTAAACATAGTTCGGAATACATATCTGCTATTAATGTAAAACAATCCAGCGACGAAGTCTACAAATTCAATTTCGGCACGAACGACAGAGAAAAAAAGTAATCTTCTGCATTTTATTCCACATATTTTCTTATGTCCGAGTACCTACAAATAATAAACATTCAACAGTGACATTTTAATGAAGAGTATAACTGTATTAGCATACAAAGGTATTTTGTTTTTTAAACTTGTAAAATGTAACTTATAATTTGTACAAGACGTAGATGTATAATATTTTGAAATTTAGAGAAATATAAATGTATAGTATAATATATAATACAATATTTTATATAAATATAATTTTATTATTTCGTACAAAATTGAATTTTACCTACAATTTTATTTTTATCATAGAAAGTTTTTGAAATTTAATTTTGTACTTATAATATAATATAATATTACATTACATAGTAGTAAATAAGTACTTCTTTTAATTTCTATGAGCTTACCAAAATATTTTTGGATTTTTGTTTTGTTTGACACTTAGTTTTTGGTTTAAATATTATTTTAATTATTGATGATTATTAATCATTTCTTATTAGATATATGTGCGAGAAAGAAAAATTGCAGTAATTTTAATGCAATTTTCTGTGTGGGTAAAAATACGAATCTTCGCAATCAAGATTTTAAGTAATTATTAGCTTCAAAATAATATATACCTACCTATGTTCAGTGTTAGCATATTAAATATCTAATTTATAGGATAAATCATAGTATTTTGATCATATTAATGTTTTAAGTCGTTGTACACATGGAGTTTTGATGATTACCAACTGACATATCGATAAAATGGAATTGAAATTAATTAAATGTATTTGGTTCTTTATTTTTAATGATAGTTGACATTTTTTATGTACTCAGGTGCCAACAAAAAATTCAACTTAATTGTTTTAATGTTCACAACTATTTTTAATAGATCCTGATTGTAACTTTTTTTCTGAAAATCTTTATACGTTTTGAATCATAATTATAGTTCACTAAAATTAATTATTAAATAAAAATATAATCTAAATATATATTTATATTTATATATTTAATAATAATTTAATATAACTCATCACATATTTATATAAATATTAATTAAAAATCTAATGAAGCACACTCGCAAAAAAGTAAAAATGTATTAACTTTTGGGATAGCTACATTTTATGTTTTCGAGTACTTATTACAATTATTTTGATTAAAACTATCAATTGGTACAAATAGGTCCTCAGTTCAAAAAAAAAAAAAAATAAAGATCACATTATTTTTTAAATTTATTTGGTTATTTTATTTTATCAGTCTATATGATAATCATTAAAAAAACCATTAGTACAAAAACGTATAAGATGCACCCTATATAATATAGGTACCTACCTACATTTCGTGTAATGACTAATGAGTATACTTGTAGACGTATACACGATATGGTTATTATAACAATATTATATTAAAATTATAATTAATGAATTATACGAAAAGCGTTGAGTCCTCATTAATTATCTGATATTATAGTTCTAGCTAACTGATATAAACACATATTTATTTTGAAAATGAAATGAAACGTCCTAGCCGTCATTTGCATTGCGTTTATAAATTAATGAATTAATCCTGTAATAGTTACATTATAATATATTAATGACAATTTTATGATAAATAAAACACCATTATACTTGTAGGTACAAACGTTTTTGTTAAATGCTTATAGTATAATATACATTTTAGCAAATTATTTTTTATATCATTATTACGACGAAATTCTAATAAACTCGTTTTAATAATAATAAAATATAAAAAGTTATATAATGTATTATATTAAAATATAGTACATGGGAATAGCTAGTCATTTTAGACCTAAAAATGAACCTAAAATATATCTTAAAATTATAATATAAGATATCAATAGTATAATAATACACATTTTCCATCCACAGAACTGAGGAGGAATATCGATTTTTTATGGCAATCAAAAAAAATTTTTTTTAATGTTAACATAATATTGGTCAATAATATTTTTTCTTATTTAGCTGATTTTAACTGAGAAATGCCACATTTAAATAGCATCTCTAAAGAAATGACTATATAATTAAATATTTTATGTTCATACGATTATTAAAATAAAATTTAATAGGTAGGTATATTTATGTTTGTTTTTAGCAGAAATGGCTAATAAATAAAACACTATCTGGTACATTCAGTTAGGCACATACTACAAAAATAAGCTAGTTATTAATTTTCTTTTAATTTATGGTGCCCACCTATATTTTATTTAATTATTTTATATTTAAGTACATATTATAGGTAGGTAATGATTTGTGATTACATGATTGGTACTTGTGATTTGAGGACTGAATATGAGCTGTATAAGAGTGGGTACCTATTGTTAAATTGTTATCAAAGCTGTTCCTACAAGGATGTAGTTTAAAATTCACCTAGTAAAACAGTTTTTTATTTTTTTTATTTGTATTGTTCGTTACAGCTTCGGCACCATAGGCCATTAGCTTATGAGTTTTATACAATTATATACTTATAAATATATACTTAGAATAGGAGAGATAAAAAAAAAAGAACAGTTTATACAAAATTAGTGACTTATTCTATTTAATTATTATATGCTTTTATCTTATTTTAATGCCTTGAGGAACGATATGATGTTTTCCGGTAGGCAGTCGGGACCGATAATCTCGTACAGGTTCAATGGTATGTTATGCTTTATCGTTCTTCCTCGTTGGATCTACACTCGGTCAGCAAGTGTTTAACAGTGAGGGTCGTTCCGCACTAGGGGCATTCCGTTGGTATTTGGTTGTTCATAAGGTGTCTATGAGTGAGGAGGGTGTGACCGCGCGATTCTTAGTCGGGTTATTATTATTCTGTTTTTTTGGTTGTTTTTGTTCGTGACCAGGGATTTATATTTTGTTTTATTTCTCGTAGTTTGTTTTTTTAGTTTATCCAGTGGTTTTGCCATATGTTCCGTGTTAAAATATTTATATGATTTTTTGTGTCTATTATTAAGTTTTTTATTTTTTTTTTTATTTCTTAAATTAAATGTATTTATAGTTGTTCTATATAATTGGTGTGTATACAAAAAATACCCAGGTGTATGTGATTTTTTTTGATAGTTTATATTGGGAGACATGTTATATACCTTAAATTAAAAACAAAATAAATGAACTTATCCTAAAAATTCTTACAGATATTACCCAAAATAACCTCTGAAATCGAGCTAAACTGCTCAATTTTATATAGGTGGCCTAGGCAATTAGTGTAATTTTGCCTACATTGTCCATCAAAATTTGGCAGTAGTTAGAATGCCTGGGCAATGTGTACATTGCCAGATGTTCAACTTTACCCGTAACATGCATAATATGTATTTATTAGTAAGTAATCATAGTTGTGAGCCGACGTGACAAGGTAGTCATCAAAAAAATAAGTAGATTCAAGTTTAAACTTAAACTCTGTTTCAAGTATTATATCGAAGACCTGGAAGTTCAGATAAGATAACTTTTTTTTACCATTATTCACTAACCAATCTTTCTATCAAAGGCATATAATTATATTAATCACATAAGATAATCACTGCAAATTGCACAATATCACATAAAAAAAAAGTAAATATGAATTCAGATAGTATGAGATGACAGTAAAATGATTAGAATCTATGTAAAGTAACTATTATAAGTTGTGTGTAGATATATTTTTCCATATCTAAAAATATATATTACTAAATAATATTATATTTATATTTTATACTATCCAAGTTTAGGTATAGGTAGTCGATAATACAAAGATTCAAACGTTATTAAATGTATCATGTATCTATTAATAATTCATATTTACTTTTGAACTATTTGAACTTATGTTTATATGTGATAGTATATAGACTTATTTAACTTTGTAACAAAACTTAGGTATAAAGTCATGTCTAGAAAATGCTAATATTGGTGAAAATTTCTATAATCTACGTTTATTCATTCTAGTAATAATTACAATGTCTTTACAAATTCATGTTTACATCATATGACCTTTGACTATGACAGAATCGAATTGTATTTGAAGTAAGGTTGAAAACCTGGTTTGGTTTGGTGATTGAATAGCTACCACTTAATATTTTTTATTAATATTACAAATTTATTAGACATTCAATCATATTTATTTTTAATTATATATTTTAAAATAATTTGGGTATTAATGCGTGCATGCAAATGTATTAATCACATCATCAATATTAAGGTGTTTGATCTCAATTTTTTTAATTAATAAAATGCTTTAATTTGATCTATAGAGTATAAATTTATATAAAGTGATAGAGAGTCTAAAACTGTTTTCCAAAAATATTTTTTGATAAGTTTCAAGTTTTAACAAGAAAAGATATTTTTACAGTTTCACATTTAGTAGAGGACTCTGGAATTTTAATTTAAATTGTACATTTCAACCATCAATATTTTTACTATTGACATGTATAATATAATAGTTGTATAATATATGATAAAACATTTATTTAATTTAATACATAATATATACATCTATAAATCTATAAAATTTGTAGATACAGTTATGTAATAATTTGTATTACTAACCCGTGAGTTATTATACGTTATTTAACCATATAGTTTATTTATATTATTTAAAAATTAAATTTTACTGGTGGAAATTATATTGTAGGTAGTATTATATTTTATAATATTTTATCAACATAAATTATACTGACATTTCCGTTATATACAAAGGATTGAAATTTTAAATTAAAAAAAAAATAGCTATACAAATTTAGTAATTTAAAATACAAGAGGACGTTTGGTCCTATATTAATAATTGAGCCGGAAAAAATGTCTGTGGACTGATTTTTTCGACGGGGATGAATTGTCTGCGAATCGTTAGCACGATGGATGATAATATTATGGATTTATGTTCTATATTATTGTACCGCCTTTATATTTATGTTTAGAATTGATTTTGAGTATAATAAAACATTAATATTACTTTTGACAATAGAGAGATGATCATATGTTCTTAAAATATGCACATAAATGTATCATTATATTGTACCTAACGTTCATAGTTTGATTGCCATATATTTTATTTTTAATAGATAAGTTACTGTCATTTATTGAAAAAATATTTTGTGAAAATTGATACACATGTATACTGATATGCACTAGCTCTAACGAAAGCAAACAAGCTTCTACGTTACCTTTTTTTCCCTTTATTTTATACACTTAATATTTTTTTTTAAATATTGCAATATTACAACTATTCGGCGCACGGCGTTTTGGATAGGCAATTTAGCTATACCACATCATTTTTCAATTTTTCCAATGTTTTTTCACCACATAAAAAAATCATCATAAAATAATGTAATTATTTTATTATATTTCAAAAGGATTTTTTTGTCGGCAATCATTGCGGAGCGTGAAGTCACCTTTGTACTTTATTAAGTCTCTCGATGACGTGCAACCCATTGTAATCACGTGGTATGATATGGTATAATGGTCACGTTGTCGTTTCAGCTCCTGGTGGTATATATTCTGTCTGAAATGCCGTCAGAAGGAAGTAGGACCCGGATGGGAGCCGGGGTGCTGGTCGAAGACGTGCCCACATCCATACTGCCCTTCGTTTCGGCACGTGGCCCGGATCCTTGCACTACTCGTCACTGTCACGCTGTTCTGGGGTGTGGTGCTGGCCGTGATGGGTGCGGACGCCAAGCCGGGTGGGCAGCTGTTCAACATCGCCGTGCTAGTGGTGTTTGCGTATCTAGGTGGATGGGTGTTCCGCATGCTCACCTTGCCCGCACTTGTTGGAATGCTTCTGGTCGGGATCGTCTACAAGAACGTCGGTCTCATCCACATAGAAGGCCACTATGCGGAATTCGTTTCCATTTTGAGGTAATAGTCTAAAAGAACGTTTCAGTCAAAATTGACTCAGGTTTGGATCCGCGAATCTCTCTACATTGATTTGTTGTTGTTGCTGTTATGGGCGATGAGTTAGTAATGAAATGTAATGGGTAATAACATTTCACAAAATTATTTGAAACATGCCAAAAAGTTTAAGTACAATATTACTTCGAACCAAATTACTAAGAAAAAAGGTTGTACATACTAAAAAAAAATGAAGTTACATATTATTTTATACTTATTAATCATTACTAAATCCCATCGTAAAGGTTTTTACTTCAAAACAAGTATTCGTTAATAAGTTTTTCAGTATAAAAATTATCATGTAATACAAACTTCTTTTACCTACTGCAAAACGTTAAGATTTAAGGAGATGATTGTTTGTACTATTTCTAAATATAATTATAGTTCATTAATATAATGATAGTACATTTATAAGTTAGCGGTTAGGGGATGATCGTTTGAAAAAAAAACATTTTATCAATTTTACTTTATATTGTCCCCGTGTGTGTGTAGGTACGGTACCAATACGGTATCAATGGTTTATTTTAGATAGGTACTAGAATATGCGATTTATCAACTGCCAAACGATGGGCAATATAACCAGCAAGTCGCAACGCGTACACCGGCATATTAAGTTCACACAGGGTACAGTTTAATGTCCTTACCGTCGACAGAAGAATACGTATCAGGATCAGTTATTTGTGTAATGTTGAATGTATTTAATAATATGGCTATATGGGGTATCGAAGAGCGGAGTTCCCGCGGGCACACTTGTTTAGTATTACGGTTGGACTCAAGCCACCTCCTTCCCCTCCACAAAGACTTGTGAGCCAATTACATCAATATCTGTTGGATTGTGATGATTTTTTTTTGTTCGCCACCCAATCTCACCGTTGAATCTATAAGTCTTACGTATTCCTTGATAAATTATACTTAACCATCATTTAAATAAATAACCATACGTGTACATTGAAAGTTGGCATTTTTTTCAGAAAAATAGCTTTAGTGGTAATATTCACGAGGGCGGGATTGGACTTGGACCCAGTAGCGTTGAAAAAACTATACTGTAGAGTGTTGTTCCTTGCTCTCGTCCCGTGGTGTACCGAAGCAGCCGTAATCGCCGTGACGGTTCACTATTTTTTGAGTTTACCATGGTCGTTCGCTATACTTTGCGGGTGAGTATCGTATAATATTATAATGAGTTATTATTCGACTAAATATTTCTGTTCTATGCATACCTAACGATTTCGATGTAATAACACAGTAATCGTATACCAATCGTAATACCTATATTGTAACACGACTTTTGGCACCTACCCACTGTCGTAGATCGATCATCGCCGCCGTGGCTCCGGCTGTAGTAGTCCCTTGCCTATTTCGTCTGAGGACGAAGGGTTACGGTGTGGCCAAAGGGATCCCGACGTTGATCATAGCAGTCGCTGGGATTGATGACGCCGCATCCGTCATAGCTTTTGGAGTGGGCACCAGCATGCTTTTTGGAACAAGTACGTACGCCTATAAAATGTTTGTAATAAACATAGTAATAAACTAAATTAACTGCAATATTTTTCTTTAATGCAAGTAGGCGCCAAATTTGAATTATAATATAGTTAAATAAAATATAATAATTTTTTTGCTGCGGGTACCTACTTGGATAATATTTCTTAGGTCATATTTTATAACCGTGTAATTTTTATACATATTTTTGTAGTGAAAACGTAAAATATTATCATTTGAATGTTAAATTTAATCAAGCCATTGCTAATGTTATGTCGTATGTGTATACTGTATATCTGAACCTATTTTGTTTATAGTTCCACATTCCGTGCTATTTAAAGTAAACTCATAATTTATGTTTTGCTATTTAAAATTATATTTTTATGCAAAAACAAAACAGTTCTTATGTTTTTTTATCGTTATTTTTATATGCTATTGCAGTATTACCTAATAAATATTTATGTATTTCAGATTCAATTACTTATGATTTATTGTTAAGTCCAGTATCAATAGCAGTTGGGATATTGTACGGTTTAGTTTGGGGTTTTATTGTTAAATACGTTCCAGAACGAACTGATGTAAGTATTAAAAAATAAATTATTAAAAATACATCAAATTTTATTTATATCCGTTAAGTTCTAGAGCTCTAGAAACTATAAATGGAGTATAATTAATTTTAAATGATTTTGTTCTTGTAATATTTCTAACTCTGAAGTATTTAAATGTAATTACTTATATTAATGTAAATATAAGATATTAAGACATGTATATATGTTAGGGACAAGTGACTAGGATCTAGGATAGAACTTGTTAGATACTTACTCAGGGGCGCCATTTGAGTTTTATAATAGGGGTGCCAACATTTAAGCAGGCCAATTTTTTTTTTTTGTCAGGCCACATTTTTAAAAATAGTAAATGCAGATATCGTTTAATATCATTTAGGTTAGGCTATTGAAGAATATATTTTAATGAATTCAAATTATTCATTAATAATTTGTTTGCCTTTTGGTACATATGTACAGCCGTACAGGTATAGGTATCTACATTTAATCAATGCAATTTATTCCAAATAAAATGAATAAATTATATTTATTTACTTAATATAATAAATAATTTAATAATAATACAATATTCCATACAGTTACAGACGTACAGTATTCATAAGTTTTTTAAATTAATTATACTATTCTAGCTTATACCTTCTACTTTTTAGTTTCGAAAATCTATCTACTGCCTCATCTAAATCTATTTTGTTAGCATCTTCTTTTTCTACCGCTATGACCAATTAGTCACTCAAACGCTCGTCACCCATTGAAGATCTTAGATAAGATTTTACTCTTTTGAGTGAAGAAAAAAACCTTTCATTTGATGCAGTACTCACTGGAAGAGTGTTTATAATTTGAAGTATCTTCAATGTTTCTGAAAATGCTGCTGGTAGTTTTTTGAGTGTATCAATAATTGAATTTAAATCTGGTTGAACAATATTTTTTTGTTGAAGCAACGATTTTGCAGAAGTAAATTCAGATGGAATTTTTAATACATTAATTTTAAAATATTTGTAATGATTTAAAAAATTTTGTAAATGTAAACATTCTTCATTGAAATAGTTGTTATTTGATTCTAAAACTGTATTATCTGTGGTTGGTAAAATAACAGGAACGTTGGCAATCTATAAATTAGTATATTAAAAATTATTATAAATACTAATTAACATGATAAATATATTACAACTGCTAATACAATTGTTATTTGTTTGTAATTACCAGCAAGTAAAAACACACTTTTTCATCGACTACTTTTTTAATGAAATTTAAAAATATACTTACTGGTCTTACTATAATTGTTGACTGCTTATTTTTTGTAAAAATTTGCTCTATATTGTAGCATTTGGATGATATTTCAATCATTTTTTTTTTTGTTTTTGTCGCGCAAACGAGCAGCTCCGCCTTTTCTCTTATTTTCATTTTCAACATTCATGATGACAAAATTAAAAAAACAATTAAATAGTCGATAACTAAATAACAACACTTTACGTTTTTACGTAAATTACGTTAACATGTGAAAACTTCACTCTTCACTGTTCAATCTTAAATCGGTATCATTAATATCAATAAGCTTTCATTTCATTTTCGATCTATTTTAAGAATGTATTTTCCAGTAATCAGTGATTACTAATCACTAATCCGTCAGTCGTCCGTCGACCGTATACCCCCACCAACAACCACCGGTGTGGGACGTGCGTACAGTGCCGTCAGTCCTTTGTGAACCATAATATACAGCCAGTTCCAATTGGCACCACTATAATATACATGTTTACATACAATTTATTTGAAATCGCCAATCGGTGTATGCTTATACAAAAATACTTATACTTATACTTAGACTTATTGAAAGTTTTGATCGGCGACCGTCGTGCACGATTGAGTGCGAGAGCAGGAGAATTAGGGCTCGGGACGGCCGTCGGCGCATTCTAAATTTTAATCCAGGCCAATAAGACACAGAAAATAATAGGGGAGCCAAAGTATACCCTGCTCCCCCCCAAATGGCGCCCCTGTACTTACTTATTTTGTAAGAAATGTTATAGTTGTTAAAAATAATATACGGTAGGGAGTATTTTTATAATACTTTAATAATGTACACTATGTTTTGTTTTGAATCAATCAATCAATAATATTATTTTAATAATTTAATAATTTATCATATTATTATTAATAATACATGAGTTTTAAGTTAAGTTTTTCCTTGACGAATTAATTTATCGTTTGTGATTATTGTTTTGTTTATATAGCCTTACGTGGTGCCACTTCGAATTTTAATGTTATCTGGAGGTGGATTATTAGCTGTATTGGGTTTTGAACGTACAAGTTTAGAAGGCGCAGGTCCATTAGCAGTGATCATCTCATCGTTCACTTCAATTTATTTTTGGACTAAACAAGGGTGGAATATTGAAGATGTATGTTAATGGTTAAGTACAAATAATAGTTTTGAAATGACATACATTTAAAAGTTAATGTTTTTTTAAAACAATATAATATAACAATTGGGTAATGGTTTAGTACAATTATAATAATGAAGATAATGGTAAAATTATTTCTAGTAACAAAGCACAAGGTATGTTATTGTATTGATAATGTATAGGAAATATGGAGTTACCTTTTTAGAATATTAAACAAAAAATAGAAAAGCATTATTATTAATAATTACAAATTAATTGATTATTATCGACATAGTATAAACTTTAAAAGTCAAGTGCTCTTCCTACTAGATAGGTAAAAGGGTACCTATACCTAATTATTGCTATTATCAGATTATTTTAAAATAAGTTGTACAATTATGTGTACTTTTAAAGTTGTTCTTACAGCAATTTTAAAATATCAATAATATGAAAAAATGAATTTACTAATTTAAATGGGTTTTTGAGTACTAACCGAAGTAACTATTCACTTACATGCAGTTATGTTATTAATATCACATTTACAATATAAAAATATTGAATCACTTCAATCAACAACAAGTATACAGATTTATCTACCATTTTATTAAAAAGTTGAAATATTTACACAGTATAACAATAAAAGCCAATAAACACATACGATGCTGTGTAATTTTTACAAGTATGTCTATACTGCCACTCTGTATCTTCATAGTGAATGGTTTAATGGTAGTGCATAAATGCACATTAAAATATAATGTTTGTAAATTATAAACAATTTTGTAATAATACATTATAATTTCCCTCTTTATCGTCCAAAATACACATAACATTTTTTAAATATTTTTTTTATTCGTCTACTATAAATATTATGTTATTTATAAAAGTTGACAGCATGAAGTTTTTTCCGTCAAACAAACAATTTAAAATTAATTTCCAGTTATTTGGCACAACCAACACAGTACATTGACAAAATTATTGATTAAATCACTTCAGTATTATATAACTATAGAACTATTATTAATTCACAATATAGTCGAATAAAGTTCAATATTAGATATGATAAACATAAGGACAAATTGTATTTATCGAATGCATATATATGGCATATGTCAACTAAGCTATAATATTGCATAAAAAAAGTCCTTAAGCATGAAAGCTGACGCTACCTTGATTAGAATTTTTTTTCATAATATGTAATGATTTAGCTTTGAATTCAAATTGAATGCATCCAATATCCAAATCACTCAAGAACTATGAAACAGAAAAAGTTTCTTAATGTTTTAAAAAATGTTAATGTATCGTTCATTGTAAGTCTATATGTATAGATTACGTACATTAAATGTATAATGTATGAAGTATGAATGTTTTTTAAACATTTCACAAATTTACCATTATTTTATGTAAAATTTTTGTAACATAAACTTTTTTTTATAAATCAAAGTTACACACGGGTAATTTTAGTCAAGTACTCGACGTAGTACGTACTTAGGTCATGTTTTTCACGTATCTATGTTTACAAAAACTAATAGCCCGAAATAACTAAACTTAAATTGTTCAATTGCTTCAAACATATAATGTCAAGTAGGTAGTTACTTTAATGACTTAATATTGGTGACATGCAAATTATCTGTTTGAGATTTTTATAAGTTAAGCGAGTTACATCTTACATCATTATCATACTCATTACTCATAAAATATTTAACGTGATAATATTGTCGATTGATTTTATGCTAGAACCCAGTGGCAACAGCTTTTGAAATATTTTGGATGATTTGCGAACCAATACTGTTTGGATTGACAGGCACACAAATTGTACTCAAAGAACTTGACCTGAAATTCGTAACGGCAACTGTTATGTGTGTCGCCATCGCTTTTGTGGTACGTAAAAATAAAAGTGACAGTCGACCATGTATTTATATTGGTTGTTGCAACCAATATTAATACCTAAATTATATTCAAAAATTAAAATTGAATGTGACACATGAGTTTTTATCTTGCCATTCAATGTAATAAATAACAATAATACTATTATTTTTTTTTTTTATTCTATATTATTCACAATATACGAAATCGGGCCTAATAAATAATTCATTGCATTTAATTATTCGTTTCAGACACGGATTTTTATAACGATCATAGTAGCTTCCGGGAGCTCTCTGAATTTTAAAGAAAAACTGTTTATTGCGTTGTCGTGGATGGCCAAAGCATCTGTTCAAGTAAATAATGACTTTATTTTATTTTTATAATTTTATACAGTATAGTGTTGATCTAATATTAGCCCACCAAATTAAGAGATTTGCAATTAAAAAACTAAATAAATTATTGCTGACAGCGCAAAGGTGATTTCATTTTAATTATTAAAACAAATTTCATTTGAAAAGAAGTAAAAACATCCTCAAACCATAGTATTGTATCAACTATATTTTTATTCACTGGTTATCTTGTCGTTATCGAGTTTAATTATTCAATCGCACCCACTATAATTCACCATCTCTTATTTTTCTCAAAAAATTCTCGTGGTATCGTTATTAGGCCGCTCTAGGGCCGGCCGTACTGGAGGTTGCTTCCAACAACAAAAATGATGAACACATCGGATACTCCCGGACGATCGTGATGGTGTGCATTATCTCCATCCTGTTGACCGCCCCAGCGGGTGCTATCATCGTCTCACTGTCAGGCCCCAAGCTGCTGACCAAGGCCAAGCCCAGCAACGAACAGTGGCGACGAGGGCCCAGACCGTCAATCCGTGATATCACGTTGAACAGTGAGGACGAGGATAATGGCACCAGTGTGAGCAATGATCAGGTACAGGAGTGCGACGTGGCGAAAGCGGATAGCACGACCGAGGACCAGAGCGATAAGATTTGAGTACCACGGTTACAGGAATAACATTGAATAAAATTCATCATCGCGTTATGTTATACAACACAATATTGTACTATAATATAATATATGGGGTGATTCACCAAGCACACTCAATAATAAATTTCAAGTTCTGATTTTTGGAATTTTTAAATAAACCGATATTTTCTAGCTTAAGGAGTCTCTTGTGGCAAAACAAAGTTCTATTTTCCAAATATGATTTTTGAGTATACTTAAGATTTCCGAAACTCAGAATTTAAATATCTGCATTATTGAAGAAAAAAGGGCTGAGTATGTTTGGTGAATTATCCTACTGTATAATATGCGGCTGTAGGTGAATCTCGATTTCCGATTTCCTGATCGGAAAATTTTGTTTTTGTTTTAATTTTTATAATTCCCTTACATACATTATACAGTCAATATTATAATTCTGTTACGATGTTCATATTTTATAGACGGGTTAATGGTTATAGACTATAGTTGTATTAATTATGAGATGGTTTTAAATTTAAATAATTTATATTTTTTAAGTGATAATAGTTATTTATGTTCATTATAATATTACACTCCGCTACGCCAGAGCCAAGCGGTTCAATTCACGTAATACTGGACAATATAAAGTACCAACCTCCCATTTCGTGAAATACTGAATTTGTTCACTACTTCGTTATTTGTTTTTAAAATTTTAAATGTGTTAAATAATACTTTTAAGTTAATAGGAGGTACTTAATTAATAACTACCTAGTGTTTGTTCATTTATTTATTTCACTAGAATAAAAAAAAAATCGTGTTGTAAAAATTATTATTATATTACGCGTATCCTATACTTTTGATTGTGTTAGTTAGGTATATAATAAACATTTCCAGTATAAAATATTATATATACCTATTACCTGTGTTATGACAAACTACATTAATAGGAAAATAAATACATAGGTAATTATAGTTATAAACAATATTCACTGCTCCAAGAGACCAATTTATTTGAAGTTTATATTTTACTGTTTAAGTGAATCACTAAAATGTTAAAAAGCATTACTCACAAAAATTACGCCCTTGGAAAATTGGGGAGTGCTCCAATAATAAGCAATAAATAGAGTTTGAAATTTGTACTTAAGAAAAAATTAGCAACTAAACAGTTGTGATGGCGTGATAAAATTTCTAAAGAAAAAAGTTACTTTCGAGTAGACACCTTTACAAAATTATGTATGAAACCAGGCGCGGCGTTTAGGGGGGGGGCATAGGGGCCATGACCCCTCCCTAGACATCAAACTACGTATAAATAATAATTTTTTTCAGAAATCTGTATAGAAGTTCTAAGAATTATAATCATGGCCTCTGTAGGATGTAAATAGTTTTATAATATATATAAATTTGTATATGTTAATTAACCATTTAAATTTTTTAATATAAATATTTATTTTACATTTTTACCTTCATACCAACCTATTACATGTTTCTTCCTCTGTAGGTTAAAAAGTAGTATCATTTTTGGACAAAATGGATATTCCCCCCCTCCCCCCTAGAAGACGAATCAAATCCACCACTGTATGAAACTGAAATATTCTTAAGAGGACGCCACACCCGCATGCGTTGTCTCCGTCTTACAAACGAGTAACATACCAAATTTACGCTCAGCAGTTCAAGTTTTATGCCGTTAGCTTAAAAATTAGAGTGAATTAACCTATTATGAAACTTGATGGTAAGAACTTTATCCGTGTTTTGTTGGAAGCTTTTTTTACGATACTTCAGTTTTTAAGCGAGGTATGCTTGTATAATAAATGTAAATTAAAAATGCTCATAACTCACTTAAAAACTGAATTATTGTAAAAAAACTTCCAACAAAACACAGATAAAGTTCTCACCATCAAGTTTCATAATAGGTTAATTCACTCTAATTTATAAGATAACGGCATAAAACTTGAACTGCTGAGCGTAAATTTGGTATGTTACTCGTTTGTAAGACGGAGACAACGCATGCGGGTGTGGCGTCCTCTTAATACAATATGTGGCAATAATCAATCAATCAATACCAATTTTTTTTAAATATTTTATTACTATTTATGTGTAGGTCGGAAAATATGAAAACAATAAAGACATTTTGTGTTTTTGATACTCACAAGAAATATAATCTTTCTATCTTGATCTTTTTTAATCACTTGTCGTTCTGTATCATCAGAGTTAAAATGTTTTTTTCACAAATTATCTTTATGTTTTATCCCAACATTTTGTAATTACATTTTTCCATTGGGCATTAAGTACAACATTTTTGGGACAACAAAACACAGATCATTTTGAATTTTTATTGCAACCAAAAAAACAAAATAAGTTGGACATATTTTAGTTGAAAGAAATAATTCCTAAAATAGTACAACAATTCAACATGATATGATATGATATTAACAACTAGCAGATATGTCTGTGAAAACAAAATTCTAAATTTAGGAACTATTTATTGTGATATTAATATAATTTCTATTTTCGTGTATCTATGTATATTGTATACAAATGAATATCTATATTTATACCTCTATAGTCTATATTCTTATACATGTATATTGTATATGATATTTCAGATTTCAATTACAATAATAATTATTTATTTTGACATTTAATTTTCGTTTGACTCTAAAATATTTTAAATTTTATACGTACCTAGCCTTAATAAAGCTCTGTTTGTGCGAATGTGCTATCCACTAAAACTCGATGATCCAAGTCACCAAATGTATAGCCAAATAAAGTTACTGTTCGGCTAATAACGTTATATTCCAATTTGAGTTATGACGTGATTTGCCGAACATATTAATATAATATTGTATGTACAGTATCACAATATTATAATAACAACGAAGAGCTATTGCGTTAACGCCATTTCTTGTTGGACTACATCTGTTGCCTGTCAACCGTAAAATATAGCGTTATGAAACATACTATTTTACAGTACTATTATATCAGTTCAATTTCACTCGAGATGGTGCTATTTGTTTCTAAACATATCATTATACACCTAATGGTACCAAAGTAGTTGATAATAATTTCTCTCTATGCTATTGATATTATTGATACTATAGTATTTATACTACACTTGACGAAACGCATTTCGTAATCTTTGATGATGGAGTGGGGAGGAAATAGGAGTAGTTGTCCCCCTGAAATTGTATAGTGGGGTCAGAGATATTATATCGTTTTGGCCCGCTTTTCTAAGCTCTAATTTTTAAGTTTCTACATATTGCAAAAATTGCAACAAGTTTTTTTTTAAAAAGTATTGTGCTTGAATATTATCTTTCTGTGTGTTACCAATTTAGGTACCTAATTACTAGACAGTCATTGAAATATTTATAAAAAGCCAGCAATTAATTTGATTCGGCTTATTTATGTTAAAGTTCGACGAAAGTAGGTACGTCGAGTTATTCGACTGTTTTTTTTCTCATTACACAATTTGTAATAGTTTATATAGGCAATTATAAGTTTGTGTCTACTAAAATATCGAACAAGAGTTTTTTTTAAAATTATCATTTAAAAGAATATCTACAAACTGTACACAAAAAAAAAAAATACAATAGGTAATTTGTATTCGAATTTTACAAGGCTTGACGGCTTGATTGAAGGGGCGTCCAATAACGCTACGTCTTCAGCTTGAAAGGAGTGCACAAGAGTTATGTATTTATTTTTTGTAGTTTTGACCACAGTTATAGATTTTATTAATACATTTTTGATTTAACGTGCGTATAGTCAAGTAGGAAGGTAGGAATCTATTATCTTTCAAATTAATTGAAAAGTGCTAAGTAATTACAATGTACAATAGTTCTATTGTATCATAAGGCATTCATTGTCAACTTTTACATCATAAAATTGCAATAATACCTAGTACCTATATGGCTGTATGCAAGTTAAATAAAAAATGCACTGCAAGAAAAACTGAGTTCGATCATTCTGACCGTATTGAGATCAGGGGCGGTTCCAGGGGGGGGGGCCCTAGGGGCCAGGCCCCCCAAGGCTCAAAACCCGTATTTCTAAAAAATTGTACATTGCTAACAAAAAATTACTAACAAAAAAACATATTATAGTATCGACTATTATAGACCCGCGTAAAAGTATGTTATTATTGGAGGTACGTCGGTATATGAGTTGTAACATGCATCTACTATCTGTGTGGACTACGAGAATACTAAATAACTTGGGGAAATACTAAGAATATTGTCTTGATAAGAATTGTACTGTTATTATTCTAAAAATAAATAATAAAAGTTGTAAAAATTGTTGTTTTATATTTGTTGTTATAAGTTTTGTGAAAATTACAACTATTAGGTCCCCCCAACCAAGTCTCTAGAACCGCCCCTAATTGAGATCTACAGTCTACCCGCTTGTTCAAATCGTTTGTCACATTATTTGTTAGTTATTAAATTTCAATTATATTTTAAGCAAATTGAACATAATATATATAAATATATATATATATACACAATATATTATATTTATGGCTGGTAATTAGTCACTATAATTGTGTAAAAAAACAATATACATTCCTGAAATGATGACAATTTGACAATATTTTCGCAAAATTTACCTCATCTCGGTGTTATATGATATAAAATAATATAATAATATTATTATAAATGATGTATATGTAACTTAAATAATATATTATATAATATTTAATAACTTTCCTGGTTTTAATATTATAAGGAGCACAAAATAAAAAAATAATTGTCATGAAAATGTTATTGATGATTTTTATAATATACGTATAATGTTTACCTTTACTCGTAGATTATTATTCAATGGAAACCATTTTAAGATAAAAAGACAGACATAATAAAGAGCCAAGTATTTTCAACTTATCTCGGACTTTGGTGTATGTATCTGTTACTTTTATAAATTCCAATTTGAAGATTGAAAGTATTTCATTTGAAAAACAAAATGCTAGTTAAGTAGCTAAGAATGTTTCAAATGCATTAATTTATCACAAAATTAGTAATTTTTCAGAAGAGTTGTACATATTTGTGCTTATGGTTTAAGCCTTTATAGTAAATTATTTTTAAGTAAAAATAACTGCTAAGAAGGTTTTGTGTGTACCAGGTACTTACCTATTAAATGCATTGAAGATTTTTATATTATTATATTACCAAGAATAAATAATAATATTGGTTTCTGTCAAAAACGAAGTTTTTAAATATTACGATGAATAAAAAAATATATTACATACAAAAAAGTATCCAATCATTCCAATTCATTATTCATTTGAAATTATTGGATTGAACAAAAAATAAATTAACCAGGAAAATATCGGTGGATCAGTCGAAGGCTTTTTATTTAATTTAATACTTTTATGTATTATGTCAGGAAATTATTCGGTTTATTAATATATTAATATTTTTTAGCGTTTAATGTTATATACCAGGAGTAGCCAAACCACGACAAGTGTTTTATTAAAACTTAAACATTTTTTCTAATATAAATTAACTAACCTAAGGTTGGTTATTATACTGTTTTGCATTCTACAAATTTTATTACATTTGATGTGTTTTTTTTATTTACGATAACGAACTTATTTTTTCTGATCTTGTCTCTTACATATTTTCCATCAATCATTATGCTGCGCTGTTCTCGAATCTGTTATCACTGGCCACCCAGAGGCGTGATCAATAAGATGAAAATGTAGGACGGGCCCGGTTATAATTATTTCAATTTATATAGGTACAGTTAATGAAGTAAAAAATATGAATAATAACTATTTGAAAACAGGTTAGGCCCAGGCCTACCCACTGGGCCACCCCTAATTCCTATATACATTATACTTAGGCAAGTAATAAAAAAATTACAACTGCTAAATTGTGATTCTAAAATAATTAGGTTTCAATCATTTTTATCGTCTAAAATAATTAGGATCACTCTGCGTGACAGTTTTATTGGTTATGATATATGGTATTTTCGTTGGCTGTGTTTACTAAATAACATTTTAATGTGCAGTAACTCAAGCACCACACCCAACGGTCTTGTGACAAACGTCTGGTTGAAACACTACTACGTTAGTTTTTGTTATTTGGGTAATTCATTGTTGTTACTATTATTTCTTTATTCTTTTAATAATTCAACTACAGTAAGTACGTTTATACATAAAACATTGCAGCATAAACATTTGCAAAGTTATACTTTTTATATAAAAACTTAATGCTGGACGCGCGTGTTTAGAATTTTGGCGCCAACGTGCATTTATTTTTTATATCACCTATAATTATTAATAGGTCTCTACGACACAAATTTTACACACGATGAGATCTTTAACATTTTATAGACATCTTCGTAATATTTGAATATTCTAATTTATTAATCAACAATTAATTAATTGAAACCAAATTATAATTATACAACTAGTGTGACTTTGATGATGATATTTTTGTGGAAAACGTGTAAGATACTTTATATATTAGAAAAATGCAAGGAAAAACAAGCGGACGTACTAAGTTACCTACATACCTACGATAATTAATAAGATAATATGCACACAATAAATAGATACCCAATGATTATTCAATCTACACACAGCTGAAGCTCTAGCCATTTTAAAAGCCATATAGATCAATGAGGATAATAGTAAGTATATTATTCTTAATGACATCTCAAATGCAATAAATAAGATAAAAAACCAAAACAAACCCAAGTTATATCTCAATCCTCATACAAAATAAACTTGACGAAGAAAAAATTAAAAAAAAAAACAAACAAATATCACTCATATGGATACCCTGCCAAACCGGCATCAAGGGAACCGAAACCTTTGACAAACATTCCAAAATAGCTGTGCCCAACACAAACGCAACAATATTAGAATAAGGTTTTTATGATTTTTTTTACAAATAACCATTCTGACACAAACAATAGCATATCCTCTTTAATAATCAAAACATAAAACGAAATAAAATAATCGATTAAGAATTGAACGCACAAAACTAACCCATGGGTTTCTCATGGCAAAAGAACCTCTATATGCGAAGCTGGTGGCATTAATATATTCTCACAATAAAACATATACTAATGGAATGCCAAGGATATGAACAGGACCGAAAGTCTTGACGCTTCACTTGGACCAAACCTTGAAAAAACAATAAAATTCTTAATTTTTTTAAATTTGCTGCCGAGTAATTCGAAAGACTAATAAAAAAATAATAATATACAAGGAAATGATATACTGAGACTATAAAACCTCTTCATATGTAGGTACGTGATTCTAGAAACAAGGAAAAAATATTGGGTATAGAACAAAATAATGTAATTTTTAAAATTATAGTAACTGAATGTCTGAATATATCGATTCTTCTAAGGCTCCTCAAAGAGACGAACCTAAAGAAGACAAAAAACATATACTCATAGATTAATTATATTGTAATTAAATTAACATGCTCGTAAGTCTTTCAGGTATTATACTTAAAACATTTAGTATAAATCTTTAAAATGCAATGTATTTCAAAAACGCCAATAATCTATAAATTTTTTTTAAAAAAGTGGGTAAGTGGATGTCGTTCTGCTGTACATTAGGGGGTGTCTAGAAGGTCACTGTAATGGATGGTATTAAATTTGAATTCAATGATATAATATCATTGTATAGGAAAAACGATTCTGAGCGGAGACTGCATGTCAGTCTAGGCTATTTTATATTGTTATTACTTATTATGAATACTGTAGCCAGTAAGTTTGATTAATATTATTTGATAATATTATTCTTAAATTATCAGTGATGCTGAAAAAATATTATCTATACTTATGTGAAATCGGGCTGTTTTGGAACCAAATTACAACAAAATGATAAATACAAATTACAACAGTATGTAATTTTGTCTAAATTTGAACTTAAAATAACTATAAAAAAGCTATGTTTATGTTCATTTTTATATTTTTTGCTTACAGAATTGAATACTTACTTAAACCTTGTTTTAAATTTTCAATCCTTAGCTATAAAATTTAATACATTTATAACTACAAAATAATTTTTAAATATGATAAATGTAGTCAAAATTTGAACCTTTAATGATTATATAACAAAAACATGCTTATATATTTTTAATATTTTTCAACTGATATTAAAACAATATACTAGGAGCTTTGTATTACATTTTCACGATTTTTGACGCAAAAAATAAAATTGTATTGACATTTATAGAAAAAAACTAAAAAAATTGAAAATTGGAAATGTCTACAACAGCTGAAAACGTGTCAAAATATTATCAAGTTTATGAATCGATGAATAAACATATAGAGTAAATTTTAAGTGTCTACAGTTATATGTTTTTGAATTAGAACAAAAAAAGAAAATCGCTACATGAGAAAGTGAGTAACTGGAATAAATCATATGCCTGTATACGAATAAAAAATAAATAAATTGGTTTATCTGAACATAAATATATATATATATATATTATTAAAAATAAATTTAAATAATATGTAAAAATTAATGAACATCAAGTAATTTTGGTGACAAATAATTTACACTGAAATGTTAATGAAGGATGGGTGCATACTATAAGTACAGTAGTGCTACCTGGCAGGTTACAATAAGGCAAGATTACTTTAGTATTTAGAGTAGATAAGCGTCTAGAGTCTAGGACATAATATCACATTTGTCAGTCTGTTTTTTGATGTTTGGAGATAGTGCTAGGAGGAAAGTAGTTTAATTGTAGGACTTTGGGGGATTTTGAACTCATAACTCATAAGTGGTGTGACTTTTTGCTACTTAGCTGATTGAGCATTTAAATTTTGAGGCGTTTATCGGGATTATAATATTTCTTGTGATTGCAGTTTGAATAGGTATATAGAAACGAACGTATTAGATATATATCCACATAAATCCACCTCTCGTGACAATATAGTCGATATTGTCCACGTAAATATTATATTGGTACTTTGAAAATTAATATTTTTATTTTTGTACTAGACCATTGTCCGTTAAACGTGTTAAATGAACAAATAAATATTGTATAACATATTACGAAGGAAATTCAATGAAATTGAAACTTTTTCAAAATATCTTGCATTTCGTCATGGCCTTGTCAACAATGGCGTGATAAAATGGTTTAAATGTTTTTAACACGGCCGTAAACATAAAATATGTTATCAATTATCATTATTAAATTATACATAGTAATATGGGCATATATAATTGTACGTACTTACATTTCCTATCGAGGGTGCAATTATATTAGGGTCTCTGTAATATCATACTAACACACTAATGAATAGTTAGCATGAACATTAATATATTAAAAACAAAAAGGTACCTATTTATATAAGTGTTTTGATGATGAAAGGGCGATGGATTATAATCGTTATACACTCGTTGTAGGTCATTGGGTATGGTACCGATGGTCGACACAAAATATGTTCATCGTTTTTAGTTTTTTTTCGAGCCAAGTGAGCAAACACCTGTGTTTTTAAAAAGTGTTCAGTGAAATAAGACTTTGAGTTTATAAATAGTTTTTCTTGCGTCGATTATAAACAAATTGGAAGTAGGCTTCGCGTTCAGCAAATAATATAATATAATCAATTATAGTATATTATAATAATATATAATATCGTTTACGTGTGACTAGTCTATTCAAGGTCTAATAATAATATTTTTTATTTATTTTAGCTCAGAACCTAGGCATTTGTTTGACTAAACCTCCAACGTCTGGATGTCCGTCAATCGACTAATGACATCGAGATCCAAGTCCTAAACGAATGCATTGTGAAAATATTAAAATGTGGTATGTTGATCGTCAAGTCGTGTGCAATTATTGTAAACCGTGGATTTATGACCACTACACATGACCCACTGTGACGATAATATCCACTTTCGAGACGAAGCTGAGTGACATCGAAGACAGGAGTCGTGCAGGGTATCGAGTGGCCACAGATAAGATACTAAAATTTAGTCTATTATTATTATACTATTTTTGATTTACTAAACTATGAATAAAGTGGGTAATAGAATATTTAGAAAGTAAGAAATTAAATTACATATAGTGTACTAAAACATTGAAACATTCAGAATAATTTCTATACATATGGGTACTATACTACTGTTAAATGAATTATTTCTTGAGATTGATAATAATTTGAATGCCATTAATTTGACTCAATTAGAATTAATATAACTAATATATATTTATTATTATATCATATGAAGAAAAAAATCAAATCAGGCGCACTTATAGATATTACAAATTTGTTAATTATAAACATGCAAACAGCTATCTAGTATCTAGTACATATCTATGTTCTAGGCTGGTATAAATATTACACATATTTCTTGTTATTGTGAAATTATTGTTATTTATTCTTACAGCACGCACTGTCAAACCACTAAACTATGGCGTTTGTTTAATATTTATCATAAATTGTGTCTTTACAAATTTGAATTCTGTAAACCTTTTTTTTCCATTTAACAACATTTTTTTAATTTAAAATCTATGATTACATGGTTATAAAATGAGTAAATTGGATGGCGATTATGGGCGTGAAGCGGAAGTAACCCTTAGACGACACCCTGCTAACCTGTCAAACTTAAAATTTATTTTCATACTGCCGACATTTTTTGATTTTTCATAGCTTGATATTTCCGTTAATATATAGGTACATATCTATATTAGTAAAAATTATGTTTATACAATTTTGTTGAATTTTTATTTTAATTTTTTGAAATTTATCATTTAACACTTGCATTCTATAAGATGTCTAGATTGTTGACTATCGTATAAGATAAATATAAAGTGTAAACACGTTCAAGGTTAAAATGAAAATTTAGTCCCATCCACTAGCATAAAAATATTATGTTAAATGTTAATGGATGTATAACAGATGTTGAGTCAATATATGGACATATGATGGTACTATGGTATTATTATTGGTATAATAATTGACCGAAATCTCAAATAGGTAGCTAAACGTATCGATACACAAATACATGTTTTATAAACAATTGTCAAGTGATTTGATTATAAACATTTAGCAAGAGTACCTAATTATTGAAATTATTAAAGTAAACATTTAAAATAAAGTATGATAATAGGTATCACATGGATAAAATTGTAAATCATTACTTTATAGTTATACGACTAAATTCAATGCCATTATATCAGTAGCCAACAGGTCAATCTTGTTGAATCTGGAATTAGATAACTTACTTGGAAATAGTTCGTTAATTTAGCGTAAAGTATACCTATTAACTACGGATGATATGCAAAGCCATACACTCGATGGTATAGATTACATAAATTTTATTGGGATAAGAGACGGATCCAGGAGGACCTAGGAATCCAGCCCCCCTATATAATCAATGTATATTGCATTTGTGTTGTTTGCCCCTTCCCCCAGAACTATAATTTGGATCCGTGCCTGATTGGAATAGGTATACCTACCTATTATCATAATGATTAAATGATAATAAATAGATATTATTGTGTTTTGATTTACTATATTTAAAGCCTATAGGTAATATTATTATGTCATAGCCAATTCGGAAATCTATCTTTTGGTGGAAAGTTAACCATTTCATGAAATGGAAACTTAATTTTTAGTTTTTACACTTCACGAAGTATGAGAAAACATTCAGCAGTGACATGTAAAACAGTCACTTTTTCATGAAACGGTCACTCCATTACGACTAAGTTCAATTTTTTTTTAATGATGTGGTCATTCATTTTGTGAAATAAAACTTTTACAACACAAAATTAATCTTTTCATTTATTTATCTCATATATTTGATGCCATACAAGATTATTTAGGTAGTATTAGTTGCATTTATATAAAGATATATTAGAACTTACGCAGCAATAACTATACATATTTAAATCATATTAAAAAATACTTATTTAAAAAAAGGAAAAATATGTAAGTATGTAGACTTTGTAAAAAAAATGTATATTAAATAAAATAGATAAATAGGTACTTGCTAACTACACATCGTACTAGGATATACAATTACAATAACTAAAATCACTGATACGTAGTGAATTTCAATTCTTCATTGGGCAATATACAGTGAAACCTTTGAATGGTGGACAATCGTTCGCCGAAATTTTGTCTGTTATTCGGAGGTGTCCGTTATTCAGAGGGGATTCATTTAAAAAAAAAATATTTTTACAAATTATTATTATTTAAAGTATATTTTTATAATCAAAATCGAAACTATGTACATGCACTAGTATTTTTTAAATTGTTTTTGTTTTAAAAAATCTGTGAGCTTTGTTTGTTTATACTTTATAATTACACCGTCTCTCTGCAATCTCATTAGAGTAATTTCATTCTCTAATGTTACAGCAGAAGTGAAAATAGAACTGCTATTTACCTCAATTGATGAAATAAAATGACTTACGTTCTTTACAGCTGACAAAGCGTCATTTTCTGACATACTTTAGTCATAATACTCATAAACGTTTCACAAATAACCGAATTTGTCTTAATCTTATCGTCCCAAAACGAGTTTGTTATAGTAATTACATTATTACGAGAGTATATACGAATGTGAATACGTATTATTTTCAAATAAAGATTAAAATAATGTCCGCTATTCGGAGGTTTTCCCATTGAAAAGTAGTAAAAATGTCCCCGTTCCCAAAAAAAGTCCGCTGTTAGTGGAGATTTCACTATATACATAATCATTACAATCAGGATTTTAATAAATATAATAAGTGTCTAATCGTAAAATGAGTTACGAAAATAATTCTTAATCGATAACTAATATAATTATCCAAAAATAAAATAAAATATTCCAATGTAATAAAAAATTTTCAAATATGCACTTCTACCAAAATATGTGAAGATATACAAACCATACAAAGTCGAACTAAATTTAATTGTTCACAAAGCGAATGTTATATCTTACTTAGAATAATTTACACGAGCCCCAAAACCACGCAAATGCAAGAAGTCCTGAACTTAATATAATAACGAACACCTAATAATAATAATAGGTAAAATATTTTATTTCCCAAAAGGAATGACCCCACTTTGTGAATTAAATTTTATCATTTTAGTTATAAAAAGGATATTTTTAAGGAATTTACAACTGAAAAATAATTTTGCAAATTTTCGGGATTTTGACGAAACTTCATAAAAATTCTAACTTCAGACAATCATAAACAATTTTGTAGGTTTACTCTTAACTTTTTTTTAAAATCACACTACTTATTAAAAACTTATCTGGAACCTTGTATTAATTTTTCAAGTAATTTGAAATAGCAAACAATTACTTAACGACAATAATTAAAAAAAAACTTTAAAAAAATAGAAAATTCTCATTGCTATAAATAGCTCATAAAGAGGTTTCATGTAAGTAGAAAGTACAAAGTTTGGTATCAAACTGGTAAATAAATAATTAGCAATTTGAATAAGATTAAATTACAACAAGGGGCCCCACATTGACCTAGTATTTAAGAATGAGGGTATTAAATAGTTCTAGGACAGTTTTATTAAACCAGATGTCTGCCTCCGTCTAAAGTCATCTTTCAGTATTTCACACAGGTACCCATGTAAGTAGAAATTTGTTGAAATTGTGGAGGGGGCGGTGGCTGAGATTTTAATGGTTATTATACCCGTAGGACCTACAGTGTAGGTTCTAGTGCAGCTCGCTTTATTCGCAATTATTAATTCCAACCAGGCAACTTACAACGTCTTACATACAAAATATTTTAAGAAAAAAAAATACAAAAAGGTGCTATTAGGTGCCTATACTTTTGAAAATTTTAAAGGTATTCTTAACAAAAATTATTAAGCCATTTAATCAATTGAATTATAACAAATTTAATAACTACTAAAATATTCGTTAATAAAAATAATTAGTTAAATACCTATATGTATAGTATATTATTAGGTATTTTCATAGAAATCGAGAGGCGCTATGTGATTATGACTGATGATAAAATGGTTGAAGGTTAGGTTTTTGTTCAATTTAAAATCGTTCTTCTACAGTTACCTATTGTAGATACAATTTAAAATCATGACAATTGTTAGATATTTAGACACTTTGTAATTGGAAGTGCCAGGCGGGGATCTGTACTTAAAACTTTTTTTTGGAGGAAGACTTAATTAAATGTATTATGTAACAATAGTTTAATTAAAAAGAAATTCGTTTAAATGTTCTACCTATTGTTTTTTAAACACTTTTTATTGAATTATTGGAAACTCCTAAAAAATCGATGCCCTGTTATTAAGCTTTCAAATTATAATAATAGTGAATGTCTTACAGTTATAGTAGCGTGTTGTATGTAAGTTGAAGATGTTGTTTTGTGCCTATTTTGATATCTGATTGCATAGGTGCATAACATTTGAACTGAACACTTAAGTTTGTTGTTATAAGTCACATAAATATTAATACCGTAATAATGTAAATATAATATCTCCATAATTCATATATTCATATTCATATTTTATTGTTTTTTTTTTCAACATCGTGTAATAACATTTTTGCTTGCGGGCGTGTGGCTACAACCACTACCGCGTTATGACTCAGACGCTCAATGAGTACGCACAGCTTTTGCCTGCAGGTGATGGGTATCTACTGTATGTCTAGGAACATCGTAAATAATATTCATTCGAAGAGTAGATAATAAGGTAAAACACAATTCTTTTTAGAGGTAATTATTCATTACACATTATGTTTTAATTGGTTTTCGATTTACCCCTATGTGTGTGTTGAATTAATCGACACATTAGTTGGCACGTTTGTACCTACAGTTATCTACTCGCTATCATCAATAGCAATCAAACAATTACAAATGATTATTATTTTTTGTTTTGCCTTTTAAATAATAGCTTTGGTAAATACAAGTATTTATTACCAATGGCAAAAATGTACGTGCTTACAACGATCAATGTGTATGTTTGAAGCGCAACCAGTTGTACCTAAATGTACCTATACAATACCATACTATATACAATTTAAAATATACAAGTATACAACATATATTATACCTATTGTGTAAGTACATAGCCATATAGATAATATATATATTCTAATTTTTATTTCTGAAATAGTATCAATAATATAGCCAACTTTTTTATCATACGGTTTAAATTGTATTTGCAATGAATATCGAATCCACTGTGAACTTGGTTTTCCTAAATCTTTATACAATTATTTATGTAAAAAAATACTATTAGAGAAAAATACAGAATGTAATAATAAATATGTAAAATATAATATATTAATATAATAATATATATTAGGTAATATTGCTGCTATAACAAATTGTGCTCTATAAACGTCAAAACATTTAAAATGTAAAGTAAACACACATTCTATAAATACAATTTTCATATGACACTGTATTATTAGGTATTATTACGTAACAAATGCATTTTTTAAAAGGATATGGTTAATTTTGTTCTCAATTTTATTACGTCGTAAATCTTAAGACGACGGTTCAGCTGAATAGTGATTTAACACCATGCGGTATTAGCAATGTTATTTATACTACAGATACATACCATAAATGTAACAATATTATTGTGGTTCAAAATGTGTTTGTGTAAAAATTAAATTTAAATTTATAAAAAATAATAAAAAGTTAACAGTTCTAAATTATGCATATGTTAATAAAAAATAAGTACACATAAAAGGTAGTTAGTTAATTAATTAATTATGGTATAACTTTGCGTAACTACTTAATGAATTATGGAATTGCAGGTTGCACAAAACTTGATGCTTATATTTTCTTTACAAAATATTTTTTTGTAGTTTATTGGAAATGAATAAAAGTGAACTTTAAAAATCAGGAAAAAGATTAATTGAATTGAATTTTTTATTTAATTATATATGATTTATCTATTTAATATAATCAAATATCTATTAATTTAGATTTTAGGTCTGAGATAAATTATTTGATTAAAATATAAAATAATATAAAATTGGACAAATCACATATTATGATTATTATTTTATTTTTATGATAACCACAAAAAAACCAAAACTTAATATTTATAGGCATAAATTTAATGATCTTTTTTTATGCCCTAGGGCCTTGAGGCTTAATACTACCTACATAATATAATACATTGAATTTAGAAATCATTATGACTTTTATGAGCACTGCCGCTTTGTGACGACCCAGAGATAGTGTTCATTTTTGTCGACTCACTGTGATCCATTGAACCTCTAAACTTTTTCCGTAAATTCATAATAACTTTGCGTTTGGCCACAAATATAATAAATATCATCACGCCTTGTAGTGCGTTAACTTCATCTAAAATGTCCCATATGATCCAATCATTGTGGAAGAATTTTGATAGTATCTCAAATGACCATGGGATTCCCATAACCAGAAATAGTTTAATGCTCATTACAAATCTGTCAAAAAAAATATAAATTAAAAGTTATTTTACGTCGAATGAAAAGTTAAAATTGACTTATTGGTCGACAATTTAGAAGAATTGTATTAACTAGTGGAAAAGACTGAAACTATTAACTTTAAATTTATCAAACTTTTTAATTAGGTAATGCGTAATATTGTAATAACATATAAGATATAACCTACTGTTTTGCACTATAGTCTATAGCTTAAGTTAAAATATAGGTTTTTTCATTATCTTTATATTTTATAGGCCATTATTACTTATATTTTGACTTCCTTCGAACAGATTAACGTTTATACCATAGTAAATTAATTTAAGCGACCTTAAAATAAGTATTAAATGACACAGTTAGGCACATACTGTTAACAAATTATAAAGTAAAGTAGGTAGTTTATTATAGATAGGTAGGTAGGCGGTAGCCAGGTAGGTACTACAATAAATAAAATAAAAACTTGAAGTAAGTAAGACCGATTTTAACTATATTTATATTTTATAACTAAGGAGTTTTACATAATGAATACGTACAAAAAGTAGTTGGACCATACGGTATAGTCTATACCTGGGGTCTCGAAACTAAGTAACGTGAACAAGTTTTAAGAGCTATATTTATAAATTTTATGTGGCCCTTAAATAAAAGTTTGAAGACCTCTAATCTATAATCTATACCTTATGTACCTAGGTATGTGTTATGTGTGTATGGGTAATGGGTACCGTACTGAATACTTACTTCTCTTTGTCAACAAGAAATCTTTGTGTTTTTGAATCGGTTCGTTTGAATTTGTTTAGTTCAGATTTGATTCTTGAACAATGAATAGCAGTTAGCATGAACAAAATTAAATTGGCAGTCAACATAACAGACACTGGTAGTATGAAAAAAATTAAAGTTCCGTAGTTAGCGTGGTCTGGAAAAATATTAGATATAAATTAATTATTATACACTCATAACCATACGATATACAAATTTAAGACGACAAACAGTGGACAAACTTGTTCATTCAAAGTTATATCGCAAATGTTAAACTTTATAAAAATACCTATACCGTTGATTATTATTTTTCGCCCCTATATGAATCCAACAAAAACTTTTTTTTACAACCATAAAAATAAATAAATTATGTAATAATAACAACTTAATAGTAGAAAGTACGTAAGTAAATATAAGTAAGAAATATTTTTAGACAAAATTAAATAAATATTTTGAGCTTTTAGGTAATATTGTAGATTGTAGGTAGATACTTGCCTACTTTTTTTTTGAAAGAAATCTGTTAAACTACCTATCATGGGTGTATGTATTTGTGTTTTGTATAAGTGTATAGATAATAACTATTAATATTACACTTATAACCATACCAAAAGTTATTATCTTCAAGTCCAGTATTTAAAACAATCTATTAGTACTAACTTATAGGTACCACTCACTCAAAACATGTATTGCATCCTCTGTAGTTAGGGTTAGGCATCACTACATTTAGAGAACGAAGCGAACGATTACGGTAACAAAGGTTCGTTTGAATAAAATAACTAGATACCGCATGATTTTTTTCAAGTTGATCAGTTTCAATATTGAAAATCAATTTAAACTATTATTTTTATTTCTAGTATAAAAGTTAAGTTACTACAGTTGTAATCTCATTACATTACCTTGTAGTAGTGTAGTATTTAAAATTGTTCACTCTTACAAATAAACTGATACAAAATAATATTTTAAAACAAAATTTTATTTTTAAAACTTTGATTCAATACAGAGAACACTTAAAAATACTTGTATGGTGGCATTTAAATTTTGATCACTGCGTGCAATAATTCAACTCTTATCCAAACTGATTAGAGTATAATATTATTTAGAAAGAGCTGAATTATATTCTAAACAATTTTGTATTTAAAACAATAGGTATTGGTAAAATAATAGTTGCTAAATTTTCAAAATGATAATTTCTATTCATAAAATGTTTTTTAATAATATACTTTGTATGATAAAAATATAAAGTACAGATTTCTTTAATAGTTATAGTAATTAATTATCTATCAATTAAGCCAAAATCATTTTTTTGTTTCATGGTCTTTTAATGTAAAAGTTTAAAATTTTAGTTGGCATAATATTCATGCAGTAAGACATATTGGTATAAAAATAAATTATCTTAAATAAACTCTTAAGAACATATTATTATTATTGTATATATTTTTTAAACTTATATTTGATTTATATTATGATGATTTTTTCTGGACACAGTCCAATTACTTCATTGACAGTATTACTGGTATAAATGTATAATTCATTGGCCAATAAATAAAAATAATATACCGTATAAATACAATTTTCACAAATATTTTCAGACGATTCGCCAGCGCAATATACTGCAATCAGTTTGTTAAATGCAAATAAACCAGTCCACCCGATTTTATATAACATGATGGTTAACAGATGTAGGTATACTAAATCAAAATTATGCGTTAAACGTTAACCATTTGCATGTTTTTGGTGTAGAAATATCTTATGGTTTTAATTAAATATACAATATTCCAATATGATTACATTATATTGTTGATATGATATTGTAACATGGTAGGTACCTACACCTAAATAAATGTTGAAATGTATTAATTATAAAATAATTATGTAAGCTTACCGGAAAACCAGCAATTACGGTTTCCTATATCAGGTGCTAATTTCTGTAGCGTTTCGTGTTGTGAATATTGAAATAAATAACCAGTTGATACGCAAACGCTTGAAAATCCCCAACAGTAAATATGGTATATAATGGTACGTACTGATATTGATGTATGTCTGTTTATTGAATTGTTGTACCTAAATTGAAAATGTGTTGAAAATATTACATGCAGTTTATGAACTATTATATTTTGTACTTTTAAATTTTAGAAACGGCACCTTAAATTATATGGTACACTGGTATAATGCATTAGGTTTAGGTTTAGGATTAAAGTAATCCAGAGGTTGAAATCGAAATAAAATATTTTGATTTCAATTTCGCTTTTTGATATTATTTATTTTGATTTCAATACGTTGATAAGGATGAACATTTTTATTCAGATTTCCGACAAGGAATTTCAGAATATTTATTAAAAACAATATTTTGTTTTTATAACTGGATGAATTTTATCCTTTTTATTTTCTTTTTTCTTTTGTTGCACAATATCGATTAGTTATTTTCTGATTTATAATTAGATTTCTATTTTTTTTTAAATTTAAAATTTCATTTTAAAATTTTTATTATTGAAATTTTGATTTATACACTTGCAAGATTGCCGTTTGCGTGTTTCAAATATGCTTGGTTGTTAGACGGATCAAAGAAAACTAAATTATTTACCAATGAACAATATTATTTAACCTGTTAGCTATTGTTGAATTTTAATGTTGAATTTAACTTTTATTTCATACTTAATTGATTTTTTTATAACAATTATAAATTTACATGGATTTTAATTTCAATATAAATTTATCATTTTATATAACTATTGGTTTTTAGAGGATTATTAGCAATATCTTTAATCTAATAATTAACTATATAGCAATAATACCTATGCTATACGTATAATTATTAATAATATTTAATAACATACATTAATATACTCCATACTATACATAGGTACTATATAAAAAAAAGGTATACCTATTTAATTATAATATTATTCATGACCCACCATATCTTTTGTTATTACATTATTGATGTGTAGGAGTTTCATAAGCGGCTTTAATAATATAATAATTGTTATTGATTTACCTTTTCCTGATTACTATTTATTCCAAATGATTACATACCTATACGACTAGAAGCGGTTTTTAACAAGTCTAGGGGGGAGCCTAAAATAATTTGAATACATACATACATATATCAATTTTCTTTTACTGTTGATAGGTGATTCCTGGTGATCAGTAAAACCGCCACTGGTTATAACAGTAAAACTAGTCCAAGGTATAATAAATATTATATTTTTTTTATGAAAAGGTTTTGGTACACTACTATAGCGCAATAATATTATGTAAGTATCGCACAAATAGGTACCCAGTAAGTGGGACCATTTATCTCACCAATCCACATTCTTAAACTTAAATAATTGGAGATATTGTGATATCAAACGATTTGTAAGTCTTACAAAACTAATTATAATAGAAAATCACAAGTTATAGTAAGTTATTAACTATAAGTTAATTTATAATTACCTGCCTACTTATTTGTAGTTTAGAAGTTTATATACATGAAATTATTTTGCACGTTTTTTTAACATATTTTGTAAGAATATGAATATAACTTACATACCTTAACATCCAGTAAATATCGAAGCATATTACGTTTAACCAGCAAAATGTTGTCAGAAATGCAAATAATGTGAAATAACCTAAAATTACACTTCAAATTAATTTAGAACACATAAACAAATATAATATTAATCAATAGTAAATATGATTTAGAATCCATAAGAAGCTACAACATGTATGCTGGTAAGACAAATAATAACTGTGATATTTCAATTTATTGTTGTTTAGCTTTTAGATTCATTGACAATTAACACATTTTAATAATAATAATTTACTAAGTTTCAACTCTATTGGCATAGTCTAACCTTGGAGTCTCCACTATCCAACTTTTACCAGGAGGGTCGAATCTGAAATACCCTTCGGCATCGTGGGCCAATACTTTTTATAGGGCGATAGAACGTAAAAAAATTTAAGATGGATAAGAATAATAATTGAATTGATGTGAAAACATCTATAGGTGCACCATATATACGTTCCTCCTATCAGAAAATGTATGGCTGTAGTAATTTTGAGTAAACGAACGAAACAAACGAAACGTTGTGAACGCATGTTCTGTCCATGTCTGCAGGAAGCTGAAATTAACCAATAAACAGCTGGACAAACTAAAAATTAAGACGAAAATATTAAAATTTAGATAAACTATTAAACGAATTTGTGACAGGGTAATATGGTATAAGTAAATAACTAATAAAGACAAATATATTGAATTTATTGGAAATAATTTGATATTATACTTCAAAGTATAAATAATATTTTATTATTATTTTTTTTTTTACATTTTAAAATGATTAATTTAAAAATGTATTTTAATACTTAGGTATCAATACATTATTTCGTAATTTTTAATATAGTGCATTATGATAATTGTATTTAATATTTATTTATGCATGTTATTTAAATAATTTTTTATTATATGTATTTTTGAACAATACTTATAAGTGTTACATTATTTTGGAAAATTTAAAACTAATTAGTTAAAAGTTATTTACAGATATAATATATAAAATGTATTTGTTAAAAAAAAATGCTAGATTATATTTAGTCGGCGATACTTATTACATATTATAACCGGAATATTTTGACGTGTCAACCCCAAGTAAGCATTAAAATAATTATACTCCTAATAAAATGAGTGCTTCCAACCCTATTGGGCTTTCTGGCACATCGTAACATTTTAATACATATTCGCACGCGAGGACCTACAGGTACTTTAATCTTAATGTATAAAAGGCAATAGCTCTAGAATGGGGACGGTCACGGTGTGCATATAATTACTATCACGGATTCTGATGACTTTTTAGTCTTAGTTGATACTTTAACATCTAATACGTAATACGAATTCAATGAAACAAATTTAAATTTAAATATTGTAGGTGACTTTTTTATGACCATTTTCTGCTATTTGCATGAATAAATTAACTAGAGGAACGTACTTGGTTTTTTTTAGGTGTTCGATAAGTTAAATTGAATAATTTTGGCTCATATATAGGACAAAAGGCAAATACAATTTTGTGTTCAAATTGTGCCAAAAATATTATGCTTTTTTAGGACACCAAAAATGCCAACATATTGGACAAAAACTCAGACAAAAAAAAAATATGGACAATTATTTGTTAAAAAAAAAATAATAATAATGATTAGATTATCTGAAAATGACCTTGTCGAATGTTTATATTATTATTTTATAAAAAAACTATTCCCTATGCGCATTATAATTTATAATTTATTATTGGCACTTGGCAATGAATCGAAAACAAAAGAAATATTTTTACAAAAATGTATGTTTTTAGTTTGAAAAATAAATTATACAATTTATTTTTCATAATCATCTATACTAATAATTTATAAAAATAACCATATAATCATTTATTTATTTAAAATTAATAGTAGGCGTTAGCCCAGTTTACAGTCAATTAATTACAATGATAATATGTTATGCAAGCATAGCATAAAATATGACATTAAAATAATATACGTAGTTATAATACAATAATTTAATAATAAATAGTAGATCATAAATGGATGGTACTTTAATTATGATAGTTAAGATGATAAGAAAAAAGGAATAAACTTATAGGTATATAATATTAAAATAAAAATAGAATAGGTACGATATTTTGCAATAGATAAACATTACAGAAATAAATTATCATTATTATTATATTCCCTGTGACAGACATACACTATGAACTAGGGTGAATAATGAAAAAAAAGTAAAAACTCAAAAAAAAGTATCAGGAACACTAAAGGGGCGGTCATCGTTTCCGCCAAAAAACTCGATTTTCGTTTCCGCCAATTATTGTTTCCGCCAAAACGAAAAAGGTTTGATTTTCATTTCCGCCAAATCTATTTCTACCTATATTATTGAGCTGGAGTTTGAGAACCCCTAGTCTGTCTGTAGTGCTATCGACCATCGATGTACATAATGTACCATGTCGATAATCCATTGTATATTGAAGATATCATAAAGAGATAATTGATTTTAAACGTAGAAATACCTATATAACATTAAAAATAAATATAAATCGATTTAATCTATATCACGTGTAGATATATCAGCAGTGTCCGTGTTATCGAGATCAGATAGTTCTGTGATCAGATCTGTGAGTACTGTAGTAACAACGACGAAATTAGGAGTCCACGTGAACCGTGAATATTATATACGTCTATTAATTATTGAATAATATATTGGAATATTATGGAATTCATAACGAGTAAACGTGGTAAAAAAATGATTGTGATTGATGGGTTCAAATTTAATTTTTCGTATAAATCTGTCCAAACAAATATTTCACGGTATCGCTGTTTTATCAAAACTTGTACCGCAACTGTTTATGTTGATGATGACAATGTTTTAATCAGTACAACAGGTATGTTAAAAAATGTATTTATTTTAATTTTACTTTTTATTCAATATTTTAAAACTAATTAGGCACGTATTAATTACTTGTACTGTAGATCACATATGCAACGGTCCATGTTCTAATATCGATAGGCAAAAAGTGACGAATGCTTGTAAGCGAAAAGCAATAAATGATATTAGTGAAAGACCTCAAAAAATAATTTTGAATGAAATTCAAACAAATAACAGTGTTTCAACCTTTACGGTCAATGATGTTTCAGCTATTCGACAATCTATATATAGAGCACGAAAAAATGTATTTCCAATTAATCCTTCGTCATTAAATGAGTTACATTCTGCAATAGATAATACGAACAAATCTACCTCGAATGGCGAAGAATTTCTATTAATTAACGACCAAGAAACAAATATCATTATATTTTCTTGTGAAACAAAATTAATTTTTCTATGCGAATCACATACAATTTTTGTCGACGGAACATTTGAATATTGTCTAAAATATTTTACTCAGTTATTTACCATTCACGGCTTAAAGAACAATTTTTACGTACCTCTTGTTTTTTGTTTATTGAAGAATAAAAACTCTGAAACTTATACACAAGCTTTTAAATATATTCAAACTAAATGTTATGAAAAAAATTTGAATTTTGACCCTAAAAATGTAACTGTCGATTTCGAGATTAGTATTCATAATGCTGTATTATCTATTTGGCCTTCAACTAATCTTATTGGGTGCCGTTTTCATTTAACACAAGCGTAGTATCGTAAAATTCAAGAGTTAGGGCTTAGTACAGAATATAAAGAAAACGGGTGGTTAAGGACTACATTCGGATTAACATTTTTAGATCCTCAAGAAGTTACAGATTCATTTGTCGACGATTTTATGTCTATAATACCAGAAGAGTCAGCATATTATAAATACGCTGATTATTTAACTGACAATTATATTTCTGAAAATAGTGTGTTTCCGCCAACAATATGGTCCAATTTTAGTGCAAGTATATCCAGAACAACAAATAATTGTGAATCTTTCCACGCTCATTTTAATGAACAATTTTATAAATCACATCCAAATATTAATACATTTTTAAAAATTTTAATCTCGAATGTTCAAAACAATGTATACATTAAAATTAACAGTTGCAACTTAGGTATGCAAAAACCTGTAAGATGTAATATAAAAGAACGAGTGAAAAGAACAACAAACGCAATAGACGAATACAAAAGTAAAACAATTTCAAGAATGACATTTTTAAAAAAGGTATGCAATCATTATTCAAAATAATAATTAATAATTAATTATAGAAGTATAGAACTACTACTAGATATATACATAGACTTAATTAATAATAAATTGACTTAATTTAATTCAAATTCAAATGTTTAACTTAAATCCAAAAATTAAGTCAAATAATTTTTGGGGGTCAATGAGAACCACCTCCTCGTGGTGGCCCCTGGGTAACTCTAAATGGTTCTCAAACTATAATTTAGACAGGTAGGCAGAAATGAATTTGGCGGAAATGAAAATCAAACCTTTTTCGTTTTGGCGGAAACAATAATTGGCGGAAACGAAAATCGAGTTTTTTGGCGGAAACGACTGACGCCCTACTAAAGTGTTAACAGTTTCTTTTGATCGAGCAAAAAAAAACAGATAGTGGTTATTTTTAATTTCAAACACATGGAAGTTAAATAATAGTTTCGAATCAAAAATTACACTAAAAGGTCTTACTACGTGTTCGATTGAATAAGTGATTAGGTTACTTATAATCAATAATGGGGTTACGATTTTTTTAAAAAATAAATAGAGTGACAATTAATTAAGTTAATAGCCATTCCATCAAAATTACACCAATTATTAGATATTTTCAGCATCCAAATTTTTTTATAATAGAATTTAACTTTTTTGTGTATTGCAGTTTTAAAAAATTTTGCATCAACAGCAAATATAAAAATATAAAAATGATCTAAAGCTAAAACGGTATCATTGATGAATAAATTAAAGAAAAAATGTGAAAAGTAGTCACGTTGGATACCTAAAATTACAGGAATAGGATCCGAAATAAAATCCGTATGTATTAAACAAACTGCGAATTACTAATTAAAAAAGAGTTTAGCTTGCTGGATATAAAAAGATAAACAATTTGATTTTTTGAGATTTAAAATTAGAAGCAAGTGGCAAATTAAATCAAATGCTTTTTCAAAATCGGCATTAATAATTACATTTGTCTCCCAGCTATTTGTAAATTAATTTAAATGAAAATTGTATAAGTGATCACTGATGAAGTTGGTATTTGTAGTATTATTTTACAAAATCAATGTTGCTAAGATATCTATTAGGTATGGTATTATTAAAAAGAGAAGACTGGTGTGGAATTAATAATACTAGAGAATATGTAAGATAGTAATGGTGATATATAATAATTATAGATTTATTTATTAATATTTTTTTAAATACAATTTATTTTCTGGTAGTTATCTGTTGATTTTTTAACACTGAAATGTTATCCTCTGGATACTTTGACTTGGGTTTATTGGTACAGCTTGAATTTTTCTTAGATATTATTTTTCAAAACCATTTATTACAAATTGTACAGCTAGAGTCTATGCGCATATATTACTATATTATTTTGTATTAAATATTATCTGGTAGGAATTAATCAAATAATTATAACAATGTAGGTAAGACATACCGAATAAAACGCATGGCTGGCCATCGATGGAGTCCTGCGTCCACTGGATGGTCATTAGGCAGCTGAAGGACAGGAGCAAGCAGGCCACGTAGCACATGACGTAGTAGCCGTGAACGTTCCGGAGGCTGGACAGCGTGGCGTACACGAGCAGCGTGAGCGCCAGGCACAGGACAGAGGGTACAAAACCTGCCAGGGTGACGAAGTACTTCCAGCTGCCACGTGTGTCCACGGCCGTGGCCGGCGGTGGGTCGTCCGAGATGCACACGAACGCCTGCAGGACAGCGGCCACTGGTGGTCCGGCTGCTGCGTAATACTCCACGCAATACCCGGTATCCGGTACGTGCTGGCCGTTGTCGGTGCGGTAAAGTCGGCCGTCTGTGGTCAATGTGAACCCACCGTCCACCTTGTCTCTCTTGTAACAAGCGAGCCGGACGTAGTACGGCAGCACCGTGCTGTTCGACCGGTCCACCGGACGGCCGCTGATGTCCGTTTCATAGGCGGACAAGTTGAAAGGCGTCTCGCCCTTCTTGCACCCCACGCTGAAGGGTAGATTATACTCGTTAGTGCAATTAGAGGAGAGAATGCTTACCGGTACTCACCAGTGCTAAGTACCGGTAACATTTACTACACTAATGGTATTTAAAGCATCAAAGGAGCAATTTCAATTTTTTTGTTTTTTTGACATGCATGTGTCTTATGGCTGGAAGTCATTCTGATTTTCGTGCTACACGAAGAATGCTACCATTGGTAACCATTGCTATCATCAATAGTCACAAGATATATTATGCATGGGCTCCTCTAAGGTAGTCGTTAGTAACCGATGATTTATAAAACTTTGTTACCGTATCAACCTATTTATATTACATACGTACACACCTACAATTTTTTATTAATAATACAAATGAAAAACAAACATTTTATGTCACGCTGACAATGCTTGGATTTAAATAATAACAAAAAAAGACACTGGTTTGTCTATTTAATAATAAGTAAGATAGTATAATCAAAAGTATACCGCACGATGGGGAAATAAAACCTACCGAGAGGATGACAGCCGGTGGAATGCCAGAATACTCTGATTATTTTTTTTGGGAGGGAGAGGGTGAATTGTTGCTTGAAAAAATTTATTCCATTTTTTTTTTCATTTTACAAGTTTTTTAAGCCACATTTTATTGAAATGTTGTCATTAATACTTAGGACAGTCACGGAAGGGGATGTAAGCGTACCACTAGTCCACCCCACACACGCCTTCTTTTAATCAATCGTGTACAGTTTTATAAATAAGTAAATATAAATAATTTATAACCACAATATGTTAAGTTTACTGCAGCTATGGCTGAAGTTGGTTTAGTGATGTCTTATTATTAAAAATGTTTTATCAATTTAAAAAATTCATGTGAGAAATTGTATTAAAAAAATCACTTGATAATATATAGACAATTATATTTGAAATGCGAAAAAACCTGCGGAAGTACTTGTTTGAAGGTATAGACGTGTCTAATGAAGGTGCCTCGTTATTGATCAGTTTACTGAAATGGATGTGTTAAATTTGACTTCAGTGATAAATTGTTGATTACAAAAACGATTCTGAGCAAGGACAGCCTGTCAGCCAATATTTTAAAAGATATTTTATATTTTTATATTAGTAATATGATAGGTTGCGCCAATATTCTAAAAATATTAAAAATATTATTGATATCGGAATGAAGTAAAATTTCTATGGAAGAAAATATTTCTCATGTGTGTTCTTTCTAATGTACCTAAGAGAATGTTAAGTTTAGTGTAAACTGTAAAGCCATATTATTTTATGGAGTGTTTGAAATTCAAAAACATACAATAATAATTTTCATCAAATAATTTTAGTTATTTTGTTGTAATTCAAAAACTAATAATTGTAAATTGTATATATATATTTATTAATTGTATATTATTATTTACTACAAACAATATGATTTTCAATGAATATAATATTTAAATTAATTTTAAACAATTTACGCCATGAACCAATTCACACCATGCTAAAGGTATTTATTAACGTTGGTATTGACGTAAGTTAATGATAGATACGTATGGTAATAATATTTTTAATAACTATTATATAAGACGAGGAATTTGTTTTTTTTTAAATTAGTTCAACTTATTACCGACTCGCATAAAAATGAATTACTCATAGCAATAATAATGCTTGAAATAAAATTCATATACTTTTTTTTTTTATTTGAATTAAGCCTCGGCAACTATGGCCATGGGCAACAAAGAGTTTATTCATATACTTATATTAACATTTAATAGGCAAACAGACTGCTGTTTCCGAGAAACATTTTCCCTCGAAGACAACGATCATTGAATTAAAATATTTTTGAAATTGAATCTCTTATAGAAAATAATGATTTAAGTAAAAGTTGAATGTTTCGAGTGCCATTTATTAAATTGTTTGTGGAGAAATCATTATTATTATTATATTATCATAATTTGAACTTCAACACCCACAAAAAATGCATGTGTATTTAAGTTAAATTTTGTTCTAATAATTACAGTAATTATATGAAGTAAAATTTATGAGAAACTTTATATTAAACTTCCAAGATTTTTTACAGTGGCATATATTTTTATTTATTCATTTTTTATTGGTTTTGAAATCATAAATTTCTGCTTCGACGACTAAGCCCATTAGCATTGCATTTGTATATATTTACATTTTAATAGTAACTTATTCAATTAAAAATCGAGAAAAAAATACGGATAGTTTTTATTTATTATGTAAGTAATAAACACACACACACACACACACACACACACCCACACCCACATATATATATATAACATATGTTATCAACATTTATTGAAAAAAAAAACGAAAAAGAGTGGAAAATCATGCAACCACTTTGCTGTTCAGTAGGTGTGGGGTTATTAAATATATGAATTCAATGATAAATCATTGCATGCCTACGAAAAACGGTTCTGAGCGAAGACGGCCTGTAAGCCTGTATATTATACTCTAAGAATATTTCATATTACTGCTATTAAAGTAATTTATTTTACTATTATTATTACGGTGATGGATTTAGTTTTGTCCAAAAACATTGCATTCATTTTATTATTTATATTATACTATTATAGTATTATAGTATTATTCATCGTACAATATAATTTATTATTGATATTAAATTTTGAGTCAAACCGCCTTATCGTAAAAAGGTGTGAATGGTTTCGTGATATTTTTGTAATTAATAAGCAGGGCTAGGATTTGTATGCAATACAAAATTGTAAGATATGCATTACATTTTTTATACGATAAATACAAAAATATAGATAGTCACAAAAAAAATATTTATTTATTGAAATACATCAGTGGTTGGCTGTTTGTCTTAATACGAGTATAATTTTCACTATGTGTGTTACATGCTATGACCACATATTTTTTTTAATTTACGAAAATGAATGATCTTTCTCCTTCAAACTATTCAATCTTTAATCGCATACCTATTGTACCATAGGGTTGTATTTATAAAAAGAAAATTTGTGTTTGACATTAAACCAAGTTTTATACTTTAATCAGTAGAGCTAGAATTAAATACTAAATATTAACATTAAATTTTAAATATTAATTACGAAATATACTATAAAACATGCATTTTTTGAATTATTATAATCGAAATATGCAATAATATTCATTTTATTCAATATATGCATTAATATTATGCATTTTTCCAATATATGCAAGAACATGCAAAATAAAAGCACCACCATTTATCTCATCATGAGGTGATTCATGGACATAATTGACAAAATCAATAATCAGACGTCGCAAAAAAAAACAAGCTGTTGCATACAAATCATAGCCCTGTTAATAAGTTATAGTTTAATATTAATCTATTGCCGGGCTGCATGAATAATTACTAAATATTTATTGAATCAATACTGATCTAATGGTCCCTTATAAATTATTTTCTGGCCCATGATTAGTCTATTAAATTATATTGAACTATTCATTAATTGTTCATACTACAACCTGGTATAAATATTTAAAAATTCCCCATGAATAATATTTTTAAATCACAAAAAAAAAAATTAAACCACTCTTCTTCGTTATAATATAGAAATTCATTCAAATTGTATCTTCATATAAGAACAAATAAAAATATGTGTGTTCTTTGTGTCTTTAATATTTTTAAATAACTCTTAAAACAACTTATGAAAATTATGAACCTTACAGTACATTTACACGCCTTCTGGAGGAACGAAAATTATTTTATTGGCATTTATATGTATAAAAAATAATTTAAAAATAGCCAACATTTTTTGAAAATTATAGGTAGTAGGCATGTCTTGATAACAATACTATCGATTTTTGGTAAAAAACTAAAATTTTTGCAATTATTTATTTTTGAATTACCTATATTATTATAATTGATTTTGTTAAAATCTAGTTTTGATTAAAATTTCCAGTTATTTATTAATTATTTCGTTTTTCCCATTTTGTATCACAGTTCGTAAAACATGATAATATTTTTTTTTTGGCCTGTGTCAAAAACTTAGGAATGCTTAAGTAAATGTTTACCGATAACTTATATTTCTGCACATAATGCAATTAGTAGTTAGGTACTAGAGTCTAAAATACTAGATACCTACTAGATACTACATATACTAAGGTTACCAACCAACAGTAAAATTAGTAAACAAAAAACATTTATTCAATTTTCTTTAACAATATTATTTCCTGCGAATCTTATAATTTTTCTTATTCAAGTTGGCTAACCCTAGGACACACATAGAGAAATTTAAAATAGTAAGTTTATATCGAACGCGGAATGATCATTATAGTTCTATGTTTTACAATAGTTATAAAGTAAATCTTATAGTCTATAGAATATACAAACAATGGTGGTAAAAGTAGTCCGAGCTCTATTATTATTTCGATCAAGAAAATAGGTTTGATACGGGTTCAATAATTTTACAAACACAATCGGATAACACCGCATCCAAAACAACAACTATGTTCAAAATGTTATTGTGTTATGAATAAAATCAAAACATTGGGTACAATACTACTATAATATTATAATTCTGTCTGAATTCGACTATTCTAAAATATAAAATGTTTCTAAACATTTTGCGTCCTCATATCATCGTTACTTAAATGTTACACGTATAATCATATTGCGTGTTTAGTAATATTTACATATGTACAAGGTACCTACGGTAGTCACGTATAATAGCTGAGTCGCTGGCCAACACTTGCGAAAGCATTGCTCGTGATCAAACCATGTTCATTTTTAAAGGTGACTATTTACTGCATTTTAGATTATATTTCTATATAATAATGGCACAGCTCTCTATGCCTAAATAGTTGTAATAGATCATTAAAAATACCTCCATTAGATACCAAACTACCTAGTACTACGTTAGATACCAAACTACCTAGTACCTATACTATCAATGAGTATTTATTATATAATATGTATCGTTGTTTTTCAATAATAACTGATACTGATAAGACATAACAATTATACACCCACATTTTGTTAAATACTTTACATTTGAATCTAGCACGTACTATCAACATGTCATAATTAAAAATATCATAATATTATACTTTGATACTCACCGTATGTCCACTTTAACTCCAAACAAACCATGAACATTTTCAGTATAACTACACTTGTATATAATGTTTAAAAAGCGAATTTAAGCTTATCATCGGCAGTAGTAATATTAGTATTATAATATTGAAAAATATTGTAGATAATGACCCGAAGAGAATACTTTTTTTATCGCACAGAAACCACTAAACCGCATAATATATACATTATAAATTATGATCTCATTGTGTCATAATATCGGTGTGCAATAACAGAACCCAGCACACTATGTACGTATTCTAATATTTTATACTCAAGGGACCCAGTGGTATATATTAAATAAGTACTCCGGTACTCCGGTATTACATTATGTAATATGTTGTTAGGCAAACCTGCAGTCGGTTACTATCAAACCATCCTTTTATCCTGTAAATTAATATTTATTATAATCAAGACGTGGTGCGGACAAGTAGGGGCGTAAGTAGCAAGTATTTTGCAGGATACGTAATTCTGTTTTAGTTCCGATCCAGACTCCCTCATTTAAATAAACGAATATTAAAGAGAAGAGCTATATTTGTATTCATAAAAACTAATATTAAGTTACCGTTAAATTACAAAATCCGTTATCTTATAATTTAACGAACTGCTTTAGTTTAAGTACCTATTTTAGAATAATTAAATTAATACTCAACTATAAAAAAGTTAGGTTTGGTTGTAAAAACTAACCAACTAGCTATTTTATACTAACAATCTCCGATTGACTTGAAGTATACACGTAATTAACTTGTTAAATAGTTGTAGATATACAATTATTATATCAATATTAAAACATATTAAATACCTGCAGGCTGCAACAATTTCTAGGTATAATATAATAAAATTTGCTCACTATATTTTAAAAACTAATTTTGTTTATTAATTACATACATTTGAAGTTTGGAATAGTGGAGTATGTATATACCTAATTATCATTACTTCTTCCATTGTATACAATAGGTACTTATGGGCTATGACTGACAATCACGAACAATTTATAAGATATCTAATTATAATAATTTATATACTAGAGTTTATCGTCTTTATTTGGTTAGTATATAAAGTATCTACCTATACTACGTAGATATTTCACGAAATAACTCCATTTCATACTTTAAAACGATAATAAATTATAAAGGTATTAATACTCGACTAATATATGTATATTATATATACATATATATGTAGCTAACTAAATAGATTTAAATATTCCTGTGTTTCAGTAGTCGTACTTATACATTGCTTATGACATATTATATTTAATAGATATTTAAAGACTTAAAACGAACATTAATAATTACATACTACGATGGATTATAATATTATAATGTTCAGTTTAAGTACTCTATAATAAATACAATTCATGAACACAAAGTTTTTTCATGAATATAACAACTTTGATCTATAAAATATTATAGACGGTTTTATTATTTTCTAGAGTCAGTTGTTTGGAGTGAAGTGGTCACTGAGTAGTATGATTACAGCTTGTGGTGGTAAAATAGTTCACGGGCATCTTTGTTTTATTACACTGCATTCCAGACACGTATCATTTTGAAAACTATATAGGTATTGACTATTCTTTACAAATCATATATGACTATTGCAAGTATACATCATTATTATATATGCAAATAAAAGTATACGAAATAAGAGAAGTCAATAATTCACCATTTTTCCTCAACTGTTATTATGTACTTATTATGGCTTGTATTTCCAATAATATGTGCCTGTAGCCACTACCAATCTACATTATGGACCTATCATTCAAATACGTATACAAAACATAAGTGTACACGAATCTTACTGTCGAGTGTCGATACAGACAAGTCTATGATAATTAATATTAGGTACTAATACGTTGGCCATGTACATGTTCTTTGAGATTATCGTTGTCAAAAAATCAAAACTAAAAAAAAATTGTAAATCAAACTAATCAACAAAACTACGGCCTGGATTTTGTTTCAAGTTCGAGCCAGTCCTTACTCCTCAATCTGTATAATATCGTCCATCCGAGAGATATAATATTTTATTATAAGTCTACAGAAGTCAGATATGTTTTAAAAATATTATGTAGTAACCCACACCGTATAATCTATGTGTGTAGGATAATTGCATCCAAATTGCTTTCAATTTATGGCCATGTTATTTATTTATTTATACCAATCTTAATTTGATAAAAGCAAGCGGAATAACTGAAATATAAACAAAGATACCAAAATCACAAAAGCTGAAGCTTTGACATTTTTTGTGTTATCAAAAAAATTGACCAATAATATATTATACCAGTGTAAGGAACCAAGATTTAAAAAATCATTGGGTGTTCTAAGTGAAAAGCCTCCCGCTCACATTAAAAAATAGTGTGTAAAGGCTTTAACCATCTGTTCTTAATATTATTGATATTTAGCCAATTAGATACATTTGCATTACCGCTATGACATACAATGGCAGTGAGACATACGCTTATGCTTATGTATGCATTATGCGAGTGGAGTGCAGGGGTACATTTTATGTTGCCACCCTTTAATATTAGATAATATTCTTTTGCCTAACTCAAAAAAATAACTATGTAGGTACAAGGTTACAAATTAATTAATTAAAAACCATTGTAGTTAAAAACTGTAATAAGTTTTAATTGATAGAATTTGTAAATCTGTTTTGTAAATTCTATAATAATTCTATATTTTGTAATAAATGTCACTGATATCTATCCTACTCCTACTAAAAATATACACACACATTCGAAATTTTGCCAATCGGGGCAACTCCTAACCTCTCCCATCCCCTTCCCAACCATAAACATGGCACCAGCTGCTGTAGATACGCTCGGTTTTAGCATGTACTACTTAATACTTATACATAGACCACCGTTGACTTACTCGGCGACGATCATCCGGTCGCCCTTGCAGCACTTGTTGACGCACGTGTAACGGCCACGGCCGCAGTACTGGTCGCGTGGCCGGCACGTCCGGGCCACCAGCTCATCAGACGGCGTCAGATCGAAGCAGTAGCCCGGCGGCAGCTCGACGGGCGACGGGTTCGCCGCTTCCATCAGCCCACGCACCTCCAAGACGGACAAGTCGACTAGCACGTGCGCCGTGTCGCACTTTGGCGGCTCATAATTGTAACCCACCATGACCGCTGCGGCCGCCGCCGGGAACCCGTCACGCAGTCGTTGCATCATCCGCCGCTGGTACTCGTCGCCGTCCGCCCCGGCCGGTCCGCAAAACCGCACTTCCGGATCGTACGGGCGGTCCGGTGGACAGCATTTCCGGACCGGCACGGCCGTCCGGTTGTCGTCGCACGTGCCGTCGCCGATCGTCTCGACCGTGTGGAACGTACGGTTTTCGTTCCGGCAAGACGCGACGGCCACACCGCCGCCGCCCGCGACTGAACTACTGTTGCAACAGACCGCGGCGTCGGCGGCAGACCAGCCGATTGCGACAACGAGCAACAAGACGGCAGCGGCGGCGGCGAAACACGATCGGACGGTATTCATCGCGTGCGCACACTGTTTGACGGCGTCGGCACATTCGGTATCGCGACCGTCGGCCGCCGCGAATGTCGGCCGCCACGACCGTTCGACTCGCCGCCGCCGCCGCCGCCGCCGCCGACAGCCGCGCTCGTATGTAATATTATATTGGTTTTTGTCAACTAAATAATATTATTATGTTGTGTAATGATTTGAGATTATTAATTTTATCATGTTTTTTAGGTTTTAAGAATTTCCAATATTATTCCAAGGTACATTAGATCCGGGGGGAGTAGTTGTTTACTTAATCAAATCATTAAAATTGTTAAAAACATGTATAATTCTTCCTAAATCAATAAATACTTTTTCACAGTCGAAAATAGAATAACTTCTAAAATATAACTTAATGGTTAAAATAAAAAAAACTTATTTCATATTTAAATTAAAATTGTTTCATCAAAGATTCCATTTTTCTTAATCCAATAATTATAATGTGTATGTAGATAAAAGGTTTACAAACCATGATCCACGATGGTAGAAATAAGAGAAAGAGGATTAAAACATTGTTTGTTTGTAGATACCAAGATTTCCCACAAAGCAGTATTATATTAATATTTGTGGCCTACTCATATCCCCTTAAGGCTTAAACCATTAAATAGACATTTTATATGCGTGACTGCGGATTGCGGTGAATCCTGGAAGTAGACACGATCTTATGATGACCAAACCACCATCATGGCTCAAAGTCCCAATTTTCCCATAAGGTATGATGAATGATGATTATATATCTTTTTCCCCTTGTGTCCTCCTGTTTTGTATATTGTTTGCAAATATTTCCCTTGACATCACCGCATATTTCTTAATCCTTTGAATACTTGCTGCGTTCATTTTTAAGTATAATAATTCAAATATCTACATACTATGCACCCTTTAATCAAGACTGGACACTAATGTGTTAATAAAAGTTAAGTTAATTTTAACTTATTCATTTAACTTATTAGCTAGTTCATTGTTCTAGTTAACTTAACTTTAACTTAACTAATTTGCATCTACGTTAACTTAGATTCAACTCATATTATTTTTATACTTCCAAATAAGTTGATTTTGAATTTTCGTATTATCAAGAAAAATATTAAAAGTATATACATAATAATAATTATATGCATATCTTATGCAATGCATATATTACGTTGTAAAAATTTAAAAATGTTACCAATTGTTTGCTTTTGCTAGCAACGAAAATATAATAAATGATTTTAGACTTCTAAACTCATGAAATATATATACATTTAAATAGAAACACAGATATACAGAAGCTAAATATCCATAATAATGTGATCGGATATATTGTATAATATAATAAGAAGTATAATGATACGAAACGAATATACGATGTACAATAATGTTATGTGGCGTAATATAAATCAGCGACTAATTGTGTATACCGACTACTACACAAGACATATATGTTATAGTATTATGAAAATGCATATACTCAGCATCTGCTGTACTATACAGTGTGAATAAATTACTTATAAACTACATGACATAGGGAGTTTTGTTTATAACTCCAACAATAATTGTTACTAGTAGTAATTATTACTCTTAAACAATAATATGCCCTTATACATATATATATATATAACTCCTAGAAAAATATATATTAAACCTTGTCGATAATGATACCCATAAACAACCAAATAGCAAAAATCGGTATATCCAATAATAATACACTTTTAAACTCCCCAGTAGTCCAGTACACACTACGACTACACGGTAACACATTTTTATAATAAATATATTACATACAGTATAGCATCAATTTAGTATATAATATATAAATACCTACAATTTTATATTCGAGTGGATAGAAATAAACTGACCGCAAACGGCACTCCACTCAATTGATGGATATCTTATCTCCATATGATGGGCGTATCACGTATTCACGACTAAGAGTCATGAATGTACCACCCACATTAGTAATTACATAACTACGTGATTCTTTACAAATTATTAATATACCTAATGCGATGTGGTCGCTTGGCTACAGTTGTCGTTATTATACACAAGACACGCAAGATAAATGCTACAAATCTAAAAACATATTTTTAAAGATCAAGAAAAAATCATAAATTACGATAAAAAGTTTCAGAGTAACAACAAAAACACGATATGACGTGCGCGGCAGATAAGCTGTATCAATTGGAGTTCGTGGTGAAGACAATGACACGATGTGGCCGACCGGAAGACGAGGCCTGCGGCACGGCCGTCGGCATCCGGTTTCTGGGCAACCAAGAACAGATGGTGTGCGAAATCCCGGCGTCGGTGGACTGTTCATCGTCTACGGTGACCACCGTGAACTCCGGCATTAAGTATACGTTTCCCATGATCGGCGTCGGCAAGTGCGATCCGCGGTCGATGCGAGTGAATGTCCGTCTACACCGGATGTTGGGCGCGGACACGTTGCCCGGCCGCATAGAACTGGCATCCGGAGAAATGGAAGTGCCGGTGACCACGAAACCAGACGAACGACGTCGTCGCCGGCCACCATCCAGCGCGGGGGGTGCATGCGCCACTGATTGCGATGACAACGTTTCCGATGACGGTTGCGAGATGACCGTACCGATGACCAGTTGTCATGACGGGCGGACGGTGGCTGTGCTGGTTATCAGGGCACGGGTGTGGTGCATCGGTCAGATGATGGCTGCGCCGATTGAGTGCCCTGCCCCGTGTCCTGTTGCATGCCCGGCTCCCTGCCCAGCTCCCTGCCCAGCCCCCTGTCCTATACCCTGCCCAGCTCCTTGTGGCATCCGGCCAGCCAAGTGTCCAACCCCCTGCCCCGGCAAGTGTCCAACACCCTGCCCCGGCAAGTGTCCAACACCCTGCCCCGGCAAGTGTCCAACACCTTGCTCGGGAAAGTGTCCGATACCTTGCCCGGTCAAATGTCCGACACCCTGCCCAGTGAAATGTCCGACCCCCTGCCCAGCCAAATGTCCTACCCCCTGCCCGGCCAAATGTCCTACCCCCTGCCCGGCTAAATGTCCAATACCCTGCCCGGGCAAGTGTCCGATACCCTGCCCGGCCAAGTGTCCGGTACCCTGTCCTGCCAAGTGTCCGATACCCTGTCCGGCCAAGTGTCCTATACCCTGCCCGGGAAAATGTTCAATACCCTGCCCGGTCAAGTGCCCAATCCCTTGCCCGACCAAGTGTCCGGTTCGTTGCTCGCCACCACCCGATCCCTGCTGCTTGAAGAAACCAGGATGTGCCTGCGACCCTTGCCGGAAGAAGATTACTATCCCGTGTTGTCCGACAGGTTGTCCACAACCGCGGCCGTGTCGCCGGCCGTGCTGTACCCCCGCTGTGTCTTGCCCTCAGCAACAGTACGAGACGGTGTCGTGCGAGATCGACGGCCACAAGATGGATTTGCGTGTGCGCAAAAAGAACTTTGAGACGTGCTCGGTGCAGCGGCGGATCGCTAATGAAGCCGAGGCATTCGCTTGCCGGGTCATGGGAGTTGTAAAAGACATGCACGGTCTCATCATGGACTCGTCCAATAATGGAGGAGGTGGAAATTGACGAATTAATTTCAATGAACACATCGACATTTTACTACTGTAATTTTTTTTTAACGTGTACATATTTTAGTAAATAAAACCAATAAATCTGTTTACAAGATGTATTTTTTTCAAATTGATAAAAGTGTAAATCGAATGAATAACTTAAGTTATCAAAAAAAATCGTCAAAGGTCACGATCGGCGGTTATTTACTTATGGGTTATTTGCCATTTGTAAATACTAAAATAGTATTCTATAGGTGGTTCAAGGCGCTAATCTGCAGTGAAAAGGGAGACCACTTCCCAGACCAAAACAGCCCAGCTAAATGCGCCCTCTGTGCCGCTGATCATACGGCCAATTACAAAGGCTGCCCAGTTTTAAATTCACTTTCAAAGCGTCTTAAAAACCATCAGAACAAAAAACGAACGCAGACTCAAAATAAATAAATCGGTCGAATTATCTCTTCCAAACACTTCTACTAGGTACCACTCAGTCCAAACCGTCTTATGCATCTGTTGTTTCCAAGCCCAATGATATCAATGCTACTATAAATAACAATAGGTTAGATTCATTTAATGACCTTTCCACATTATTTAATTTTCTGACCGAGCTATCCTCACTAAATGACCCCCTCCTATCTTTGCTTACAGCTGTTCTACACAAACTTAATACACCATAAATATTATTGTATTCAATGTTATATGCTATATTCTATTTGTGCTAACATGCAATCTTGTTATATTAATTTATACTACTTCTTATAATCTTTATATTTATATTATTATGTAATCTTGTCTGCTGTATTATATATTAATAGTAATTGTTGAGCTATAATGGTTTTATACCGAAAGCTAATAAAAAAAAAAAAAAAATACCTACGTTATAAACTATTATCACTGTCAATAGTTCATTCGACAATGAATTATACTAATTTAGTAATGTGTACTAATATTGTCGTCTATCAGGCACATTATTTTATTTGAATTAAGCAGGCAACCCTCTGCTTCGAGATAATATTCTCTGTTGTGACACTGTTATCCTATGTTTTTGTTACTTAGGCCACACTACGACTGTGGCGTGTAATATTAATTATATCATACAATGTATAATTGTTATTCATTTTTAAATCAATAAATCTTATAGAAAGGTGTGGATTTAATTTGTAACTAATAACTTGGTAAGTATACAATAACAATTTTAAATTGTATTGCTACAATATTATACTATAGATACTAGATAGGTACTAATCATAAACACAAGGTAAGAATCTAAAGTTAAAAATTGTGAATGCATTTGGCCATAATAATTTGAATACATATTTTAAATATTTTGTATAAAAAAAAATGTAAATACTGAAATATATATACCTAGTTTAAAAGTGTTTATAACAGAATATTTTATACAAATTACATAATAAATATGTTTTGGACGTTTTGATAGTTTAAAACTTAGTACGAGGAACAGAAAAGTACAAAGAAAGACGTGACCAACGACGGGTTAATCAACATGCAAAATAGAGGGGCATTCAAATAAATATGCCAGAAAATATGCACAATTTCAGAATTCATTTTTAGATCATTTCAACACAAACTTTACACATAAAAAACTTCGTAATATTTTTAACAATAAAATCAATTTTAAATGCTTGCATGACATATTTATTAAGTCTTCTGTAATGCCCCTCTATCTTTTATGTTGATTAATCCATCGTTGGTCGCATCTTTTTTGGTACTCCTTTGGTCGAGTAGAGGCTTAAGAATAATTTATAACATTTTTTTATAATTTTTTTTATATTTTTCAAAATTTTCATTTCTATTTTTAGATTAAATGTATCTGATAAGGTACATCATATTAACTACTAGGCAATAAACCGATATAAAAGACAGTGTTAATCAACATAATATGGTGATGAGAGAATCTCTCACCACACGACCAATGATGGGTTAATGATGAATGTCTGGTAAGCTGAGCCCAGCGTATCATGTTTTAAGGAGTAATATTTAGGCAATCCATATGACATGTACATTTAGGCAATGTCTATGAAGTGTGAGTTGTAAATGGAACATTAGTGTGGATTTCCAAGAATCACTGTCACGGAGCGTCGGGCAACTGCCACCATATTCAGCTCTCGCATTCTCACGATCATTTTAATTGGTACATCACAAAAAATGAAATGTATTCTTATTTGCATAACTATAAAAACTACTAGCGGTAGTAAATATTAAACATACTTCTTGAAATCCATTTGTAATTTCGAAAAAGTGTTTGAATTTATAAGGTTCTAGACAGTGGCACAGAATTTTTTCTAATGTGATCGGGCTATTTCAAAACTTTACTGCCTCAATATCTTAATTATTTAATATAGAAGTAATTGATATAATATATTTACTCATAATTATGGTGACATGGATAAAAATATACTTATGCTCATTCAATTAAGTTATGGTGTAAATAAAATGTAGCCAACTGGCCAAATTTTTGAAAAAGAGGTAGGGCCATGGCTCGACGTCATTATAGACTTCATAGTATAAAACCTATGCTTTTTTAGGAATTTCTTTTTTGATTTAAAATCAGATGTGTCTAAAATAAATACAAATTTAATTGTATTATATCATGGGATTACTGAAAAAAATTTCTCAGTTTCAAGATCCTTTAAAATTGAAAATCGACTTCCTAAAAAGCCTAGATATTTTTTCAAAGAATTCATACATAATATTATATACAAAATAAAAATAGGACATTCCGAAGTATGAATAATTTACAACCACTTATTGGTCTAAACTATATGAAAAATATGTGTGGTTCGATTCCCTAAATGCTGAAACACAAATGCTACATTTAATTACTTTTATAACTTTTTTAGTTACAACCTAGCCTATGAACTCAATGAAATCATTAATATATTTATCATTGCATAAATTATCAAATCTATTTAAGAACTCGCTAACATTATCTATTTTATCAAAATTAAATATGTTTTTAAAATTATTACAAATTCCATTTGCTCCGTTAGTAATTGAAACATGTAAAATTGAAGTGAAATTTTGTGTTGTACAATTAGTTCCTGAGTTTATATAGCTATTTGTCTTAATTCTGTATACTGTATGCATAATCAATCTTTTATATTATGCTGCTTGAAATTGTGAGGCTGAAAAAACTTCCAAGTGAAGTCTTGTACATAAGCAAAAATCAATTTCAGCTATTTTTATATTTTCTTTAAAAACATTGTTCTGACTGATTAAACAAATTATTAGTCTTAAAAATTCAGTTTCTTTTTGATTCAATTACAGGAGTATAATTAAATCTTTTTTTCTTTTTTGGTTTTATGTTTTAATTTCAAAGATTTTAAGTATTCAATTGTTGTACTGACCAACTCATCCACAAAAGTCTGTTTGTCTAATTTAATTGGTTTGTTGTATTCAGTTTTTCTCAAAAAGTTTTTTGTATTCAAAAATAAAAAAATATTAATTATCATCTTAGTAATGCTTTCTTTCCTGTTTTTGATGATATTTTGATAAATCTGGAAAAAATATTTTCTACTGAAGCCCTCCAAATGGCTACCTACAGCTGTTGATCAATTTTTTAACTAAACTTCGATGAAAGTCTTTTCTTTGTAGATCATTATAAAGTAAGTATTTTATTGGTTTCTAAAAATTAATTTATACCTAATACTTATGCACTTGTTTTCTAGTTTTATTAAAAGTAAACCTGTATTTTGTATATTTTTTAGTATTTGATGAATGTATGTAAAGAGGTATTGCAGTCAGAAATAGAAGTGACAAAGAATTTTATATTGCAGTCTACTAATGAAAAGTATATAACATTAAATGATGTGAAAAATGTTTTAATAAAACAGACTTTCCCTAATTTATATAAACTATTTCAAGTTGTTTTACAATACCTCAAGGTTTCTCCACTTGTCAAAGGAATTTTTCTGCTATGCATTGAATAAAAACTTGACTATGAACCTCTATGTTGCAGGAAAGGTTCAACAACACCTCAATATTATATATTGAAAAACAAATATCTAAATATATTGATACTGAAACGATTATTAATATATTTACACAAAACAATAGATATATAATGTATATATATACAATTAAAATTTTAAAAAAATTAGTAGCTATTCAATATTTTATTTTTTTAAGTTCCTTCCTATTACCTAAATATACTTGGTGCCTCATAAAGTAAGAGTAGTAGGTACTAGAGTTAATAGGCGAAAGCGACAAAAAATGTCTGTTTCCGCTAATGGTTAATGGATAAGAAAAAAATTTTAAGCCCCCCACGGATGTGACCAAATATCCGCCAATGCATCTTACAAAAAAATGTGGTTGACTCTCTATTAGAAAATTCTTTTAGCCCAATATTTTTTAAAACGATGAATAGCAATCAGCTACTCTGCTACTCAATATACCTGACCACCTGGGTCGCTAATTTGAATTTCATTTTTTCTTTATGGTAACTAATGTGGCTGTTCCTGATTGCTAAGTGAAGATATTTTTCACGTGGTAATTTTACTAATGACTTAAAAAATTGCCACTTAATTTCATTGTTATTCTTGTCAAAAAATACTTTCCAGTCACCTTGTGTTTTTCGAAAAAGTTTAAGAATGTAACAGGCATCATAAAATATGTGACTATTTTCTTTTGCAAATAAATGTTAAAAATAAAGTTGTAAATTTGAAATATTTAAATTTGATCCTTATTTAGTAGCCATTTTAATAATTGAACTTGCTCCGTCCAAATGCTATTGTAATACCAAAAATAAGCATCTACTAATAATAATTATAAAGTTAAAATGTTGATAATTCAGAATAAAAACAAGGAAGGACCTTGCACCTATGTCAAACTTCATTCTATTCAATGTAGTAATATATTTATTATTATTTTTATTAATAACAATTATCATTTTTATATTTCATTAAATATTTTTGAAATTTCATAATATGCATCTTTTATTTATTAATGATTCAAAAGCAATTGCACATTTTATGAGTACCTACCTACATTCTATGTCTTGATTCCATCTTACATAAATATTATACTTAATATAATTAAATAGGTAAAGTAATATTTTTGAAATTACAACATAAAAAAATGGAAATCATGGAATCATAAATATTGTTTTGAAAACTTGCTTCAGAATAAGTGATTCATAATTAATATTTAAAAATGTAATCACAATAATTTATTTATGTATGGAAATCTTTGTAACGGGTTGGTTCCAAAACTACTTATTCGATCGTCATACTTACAAAGTTAGTTTTTAAATTAAAGAGGAAATCACAGAGCAAGTTTCAGGCATACATTTTACTAAAAAAGTACAATAGTGGTGCCATCTGACTAACAAAAAAAAACCAAACATTAATATATTTTTGTTTATTGTAATATTGCTATTGGTTGCAGATTAAAATAGTAATAATTTTATAAATTAGGTTTTTTTCCGTTTGCTGGTTGTCACTGAGTTGCACTTAAAACGAGTTCACCAAAAAGCAGTTGAACAGTCACAGTTTTTTTAAGTTGTCATTTTTTATAGGCAATAAAGTGCTCAGGACTACCTAGTACTATGCTATATCTGAAAAAATATGTTTATTAGATCCCCTTTTAAAATGTATATAGGCAATATATTATTCAGTATTGGCAGTGTTGCCATGTTAGCTGATTTAAGGCCAAATCTAGCCTTTTTTGATCTGATCTAGCTGATGAATTATTTGATCTAGCTCCTGGCCTTTTTCCTAGCTATTTATCATTTTTAACTAGCTTATTTCTGGCTTTTTTTTTTTATACTTTTTACTAGATTTTATTTACTATATTATTATACTACTACGTCTACAACTATTATAGTATAATATCCTAACCCGTGTGTTAAAAACTGGTTGTGATTCGAACAATAAAAATAAGTACCTGGATCTATTGTATCCATTGTATATAGGTGAACAAATAACAGTAATGCCATTAACACAGTCCACAGATCATGTAAGGTCCTAGTAGACTCGCTTAAATGGACTTGTTTTATTTTATCTGTGCCATTAAGATAAAGAGTATAAGACTAGAGAATATGTAGTATTCTAACGCTATTAAATATGTTACCATATTATAGTATAGAACTCTAGTACTATAGTAGGTACATGTAAAATATAAGAATATAAAAATATAAATAATTGTTGGAAAACTGGTATTTTATATTTTCCTAATAAATTGACAAGAAAAATTATTTCTTGAATTGCAGTTTAGTACTCAACAAATCATTGAGTTATCATTTGAGTATTATATCCAAATTGTTTGAGATTAACAAATTACAAATATTACAAATATTACAAGATTATTTTGTTACTGATTTTTGTATATAAATAATTATATTTTGTTTTATATATAAAATACAACTTAAAATATTTCACGTAAGTGGCATGACATGTTCACACATTAGTGTACATTCTTATTAGAAATTTATTTAATTTTCTTTTTAGTATGGGAAAACCGCAATATTCTCAAAAATTTCGACAAGCCTGGCTACAAGACAAATTATTTAAAGAGTGGCTTCAAGAATACGTAAAAGATTCAACAAAAGCATTTTGTAAAACTTGTTGTGTAACTATCCGAGCAAAGCGATGTGATTTGGTGAATCACGGAGAAAGCCAAAAACATAAATCGTCAGTAGGAGCCATCAATATTCATCAACAAAACAGTATTAAATTTAAACCAATAAGCTTAGAAACAAATCGATCCGAAGCTGCCTTATCGCTTTTTGTGAGTAATCATTGTGCAATATT